>NC_143029.1:84080000-84455000 GCF_057628025.1 Oncorhynchus mykiss | reverse complement strand
TGATACTACTACCACTGTAGAGGAATGATACTACTACTACTGTAGAGGGTTGATACTACTACTACCACTGTAGAGGAATGATACTACTACCACTGTAGAGGAATGATACTACTACTACTGTAGAGGGTTGATACTACTACTACTGTAGAGGGTTGATACTACTACTACCACTGTAGAGGAATGATACTACTACCACTGTAGAGGAATGATACTACTACTACTGTAGAGGGTTGATACTATTACTACTGTAGAGGGTTGATACTACTACCACTGTAGAGGGTTGATACTACTACTACTACTGTAGAGGATTGATGCTGCTACTACTACTGTAGAGGGTTGATGCTACTACTACTGTAGAGGGTTGATACTACTACTACTACTGTAGAGGGTTGATACTACTACTGCTACTGTAGAGGGTTGATACTACTACTACTACTGTAGAGGGTTGATACTACTACTACTGTAGAGGGTTGATACTACTGCTACTGTAGAGGGTTGATACTACTGCTACTGTAGAGGGTTGATACTACTACTACTACTGTAGAGGGTTGATACTACTACTACTGTAGAGGGTTGATACTACTACTACTACTGTAGAGGGTTGATACTACTACTACTACTACTGTAGAGGGTTGATTCTACTACTACTACTGTAGAGGGTTGATACTACTACTGCTACTGGAGAGGGTTGATACTACTACTACCACTGTAGAGGGTTGACACTACTACTACTACTGTAGAGGGTTGATACTACTACTACTACTGGAGAGGGTTGATACTACTACTGCTACTGTAGAGGGTTGATACTACTACTGCTACTGTAGAGGGTTGATACTACTACTACTACTGTAGAGGGTTGATACTACTACTACTACTGTAGAGGGTTGATACTACTACTGCTACTGTAGAGGGTTGATACTACTACTGCTACTGTAGAGGGTTGATACTACTACTACCACTGTAGAGGGTGGATACTACTACTACTACTGTAGAGGGTTGATACTACTACTACTACTGTAGAGGGTTGATACTACTACTACTGTAGAGGGTTGATACTACTGCTACTGTAGAGGGTTGATACTACTGCTACTGTAGAGGGTTGATACTACTACTACTACTGTAGAGGGTTGATACTACTACTACTACTGTAGAGGGTTGATACTACTGCTACTGTAGAGGGTTGATACTACTACTACTACTGTAGAGGGTTGATACTACTACTACTACTGTAGAGGGTTGATACTATTACTACTGTAGAGGGTTGATACTACTACCACTGTAGAGGGTTGATACTACTACTACTACTGTAGAGGATTGATGCTGCTACTACTACTGTAGAGGGTTGATGCTACTACTACTGTAGAGGGTTGATACTACTACTACTACTGTAGAGGGTTGATACTACTACTGCTACTGTAGAGGGTTGATACTACTACTACTACTGTAGAGGGTTGATACTACTACTACTGTAGAGGGTTGATACTACTGCTACTGTAGAGGGTTGATACTACTGCTACTGTAGAGGGTTGATACTACTACTACTACTGTAGAGGGTTGATACTACTACTACTGTAGAGGGTTGATACTACTACTACTACTGTAGAGGGTTGATACTACTACTACTACTACTGTAGAGGGTTGATTCTACTACTACTACTGTAGAGGGTTGATACTACTACTGCTACTGGAGAGGGTTGATACTACTACTACCACTGTAGAGGGTTGACACTACTACTACTACTGTAGAGGGTTGATACTACTACTACTACTGTAGAGGGTTGATACTACTACTGCTACTGTAGAGGGTTGATACTACTACTGCTACTGTAGAGGGTTGATACTACTACTACTACTGTAGAGGGTTGATACTACTACTACTACTGTAGAGGGTTGATACTACTACTGCTACTGTAGAGGGTTGATACTACTACTGCTACTGTAGAGGGTTGATACTACTACTACCACTGTAGAGGGTGGATACTACTACTACTACTGTAGAGGGTTGATACTACTACTACTACTGTAGAGGGTTGATACTACTACTACTGTAGAGGGTTGATACTACTGCTACTGTAGAGGGTTGATACTACTGCTACTGTAGAGGGTTGATACTACTACTACTACTGTAGAGGGTTGATACTACTACTACTACTGTAGAGGGTTGATACTACTACTACTGTAGAGGGTTGATACTACTACTACTACTGTAGAGGGTTGATACTACTACTGCTACTGTAGAGGGTTGATACTACTACTGCTACTGTAGAGGGTTGATACTACTACTACTACTGTAGAGGGTTGATACTACTACTGCTACTGGAGAGGGTTGATACTACTACTACCACTGTAGAGGGTTGATACTACTACTACTACTGTAGAGGGTTGATACTACTACTACTGTAGAGGGTTGATACTACTACTACTACTGTAGAGGGTTGATACTACTACTGCTACTGTAGAGGGTTGATACTACTACTGCTACTGTAGAGGGTTGATACTACTACTACTACTGTAGAGGGTTGATACTACTACTACTACTGTAGAGGGTTGATACTACTACTGCTACTGTAGAGGGTTGATACTACTACTGCTACTGTAGAGGGTTGATACTACTACTACCACTGTAGAGGGTGGATACTACTACTACTACTGTAGAGGGTTGATACTACTACTACTGTAGAGGGCTGATACTACTACTACTGTAGAGGGTTGATACTACTACTACTAATGTAGAGGGTTGATACTACTACTACTGTAGAGGGTTGATACTACTACTACTGTAGAGGGTTGATACTACTACTACTACTGTAGAGGGTTGATACTACTATTACTGTAGAGGGTTGTTACTACTACTACTACTGTAGAGGGTTGATACTACTACTACTACTGTAGAGGGTTGATACTACTACTACTACTGTAGAGGGTTGATACTACTACTACTGTAGAGGGTTGATACTACTACTACTGTAGAGGGTTGATACTACTACTACTACTGTAGAGGGTTGATACTACTATTACTGTAGAGGGTTGATACTACTACTACTGCTGTAGAGGGTTGATACTACTACTACTACTGTAGAGGGTTGATACTACTACTACTGTAGAGGGTTGATACTACTACTACTGTAGAGGGTTGATACTACTACTACTACTGTAGAGGGTTGATACTACTACTACTGTAGAGGGTTGATACTACTACTGCTACTGCAGAGGGTTGATACTACTACTACTGTAGAGGGTTGATACTACTACTGTAGAGGGTTGATACTACTACTGCTACTGCAGAGGGTTGATACTACTACTGCTACTGTAGAGGGTTGATACTACTACTGCTACTGTAGAGGGTTGATACTACTACTACTACTGTAGAGGGTTGATACTACTATTACTGTAGAGGGTTGATACTACTACTACTACTGTAGAGTGTTGATACTACTACTGCTACTGCAGAGGGTTGATACTACTACTACTACTGTAGAGAGTTGATACTACTACTACTACTGTAGAGTGTTTATATTGGAACCATTTATTCTGATTAATGTAAACAAAGTGCCAGTGCCCTGTTGATTTCCATGTAGTTTGTATGTTATCAGTGTTAAAGTAAACATCCCCAGAGGGGTCATTCCTTCCAACTTGAGAATACATCATTATTCCTGAGGTACTGCATCAACCATTTTGACATTCCGACATTTTGACATTCTGACATTCTGACATTCCGACATTCTGACATTCTGACATGCATTCAAAAATCTACATGGTTAGCTGATATGTTTATTAGCATGTCTTAGAAGACGATAGTGCTCTAAATTCTATCCAACATACAGTGCCTTGCGAAAGTATTCGGCCCCCTTGAACTTTGCGACCTTTTGCCACATTTCAGGCTTCAAACATAAAGATATAAAACTGTATTTTTTTGTGAAGAATCAACAACAAGTGGGACACAATCATGAAGTGGAACGACATTTATTGGATATTTCAAACTTTTTTAACACATCAAAAACTGAAAAATTGGGCGTGCAAAATTATTCAGCCCCTTTACTTTCAGTGCAGCAAACTCTCTCCAGAAGTTCAGTGAGGATCTCTGAATGATCCAATGTTGACCTAAATGACTAATGATGATAAATACAATCCACCTGTGTGTAATCAAGTCTCCGTATAAATGCACCTGCACTGTGATAGTCTCAGAGGTCCGTTAAAAGCGCAGAGAGCATCATGAAGAACAAGGAACACACCAGGCAGGTCCGAGATACTGTTGTGAAGAAGTTTAAAGCCGGATTTGGATACAAAAAGATTTCCCAAGCTTTAAACATCCCAAGGAGCACTGTGCAAGCAATAATATTGAAATGGAAGGAGTATCAGACACTGCAAATCTACCAAGACCTGGCCGTCCCTCTAAACTTTCAGCTCATACAAGGAGAAGATTGATCAGAGATGCAGCCAAGAGGCCCATGATCACTCTGGATGAACTGCAGAGATCTACAGCTGAGGTGGGAGACTCTGTCCATAGGACAACAATCAGTCGTATATTGCACAAATCTGGCCTTAATGGAAGAGTGGCAAGAAGAAAGCCATTTCTTAAAGATATCCATAAAAAGTGTTGTTTAAAGTTTGCCACAAGCCACCTGGGAGACACACCAAACATGTGGAAGAAGGTGCTCTGGTCAGATGAAACCAAAATTGAACTTTTTGGCAACAATGCAAAACGTTATGTTTGGCGTAAAAGCAACACAGCTGAACACACCATCCCCACTGTCAAACATGGTGGTGGCAGCATCATGGTTTGGGCCTGCTTTTCTTCAGCAGGGACAGGGTAGATGGTTAAAATTGATGGGAAGATGGATGGAGCCAAATACAGGACCATTCTGGAAGAAAACCTGATGGAGTCTGCAAAAGACCTGAGACTGGGACGGACATTTGTCTTCCAACAAGACAATGATCCAAAACATAAAGCAAAATCTACAATGGAATGGTTCAAAAATAAACATATCCAGGTGTTAGAATGGCCAAGTCAAAGTCCAGACCTGAATCCAATCGAGAATCTGTGGAAAGAACTGAAAACTGCTGTTCACAAATGCTCTCCATCCAACCTCACTGAGCTCGAGCTGTTTTGCAAGGAGGAATGGGAAAAAATTTCAGTCTCTCGATGTGCAAAACTGATAGAGACATACCCCAAGCGACTTACAGCTGTAATCTCAGCAAAAGGTGGCGCTACAAAGTATTAACTTAAGGGGGCTGAATAATTTTGCACGCCCAATTTTTCAGTTTTTGAATTGTTAAAAAAGTTTGAAATATCCAATAAATGTCGTTCCACTTCATGATTGTGTCCCACTTGTTGTTGACTATTCACAAAAAAATACAGTTTTATATCTTTATGTTTGCAGCCTGAAATGTGGCAAAAGGTCGCAAAGTTCAAGGGGGCCGAATACTTTCGCAAGGCACTGTATATGCTCTAATTTCTAAGAAGACCGACGTTCTGGCATCTAAAACATATACTGTATATTCAATTTACATATGGAGGAATATCCACATCTGCTCTGCTTCGCTCTCAATTGTAAGAAGGTTGTTTTGTCAGCCAAGTCTTCATGGCGATGTGATGAATCCCTTCTGCTTGGCTCTTCACTGATATTTCTCCAAGAACATTGAGTGTTCCCGGCTTGACCTTTCCTCTTTGACACATCTCTTATCACAGAAGGCTATTTATTCCCATGGGCTTGTCCTCTCCCGAGGATGGCTCAATCGAACATTACAATACTGTTGGATCAAGAAGGAGTGTTTGTTTTAATTGCCTGTATGTTTCTGTACAGCACTTTGAGATATCAGCTGATGTAAGAAGGGCTTTTTAAATAAAATATGATTTGATTTTGATGTTGATGATGGGTGACAGGACTTTTCCATATTATACGGTATGCAATACTGATTGACAGGAAATAGCAGAGATGACAGAAATCTTCTGCTTTTGGAATCAAAAGGTGATGGATCTGTATGTGTCATCAGGCCAACAGGGGTCCAATGTTAGAGGTCAAAGGGCAGACTAATACCTAGCTGACTGGGTAAACACAAAGGACATTTTTCTGTTGTTCTTCTCCTCCGTCAGGAGGAAGAGGCAGTGAGTAAGATAACAGCGCTTGCCTAAAATCACATCCAGCAGCATATTTGTGTTAGCCTGGTCCAAAATCTGTTGACGCTGTCTTGCCAACATCTATGGCAAGAGAGCACAAAACTATCTGAAACCGGGCTATATTTGTGATAATTATCAGTCACAATTATCACAAGATGAAACTCTTGAAATATCAGTCACAGGCCTCTCTGGCACCAACTCTGTTGTATTTGACCTTGAGAAATCAACCGATGAGAATTCTGATCAGTACTGAAGCATGTCTGATGTCTCCAGGCGTGAGTATTATTGCTTTAGTTTAATAATTAACATCTAATTATTTTTTTGTCAACCCATGAATGATGTTGTCTGATGAGCTCTGTAGCAGTCTTTATTGTTCATTGGGTGATTTTTATTCTTCTCATTGACTTTAATGTGTATCTTTCTCATTTTTTTTTCTGCATCCCAACACCTCTGATAAACCATAGATGGGAAATGTATTGACTTCTAATTAATGCATTTGCTTTCATTTGTGACCACACGGACAGATGTGGAAGCGGTGTGTATCTGTCATCACCAAATGGCTCTCTTGTGTAGACTAAGATTACGTTCCAAATAGAGCCCTATTCCCTTTACAGTGCACTACTTTTGACCAGGGCTCATAGTGCACTATATAGGGAATTGGATGTTATTTGGGCCCCGAGTCTGGATGAATCAGAGAGCCTGCCTGGCTGAAGTCCAATGCTTTTGTCAGTCTTATTAGAGCTAACGGGAGCTGTATCGTGAGTGTACATGTTAATGACACCTGAGGGTTGGTTGTACCCCCGGGCACAGAGAAAAGAAGAGAAGAAAACATCAACAACTGTTCTCATAAATAAGAATTATACATCATTTCAGCACCCAGAACCAAATCTGTGTTAAAGGGACATCAGCATGTGAAATAGGCATGTTTCTGCTGTATCAAATCACATTTATTTATATAGCCCTTCTTACATCAGCTGATATCTCAAAGTGCTGTGCAGAAACGCAGCCTAAAACCCCAAACAGCAAGCAATGCAGGTGTAGAAGCACGGTGGCTAGGAAAAACTCCCTAGAAAGGCCAAAACCTAGGAAGAAACCTAGAGAGGAACCAGGCTATGTGGGGTGGCCAGTCCTCTTCTGGCTGTGCCGGGTGGAGATTATAACAGAACATGGCCAAGATGTTCAAATGTTCATAAATGACCAGCATGGTCAAATAATAATAATCACAGGCAGAACAGTTGAAACTGGAGCAGCAGCACGGCCAGGTGGACTGGGGACAGCAAGGAGTCATCATGCCAGATAGTCCTGAGGCATGGTCCTAGGGCTCAGGTCCTCTGAGAGAGAGAAAGAAAGAGAGAAAGAGAGAATTAGAGAGAGCATACTTAAATTCACACAGGACACCGGATAGGACAGGAGAAGGACACCGGATATAACAAACTGACCATAGCCCCACGACACATAAACTACTGCAGCATAAATACTGGAGGCTGAGACAGGAGGGGTTAGGAGACACTGTGGCCCCATCCGATGATACCCCCAGACAGGGCCAAACAGGAAGGATATAACCCCACCCACTTTGCCAAAGCACAGCCCCCACACCACTAGAGGGATATCTTCAACTACCAACTTACCATCCTGAGACAAGGCTGAGTATAGCTGTATGTTTTCTAATAAAAAAGAAAGAGGAAGAAGATTGAGCAAGATAAGTGTTTCCGATGACATCATTTGTTGTGCATCTTTCCGACCCACCAAACACAGAAATCCTCCATTTTCAAATATGTTGATGTTGGGGCGCTGCTGGAGAAAATGTGTCACGAGAGACTAAATCAAATCAAAAATCAAATCAAATTGTATTTGTCACATACACATGCATAACAGATAATATATCTCAGTGATAAATAATCCATTATGTAAGCAAAATACTTTATAAGGAGCCATACATACTTCTGAATGCTTATAGCCTGTATTATAATGCCTTATAAAGCACTCAATGCATTCAAATGTATTGCAAATAAATAATAGTATCCTCAAAGAAAGTGTTCGTTGAGTGTTCTAAGAGAGCAAGTACAAGCACTACAACTTTCTTTTCAACATGCTAGCTTCTGTTTTGTGCCTCCTGAACATTACCCTCCTGAGCGGAACTTCCTGTAAGTCACTCTGTACTAAAGTGCAGGTAGACCCGGTGAATTTTACCTTTTACCTGTCTCCTCTCTTTGATCTGGCTGGTAAGAGGAATGTCTCCTCTCTTTGATCTGGCTGGTAAGAGGAATGTCTCCTCTCTTTGATCTGGCTGGTAAGAGGAATGTCTCCAGTATTTGATCTGGCTTGTAAGAGTGTTTGTGAAGATCCAGGACAATAATTATTCCAGAAAGCTGTTTCATGCTTGGCACGGTTTCCATCCTCAGCAGGAGGGCAGGATGGTTCACTGCACATGTGTCCCAAATAGCACCTTATTCCCTTTTCCCATATGGGCCCTGTTCAAAAGTTGTGTGCTATTTGGAGAATTGGGTGTAATTTGGAACGCAGATTGGATAGGATGGAGTCACAGCACGAAATGGCAGAGAAAACATTCAGTGACCACTCCAACCCACTGGCCAAACAACACAGGATTCAACTTTGGGCAGTTAGTGACACATCTTGTCTTCATCCCAAATGGTACCCTATTCCCTATATAGTGCATTCCTTTTGACCAGGGCCCATAAGGTTATACTCAAAATAACTGCACTTTGTAGGGAATAGGGTACCATGTGGGATGCATTCCTTGTCTGTCCAGCTCTGGGGCATCATATATCATCATCAGATTGATGTCTCCTCCATTTCCACTTCAGCATAAATGCTCTCTGGTACTAAATGTTATTAAATCTGCTACACGTGTTCCCATTGATACAGTGCGTTTTCTATGCTTTGTCGTTACATACAGGTTGATAATGATTATTTGCGACATCACATAGCCTCAGCCTCGGTACTGGAGTACCAGTACAAAAATACATTAGGAAAGACTGGGGAAGGCTGCGTGAATCAAATGAAATCTCAATGACAATCTTACTGTGATAGACTAGGGACAAGATGGCGTCGACAGAGATGTTCGCCTCTCTTCAAGTCCTTAGGAAACTATGCAGTATTTAGTTTTTTTTATGTATTATTTCTTACATTGTTACCCCAGGAAATCGTAAGTCTCATTACATACAGCCGGGAGGAACTATTGGATATGAGAGCAACGTCAACTTACCAACATTATGACCAGGAATACGACTTTCCCAAAACGGATCCTCTGTTTGGACCACCACCCAGGACAATGGATCTGATCCCAGTACGCGACCCAAAACAACCCCACTGCAGAAGGGGCAGACGGAGCAGCCTCCTGTTCAGGCTCTGTAGACGTACACATCGCCCACTGCTCCCGAGTATACTACTCGCCAATGTCCAGTCTCTTGACAAAGTAGACTAAATTGGAGCAAGGGTTTGATGTCTCTCTGCCTTCCAAAGAGACATCAGAGATTGTAACATTATCTATGTCACGGAAACATGGCTCTCTCGGGATATGTTGTCGGAATCGGTTCAGCCACCGGGCTTTTCCATGCATCGCGCCGACAGAGATAAACACCTCTTTGGGAAGAAGAAGGACGGGGGTGTATGCTTCATGATTAACGACTCATGGTGTAATCATAACAACATAAAGGAACTGAAGTCCTTCTGCTCATCCGACCTAGAATTCATTACAATCAAATGTCGGCCATATTACCTCCCAAGAGAATTCTAGTCAGTTATCGTCACAGCGGTGTACACTCCCCCTCAAGCAGACTCAAGGAACTTCAATGGACTATGTAAAATGGAAATCATATATCCTGATGCTGCATTTATTGTTGCTGTGAATTTTAACAAAGCAAATTTGAGAACAAGGCCACCTAAATTCTATCAGCATCTTGATTGTAGTACACGCGGGGGTAATACACTAGATCACTGCTACTCCCTCCACCGCCCTCCGACCCCGGCACCATCTTGCTCCTACCGTTTAATAGGCAGAAACTCAAACAGGACGTTCCAGTGACCAGAACCATTCAACGCTGGTCTGACCAATCGGAATCAATGCTTCAAGATTGTTTTGATCATGTGGACTGGGATATGTTTCTGGTAGCCTCAGAGAACAACATCGATATATACGCTGACTCGGTGACTGAGTTTATTAGGAAGCGCATTGGAGATTTTGTACCCACTGTGACTACCCTAACCTACCCTAACCAGAAACAGTGGATGGATGGCGGCATTCTCGCAAAACTGAAAGCGCGAACCACCACATTTAACCATGGAAAAAGGTCTGGGAATATGGTTGAATATAAACAGTGTAGTTATTCCCTCCGCAAGGCAATCAAACAAGCAAAATGCCAGTACAGGGACAAAGTGGAGTCGCAATTCAATGGATCAGACACAAGATGTATATGGCAGGATCTACAGGAATGTACAGGATCTACAGGAATGTACAGGATCTACAGGAATCTACAGGATCTACAGGAATCTACAGGATCTACAGGAAATCACAGACTACAAAAATAAAACCTTCCATGTCACGCTTTGAGACAAACTAAACACCTTCTTTGCCCGCTTTGAGGATAATACAGTGCCACCGTCGCAGCCCGCTAACAAGGACTACACCCCCCCTTCTCCGTGGTAAAACATTTAAGCGTGTTAACCCTCGCAAGGCTGGTGGCCCAGACGTCATCCCTAGCTGCGTCCTCAGAGCACGCGCAGACCAGCTGGCTGGTGTGTTTACAGACATATTCAATTGTGCCCTATCTCAGTCTGCTGTCCCCACATGCTTCAAGATGGCCACCATTGTTCCTGTGCCCAAGAAGGCAAAGATAGCTGAACTAGATGACTACCGCCCTGTAGCATTCACTTCTGTCATCATGAAGTGCTTTGAGAGACTAGTCAAGGATAATTTCACCTGCACCTCACCGGCCACCCTAGACCCACTCAGGAGGCTGAAGAAATTGGGCTTGTCACCCAAAACCCTGACAAACTTTTACAGATGCACAATCGAGAGCATCCTGCCGGGCTGTATCACAGCCTGGTAAGGCAACTGCACCACCCTCAACCGCAACCGCAAGGCTCTCCAGAAGGTAGTGCGGTCTGCACAACGCATCACCGGGGACAAACTACCTGCCCTCCAGGACACTTGCAGCACCCAATGTCACAGGAAGGCCAAAAAGATAATCAAGGACAACAACCACCCGAGCCACTGCCTATTCACACCGCTATCATCCAGAAGGCGAGGTCAGTACAGGTGCATCAAAGCTGGGACCGAGAGATTGAAGAATAGCATCTATCTCAAGGCCATCAGACTGCTAAACAGCCATGGCTAACTCAGAGAGACTGCTGCCTACATACAGACCCAATCACTAACTCAGAGAGGCTGCTGCCTTCATTGAGACTCAATCACTGGCCACTTTAATAAATGGATCACTCGTCACTTTAAACAGTGACACTTTAATTAATGCCACTTTAATAATATTTACATATCTTACATTACTCATCTCATATGTATTTACTGTATTTTATACCGTCTAGTTGCACCTTGCCTATGCCGCTCGGCCATCGCTCATCCATATATTTATATGTACATATTCTCATTCACCCCTTTAGATTTGTGTGTATTAGGTAGTTGTCGGGGAATTGTTAGATTACTTGTTAGATATTACTGCACTGCAGGAACTAGAAGCACAAGCATTTCACTACACTCGCATTAACATCTGCTGACCATGTGGAGGAGAGGAGAGAAGGAGAGGACCAGTTCAATTTGATTTGATTTGAAGGCTACAGGAATCAAATGAAATCTGAATGACAATATTACTGCAATAGACTGGGGAAAGCTACATGAATCAAATGAGATCTGAATGACCGTCTTACTGCGATAGACTAGGGAAGGCAACATGAATCAAATGAGATCTGAATGACCGTCTTACTGCGATAGACTAGGGAAGGCAACATGAATCAAATGAGATCTGAAATACCGTCTTACTGCGATAGACTAGGGAAGGCAACATGAATCAAATGAAGAGTAGATGTAGAGGAGTAGATGAGGAGGGGAGGAGGAGAAGAGGAGAGGAAAGGAGGAGAGGAGAGGAGGAGCAGAAGAGGGGAGTAGAGGAGGGAAGATGAGAGGAGGAGAGGACAAAGTAGCAGAGAAGGGGAGAGGATAGGAGGACAGGAGAGGATGAGAGGAGGAGGGGAGTAGAGGAGGGAAGATGAGAGGAGGAGAGGACAAAGTAGCAGAGAAGGGGAGAGGATAGGAGGACAGGAGAGGAAGAGAGAAGAGGATGAGAGGAGGAGAGGAAAGGAGGAGGGGACGAGAGGAAGGGGAGGAGGGGAGTAGAGGAGGAGAGAGGAGAGGAGGAGGGGAGTAGAGGAGGAGAGGAGAGGAGGAGAGGAGAGGAGGAGGGGAGGAAAGGGGAGCAGAGGAGGGGAGTAGAGGAGGACAGAGCAGAGGAAAGGAGGAGGGGAGGAGAGGAAATGGGAGTAGAGGAGGAGACAGGAGAGGGGGAGAGAGGGAGAGAGGAGAGAGGAGAGAGGAGAGGAGGAGAGAGGAAGGGAGGAAGCAATGTTTAATTCACCACTGCTCTGCTCTAACTGTCCACCCGGCTGCTCTGATGGGAAATATCTAAATAGTCTCTGTTGTTTTCCTGAACTTAGTCTGACCTTTCTTGACATGATTTAACAGCAACCCTTTTTCTCTGGTTGTTTTGGGGGCAGATTAATGTTATGTGTGAAAGGACAGAAGGAGAGGAGGAGAGGAGAGAAGGAGAGGAGGAGCAGAGGATGGGAGTAGATGAGGAGGGGAGGAGGAGAAGAGGAGAGGAGAGGAGAGGAGGAGCAGAGGAGGGGAGTAGATGAGGAGGGGAGGAGGAGAAGAGGAGAGGAGAGGAGGAGCAGAGGAGGGGAGTAGATGAGGAGGGGAGGAGGAGAAGAGGAGAGGAGAGGAGGAGCAGAGGAGGGGAGTAGAGGAGGGAAGATGAGGAGGAGAGGACAAAGTAGCAGAGAAGGGGAGAGGATAGGAGGACAGGAGAGGAGGAGAGGAGAGGATGAGAGGAGGAGAGGAAAGGAGGAGGGGAGGAGAGGAAAGGGGAGCAGAGGAGGGGAGTAGAGGAGGAGAGAGGAGAGGAGGAGGGGAGTAGAGGAGGAGAGAGGAGAGGAGGAGGGGAGTAGAGGAGGAGAGGAGAGGAGGGGAGGAGAGGAAAGGGGAGCAGGAGAGGGGAGTAGAGGAGGAGAGAGGAGGAGAGAGGAGAGGAGAGGAAATGGGAGTAGAGGAGGAGAGAGGAGAGGAGGAGAGAGGAGAGGAGGAGAGAGGAAGGGAGGAAGCAAGGTTTAATTCACCACTGCTCTGTTCTAACTGTCCACCCGGCTGCTCTGATGGGAAATATCTAAATAGTCTCTGTTGTTTTCCTGAACTTAGTCTGACCTTTCTTGACATGATTTAACAGCAACCCTTTTTCTCTGGTTGTTTTGGGGGCAGATTAATGTTATGTGTGAAAAGGACAGAAGGAGAGGAGGAGAGGAGGAGAGGAGAGAAGGAGAGGAGGAGCAGAGGATGGGAGTAGATGAGGAGGGGAGGAGGAGAAGAGGAGAGGTTGGAGAAGAGGAGGGGAGTAGAGGAGGGAAGATGAGAGGAGGAGAGGACAAAGTAGCAGAGAAGGGGAGAGGATAGGAGGACAGGAGAGGAGGAGAGGAGAGGATGAGAGGAGGAGAGGAAAGGAGGAGGGGAGGCGAGGAAAGGGGAGTAGAGGAGGGGAGTAGAGGAGGAGAGAGGAGAGGAGGAGGGGAGTAGAGGAGGAGAGAGGAGAGGAGGAGGGGAGGAGAGGAAAGGGGAGCAGAGGAGGGGAGTAGAGGAGGAGAGAGGAGAGGAGGAGGGGAGTAGAGGAGGAGAGAGGAGAGGAGGAGGGGAGTAGAGGAGGGGAGTAGAGGAGGAGAGAGGAGAGGAGGAGGGGAGGAGAGGAGAGAGGAGAGGAGGGGAGAGGAGAAGAAAGGAGGAAGGGAGGAGAGGAAAGGGGAGTAGAGGAGGAGGAGAGGAGGGGAGGAGAGGAAAGGGGAGTAGAGGAGGAGAGAGGAGAGGAGGAGAGAGGAGAGGAGGAAGGGAGGAAGCAAGGTTTAATTCACCACTGCTCTGCTCTAACTGTCCACCCGGCTGCTCTGATGGGAAATATCTAAATAGTCTGTTGTTTTCCTGAACTTAGACTGACCTTTCTTGACATGATTTAACAGCAACCCTTTTTCTATGGTTGTTTTGGGGGCAGATTAATGTTATGTGTGAATGGACAGAAGGAGAGGAGGAGAGGAGAGAAGGAGAGGAGGAGCAGAGGATGGGAGTAAATGAGGAGGGGAGGAGGAGAAGAGGAGAGGAGAGGAGGAGCAGAGGAGGGGAGTAGAGGAGGGAAGATGAGAGGAGGAGAGGACAAAGTAGCAGAGAAGGGGAGAGGATAGGAGGACAGGAGAGGAGGAAGGGAGGAGAGGAAGGGGAGGAGGGGAGTATAGGAGGAGAGAGGAGAGGAGGAGGGGAGTAGAGGAGGAGAGGAGAGGAGGAGGGGAGGAGAGGAAAGGGGAGCAGAGGAGGGGAGTAGAGGAGGAGAGAGGAGAGGAAAGGAGGAGGGGAGGAGAGGAAAGGGGAGTAGAGGAGGAGAGAGGAGAGGAGGAGAGAGGAGAGGAGAGGAGGAGAGGAAAGGGGAGTAGAGGAGGAGAGAGGAGAGGAGGAGAGAGGAGAGGAGAGGAGAGGAGGGGAGGAGAGGAAAGGGAAGCAGAGGAGGGGAGTAGAGGAGGAGAGAGGAGAGGAAAGGAGGAGGGGAGGAGAGGAAAGGGGAGTAGAGGAGGAGAGAGGAGAGGAGGAGAGAGGAAATGAGGGGAGGAGAGGAAAGGGGAGTAGAGGAGGAGAGAGGAGAGGAGGAAGGGAGGAAGGGAGGAAGCAAGGTTTAATTCACCACTGCTCTGCTCTAACTGTCCACCCGGCTGCTCTGATGGGAAATATCTGGAGACAGTCACGCACAGCTCGGAAACATCTGTGGCCTTTCCTTATATAAAAGGCTCCTCTCTTTCTCTATCTCTCTGGTTTAGTAACAGGTTGCTTGAGGAGACTGACAGACTGACTTCAAGAATCTGCCATTTTCTTTCAATGACCTCTGACATCATGTTTTGTAATGATTGTTGCTGTTTGACGTGGCAGAAGCTCCCTGAGAAACCCTGGTTGTTGTCATTTGATCAAAACTGGCTGCTGGTTGAGCAAAATTTGGTTGGATTCATGATGATTCATGATGATTCATGATGATTCATGATGATTTGTGATGATTTATGATGATTTATGATGATTCATGACAATTTATGATGATTCATGATGATTTATGATGATTCATGATGATTTATGATGATTCATGAGGATTTATGATGATTCATGAGGATTTATGATGATTCATGAGGATTTATGATGATGTTTCAACCAGCCAATGAGAGTGGTTCTAATATATGTCCATCAACTCTGACTAAGAGGGCCTTTGCTCACGGTTGGTTGGTTGGTCAGAGATGTGGGAACCACCTTATGGTATCCTGCAGGTGCTGGGTTCACAGGCCGGACAAAGCAGCATTAACCAGGGTTAATCAGGGTTACGTCCTTATCCTGTCCTCCATACCTACTGGGTGAGAACTGTAAGCCTGCCTCCATCTTGTTATTCCCAGTCTTTATACCCAGTGAGTTGCTCCAACCAACTCCAACACACACTATCTATCACACTATCTACCACACTATCTATCACACTATCTATCACACTATCTATCACACTATCTACCACAATGACTCTCACACTATCTACCACACTATCTACCACACTATCTATCACACTATCTACCACACTATCTATCACACTATCTACCACACTATCTACCACAATGACTCTCACACTATCTACCACACTATCTATCACACTATCTACCACATTATCTACCACAATGACTCTCACTCTACCACACTATCTACCACACTATCTACCACACTATCTATCACACTATCTACCTCACTATCTACCTCACTATCTACCACACTATCTACCACACAATCTAGCACACTATCTATCACACTATCTACCACACTATCTATCACACTATATGCCACACTATCTACCACAATGACTCTCACACTATCTAACACACTATCTATGACAATGACTCTCACACTATCTACCACACCATCTATCACAATGACTCTCACACTATCTATGACAAATACCCTCACACTATCTACCACACTATCTACCACACCATCTACCACACCATCTAGCACACTATCTACCACACTATCTATCACACTATCGACCACACTATCTACCACACTATCTATCACACTATCTGACAATGACTCTCACACTATCTACCACACTATCTACCACACTATCTATCACACTATCTACCACACTATCTATCACACTATCTGACAATGACTCTCACACTGTCTATCACAATATCTACCACATGATCTACCTCACTATCTACCATACTATCTATCACACTATCTATGACAATGACTCTCACACTATCTACCACACAATCTATCACAATGACTCTCACACTATCTATCACACTATCTACCACACTATCTATCACACTATCTATGACAAATACTCTCACACTATCTACCACACTATCTATGACAAATACTCTCACACTATCTACCACACTATCTACCACACTATCTACCACACAATGTATATGACAAATACTCTCACACTATCTACCACACTATCTATCACACTATCTACCACACTATATATCACACTATCACACTATCTACCTCACTATCTATCACACTATCTGTCACAATGACTCTCACACTATCTATCACACTATCTACCACACTATCTATGACAATGACTCTCACACTATCTACCACACTATCAATCACAATGACTCTCACACTATCAATGACAAATACTCTCACACTATCTACCACACGATCTACCACACTATCTACCACACTATCTATCACACTATCTACCACAATGACTCTCACACTATCTACCACACTATCTACCACACTATCTACCACAATGACTCTCACACTATCTACCACACTATCTATCACACTATCTATCACAATATCTACCTCACTATCTATCACAATATCTACCTCACTATCTACCACACTATCTATCACACAATCTATCACACTATCTAGCACACTATCTACCACACTATCTAGCACACTATCTACCACACTATCTATCACACAATCTATCACACTATCTACCACACTATCTACCACAATGACTCTCACACTATCACACTATCTTCCACACTATCTATGACAATGACTCTCACACTATCTACCACACTATCTATCACACTATCTATGACAAATACTCTCACACTATCTACCACACTATCTATCACACTATCTATCACACTATCTATGACAATGACTCTCACACTATCTACCACACTATCTATCACACTATATACCACACTGTCTATCACAACATCTACCACACTATCTACCACACTATCTACCTCACTATCTACCATACTATCTATCACACTATCTATGACAATGACTCTCACACTATCTACCACACGATCTATCACAATGAATCTCACACTATCTATCACACTATCTACCACACTATCTATCACACTATCTATGACAAATACTCTCGCACTATCTACCACGCTATCTACCACACTATATATGACAAATACTCTCACACTATCTATCACACTATCTACCACACAATGTCTATGACAAATACTCTCACACTATCTATCACACTATCTATGACAAATACTCTCACACTATCTACCACACTATCTACCACACTATCTATGACAATGACTCTCACACTATCTATGACAAATACTCTCACACTATCTACCACACTATCTATGACAGTGACTCTCACACTATCTACCACATGATCTATCACAATGACTCTCACACTATCTATCACACTATCTACCACACTATCTATCACACTATCTATGACAAATACTCTCACACTATCTACCACACTATCTACCACACTATCTATCACAATGACTCTCACACTATCTACCACACTATCTATGACAAATACTCTCACACTATCTACCACACTATCTATCACACTATCTACCATACTATCTATCACACTATCTATGAAAAATACTCTCACACTATCTACCACACTATCTATGACAAATACTCTCACGCTATCTACCACAATATCTATGACAAATACTCTCACGCTATCTACCACAATATCTATCACACTATCTACCACACTATCTATCACACTATCTATGACAAATACTCTCACACCATCTACCACACTATCTATCACATTATCTATCACACTATCTCACTGAGAGCAGCCGACCTGGATTTAAATCATTTCAAATACTTTATCTGTGCTTGATTGAGCTTGTCTGTCCTACTGGACCAATAGAATAGTGTCAGAACTGCACACCCAGACAGGCTACAGCAAACTCTCAAAAATATTTGAAAGACTTAAAATAGTATTTAAAACCAGGACTGGAAAGCAAGTACAGAATCTCAGGTATTCAATATTACATGAATAGTTATTACCAAGTACAGAATCTCAGGTATTCGATATTACATGAATAGTTATTACCAAGTTGAGTTCCTTGGTGGGATGGAAGTTGCTGTAATGTTGGACATTATGTCCTCAAGGGTTTTACGCTTTGCTTTGAGTGGTGTATCTCTTGACTTATTTCTCTCTCTTACATGTTCATTTCACATATCAATTTTTATCGGTTTCTGTGTATATTTGATGTGTGTGCCAATTACATTTTCCCGGGAAAGTTAGTGGGCAGAAATGTATGCTCATAACTGACACCAAACCTTTTCTAAAATCCCCAATGGCTGAAGCTCTGAAAGAAGCTTTCAAATTAAACATGGCTTACAAAGTGTATTTAACATGAATGTCGCTGTGCACTATACAGAAGAGAACAGCATGTAGCTGTGCACTAAACAGAAGAGAACAGCATGTAGCTAACTATAACTACCTTTACCACTGAGTTCTCTCTTTCCTGACCCATTCTGTTTCCACCCATCTCTCTCTCTTTCCTGACCCATTCTGTTTGGACCCATCTCTCTCTCTTTCCTGACCCATTCTGTTTCCACCCATCTCTCTCTCTTTCCTGACCCATTCTGTTTCGACCCATCTCTCTCTCTTTCCTGACCCATTCTGTTTCTACACATCTCTCTCTCTTTCCTGACCCATTCTGTTTCCACCCATCTCTCTCTCTTTCCTGACCCATTCTGTTTCGACACATCTCTCTCTCTTTCCTGACCCATTCTGTTTCCACCCATCTCTCTCTCTTTCCTGACCCATTCTGTTTCCACCCATCTCTCTCTCTTTCCTGACCCATTCTGTTTCCACCCATCTCTCTCTCTTTCCTGACCCATTCTGTTTCCACCAATCTCTCTCTCTTTCCAGACCCATTCTGTTTGGACCCATCTCTCTCTCTTTCCTGACCCATTCTGTTTCTACCCATCTCTCTCTCTTTCCAGACCCATTCTGTTTGGACCCATCTCTCTCTCTTTCCTGACCCATTCTGTTTGGACCCATCTCTCTCTCTTTCCTGACCCATTCTGTTTCCACCCATCTCTCTCTCTTTCCTGACCAATTCTGTTTCCACCCATCTCTCTCTCTTTCCTGACCCATTCTGTTTCCACTCATCTCTCTCTCTTTCCTGACCCATTCTGTTTCCACCCATCTCTCTCTCTTTCCTGACCCATTCTGTTTGGACCCATCTCTCTCTCTTTCCTGACCCATTCTGTTTCCACCCATCTCTCTCTCTTTCCTGACCAATTCTGTTTGGACCCATCTCTCTCTCTTTCCTGACCCATTCTGTTTGGACCCATCTCTCTCTCTTTCCTGACCCATTCTGTTTGGACCCATCTCTCTCTCTTTCCTGACCCATTCTGTTTGGACCCATCTCTCTCTCTTTCCTGACCAATTCTGTTTCCACCCATCTCTCTCTCTTTCCTGACCCATTCTGTTTCCACCCATCTCTCTCTCTTTCCTGACCCATTCTGTTTGGACCCATCTCTCTCTCTTTCCTGACCCATTCTGTTTCCACCCATCTCTCTCTCTTTCCTGACCAATTCTGTTTCCACCCATCTCTCTCTCTTTCCTGACCCATTCTGTTTCCACTCATCTCTCTCTCTTTCCTGACCCATTCTGTTTGGACCCATCTCTCTCTCTTTCCTGACCCATTCTGTTTCCACCCATCTCTCTCTCTTTCCTGACCCATTCTGTTTCCACCCATCTCTCTCTCTTTCCTGACCCATTCTGTTTCCACCCATCTCTCTCTCTTTCCTGACCCATTCTGTTTGGACCCATCTCTCTCTCTTTCCTGACCCATTCTGTTTCCACCCATCTCTCTCTCTTTCCTGACCAATTCTGTTTCCACCCATCTCTCTCTCTTTCCTGACCCATTCTGTTTCCACCCATCTCTCTCTCTTTCCTGACCCATTCTGTTTCGACCCATCTCGCTCTCTTTCCTGACCCATTCTGTTTGGACCCATCTCTCTCTCTTTCCTGACCCATTCTGTTTCCACCCATCTCTCTCTCTTTCCTGACCCATTCTGTTTCCACCCATCTCTCTCTCTTTCCAGACCCATTCTGTTTCCACTCATCTCTCTCTCTTTCCTGACCCATTCTGTTTCCACCCATCTCTCTCTCTTTCCTGACCCATTCTGTTTCGACCCATCTCTCTCTCTTTCCTGACCAATTCTGTTTCCACCCATCTCTCTCTCTTTCCTGACCCATTCTGTTTCTACCCATCTCTCTCTCTTTCCAGACCCATTCTGTTTCCACTCATCTCTCTCTCTTTCCTGACCCATTCTGTTTCGACCCATCTCTCTCTCTTTCCTGACCCATTCTGTTTGGACCCATCTCGCTCTCTTTCCTGACCCATTCTGTTTGGACCCATCTCTCTCTCTTTCCTGACCCATTCTGTTTCCACCCATTTCTCTCTCTTTCCTGACCCATTCTGTTTCTACCCATCTCTCTCTCTTTCCAGACCCATTCTGTTTCCACTCATCTCTCTCTCTTTCCTGACCCATTCTGTTTCGACCCATCTCTCTCTCTTTCCTGACCCATTCTGTTTGGACCCATCTCGCTCTCTTTCCTGACCCATTCTGTTTGGACCCATCTCTCTCTCTTTCCTGACCCATTCTGTTTCCACTCATCTCTCTCTCTTTCCTGACCCATTCTGTTTGGACCCATCTCTCTCTCTTTCCTGACCCATTCTGTTTGGACCCATCTCGCTCTCTTTCCTGACCCATTCTGTTTGGACCCATCTCTCTCTCTTTCCTGACCCATTCTGTTTCCACCCATTTCTCTCTCTTTCCTGACCCATTCTGTTTCTACCCATCTCTCTCTCTTTCCAGACCCATTCTGTTTCCACTCATCTCTCTCTCTTTCCTGACCCATTCTGTTTCGACCCATCTCTCTCTCTTTCCTGACCCATTCTGTTTGGACCCATCTCGCTCTCTTTCCTGACCCATTCTGTTTGGACCCATCTCTCTCTCTTTCCTGACCCATTCTGTTTCCACTCATCTCTCTCTCTTTCCTGACCCATTCTGTTTGGACCCATCTCTCTCTCTTTCCTGACCCATTCTGTTTCCACCCATCTCTCTCTCTTTCCTGACCCATTCTGTTTCCACCCATCTCTCTCTTCTTTCCTGACCCATTCTGTTTCCACCCATCTCTCTCTCTTTCCTGACCCATTCTGTTTCGACCCATCTCTCTCTCTTTCCTGACCCATTCTGTTTCCACCCATCTCTCGCTCTTTCCTGACCCATTCTGTTTCCACCCATCTCTCTCTTTCCTGACCCATTCTGTTTCCACCCATCTCTCGCTCTTTCCAGACCCATTCTGTTTCCACCCATCTCTCTCTCTTTCCTGACCCATTCTGTTTCCACCCATCTCTCTCTCTTTCCTGACCCATTCTGTTTGGACCCATCTCTCTCTCTTTCCTGACCCATTCTGTTTCCACCCATCTCTCTCTTTCCTGACCCATTCTGTTTCCACCCATCTCTCGCTCTTTCCTGACCCATTCAGTTTCCACCCATCTCTCTCTCTTTCCTGACCCATTCTGTTTCGACCCATCTCTCTCTCTTTCCTGACCCATTCTGTTTGGACCCATCTCTCTCTCTTTCCTGACCCATTCTGTTTGGACCCATCTCTCTCTCTTTCCTGACCCATTCTGTTTGGACCCATCTCTCTCTCTTTCCTGACCCATTCTGTTTGGACCCATCTCTCTCTCTTTCCTGACCCATTCTGTTTCTACCCATCTCTCTCTCTTTCCTGACCCATTCTGTTTCCACCCATCTCTCTCTCTTTCCTGACCCATTCTGTTTCCACCCATCTCTCTCTCTTTCGGCTCGCTGTCTACGGTTTTATTATGATTGTTATTCTTATTGTTTATTATTGAGTATCTTATTCTCTCTGGGATTACCAGTCTGGCTCCTTCCTCCTAACCGTTCTGTTCTTCTCTCTAGTTTGATGTCGGGGCTGGCAGCCCTGGACGCCAAGTGTTCCAGCCGCCTCGGCATCATGACCGTCTCCTACTACCTGTGGACCACCTTCGTGGCGGTGGTGGTGGGCATCCTCATGGTTACCATCATCCATCCAGGTGGCGCCGCCCAGAAGGAGGACAACGAGGACAGCGGCAAGCCAATCATGAGCTCCGCTGATGCCCTGCTTGATCTGATTCGGTAAGAGACAGATAATTAAATTTACCTTTGACCTTTGTTGTTGTGTCCAATGTCATTGGATTGTTTTAACGTCAGCCTACATTGAAGGTTCAAGGGTTTTTCTTATTCACGTTTACAGTAAACACAACATTTGTTTCCTCAGTACATATTCAAACAGGAATATGACTTTATCTCTTTTTCTTCAAGCCTCTGTACTCTACGACCGTTGACATTTTAATGGCTTTGCTGCTCAATCAATCAACTAATTTTACATAGCACTTTTTTTTTAATGAAAGCAACATTTTTGTGCCTTTTACACATTAAACCTGGCTACTGCAGATTCATAAGACTCCCATCAAGAGACCTTTGTGTTTGAGGCAGGCTTTAGAAACAACTTTTTTGGGACAAGACTGTGTGTGTGTCTGCCTGCATGCGTGTGAGATTGTAACAGGAAGCTAACGGGTCTTCCTGCACTTAGCTTCACCTCACATCTCTTAACAACAACAACCCTCATAATAACCATTGTGCTTTCCAAATTGCACTCTATAGTGCACTAGGGACGGAGGGACGGAAGGGGCGGAGGGACGGAGGGATGGAAGTGTGGAGGAGATGGGGGATGGAGGGGTGGAGGGGTGGAGGGGATGGGGATGGGGATGGAGGGGTGAAAGGGTGGAGGGGATGGAGGGGCGGAGGGACGGAGGGATGGAAATGTGGAGGAGATGGGGGATGGAGGGGTGGAGAGGTGGAGGGGATGGGGATGGAGGGGGAGGGGGGAGTTGTGGAAGGGTGGAGGGGATGGGGGGATGGAGGGGTGGAGAAGATGGGGATGGGGGTGGAGGGGTGAAGGGGTGGAGGTGATGGGATGGGGTGGAGGGGTGGAGGGGATGGGGTGGAGGGGTGGAGGGGATGGGGATAGAGGGGTGGAGGGGTGGAGGGGATGGGGATGGAGGGGTGGAGGGGAGGAGAGGAGGAGAGGAGAGCAGGAGGGGAGGAGAGGGGAGCAGAGGAGGGGAGTAGAGGAGGAGAGAGCAGAGTAAAGCAGGAGGGGTGGAGGGGTGAAGGAGTGGAGGGAATGGAGGGGTGGAGGGGTGGAGGGATGGAAGGGTGGAGGAGATGAGGGGATGGAGGGGTGGAGGGGATGGGGATGGGGATGGGGGTGGAGGGGATGGAGGGGCGGAGGGACGGAGGGATGGAAATGTGGAGGAGATGGGGGATGGAGGGGTGGAGAGGTGGAGGGGATGGGGATGGAGGGGGGAGGGGGGAGTTGTGGAAGGGTGGAGGAGATGAGGGGATGGAGGGGTGGAGGGGTGGAGGGGATGGGGGTGGAGGGGTGAAGGGGTGGAGGGGATGGGGGTGGGGGTGGAGGGGTGGGAGGGGAGGGGTGGAGGCGATGGGGGTGGAGGGGTGGAGGGGATGGGGGTGGAGGGGTGGAGGGGTGGAGGGGTGGAGGGGTGGAGGGTAATGGGGATGGAAGGGTGGAGGGGATGGGGATGGAGGGGTGGAGGGGTGGAGGGGATGGGGATGGGGATGGAGGGGTGGAGGGGTGGAGGGGATGGGGGTGGAGGGGTGGAGGGGATGGGGGTGGAGGGGCGGAGGGGATGGGGATGGAGGGGTGGAGGGGTGGAGGGGATGGGGATGGAGGGGTGGAGGGGTGGAGGGGATGGGGGTGGAGGGGTGGAGGGGATGGGGATGGAGGGGTGGAGGGGTGGAGGGGATGGAGGGGTGGAGGGGTGGAGGGGATGGAGGGGTGGAGGGGTGGAGGGGATGGGGGTGGAGGGGTGGAGGGGATGGGGATGGAGGGGTGGAGGGGATGGGGATGGAGGAGTGGAGGGGGTGGGGGTGGAGGGGTGGAGGGGATGGGGTGGAGGGATGGAGGGGTGGAGGGGATGGAGGGGTGGAGGGGTGGAGGGGATGGAGGGGTGGAGGGGTGGAGGGGATGGGGGTGGAGGGGTGGAGGGGATGGGGATGGAGGGGTGGAGGGGATGGGGATGGAGGAGTGGAGGGGGTGGGGGTGGAGGGGTGGAGGGGATGGGGTGGAGGGATGGAGGGGTGGAGGGGATGGAGATGGAGGGGTGGAGGGGATGGGGATGGAGGGGTGGAGGGACAAAACCCCTCCAGGTTCTGGCCTTTCTAGGGAGTTTTTCCTAGCCACCGTGCTTCTACACCTGCATTGCTTGCTGTTTGGGGTTTTAGGCTGGGTTTCTGTACAGCACTTTGAGATATCAGCTGATGTACGAAGGGCTATATAAATACATTTGATTTGATTTGATTTGATAGGAGGCCAGACTGAGGGATCCTGTCTGTCTGTCTGTCTGTCTGTTATCTACCTAGACAGGGTAATATGGTACATGAGGCCAGACTGAGTGATCACGTCTGTCTGTCAGGATGAACCCTAAGACTCTTTTAGAGACTTCCTTCCCTCACCTATCCTGCCACTTGATGTGTGTGTACTGTGTGTGTGTGTGTGTGTGTGTGTGTGTGTGTGTGTGTGTGTGTGTGTGTGTGTGTGTGTGTGTGTGTGCGTGCGTGCGTGTGTGTGTGTGTGTTGTGTATGAAAGTGTGTGATGTAATTAGGTTTAATTAGTGACATTGAGGTCAGGGTTTAGTTCTGATCTCAAGCAGATAAGACCCTTTTAAAACAGCAACTAAGATTCCTGTTGGAACTATCAGATAAGACCCTTTTAAAACAGCAACTAAGATTCCTGTTGGAACTATCAGATAAGACCCTTTTAAAACAGCAACTAAGATTCCTGTTGGAACTATCAGATAAGACCCTTTTAAAACAGCAACTAAGATTCCTGTTGGAACTATCAGATAAGACCCTTTTAAAACAGCAACTAAGATTCCTGTTGGAACTAGCAGATAAGACCCTTTTAAAACAGCAACTAAGATTCCTGTTGGAACTAGCAGATAAGACCCTTTTAAAACAGCAACTAAGATTCCTGTTAGAACTATCGGTTAAGACTCGTGGCGTGGGACTGCTGGGCCGATACGGTTGGCTAGCTCTTTTTCCCCACCTGTCGCCCAGGAAGAGGTGACTTTACGTGGCCACCCGCTTGTTCCTCCCTCCCTCCCTTACTCTTCTCCTCTCATCTTCCAAAGCGACTGAGTACCATATGTCAGACAGTCCTGGCCAATGAGAGCCTAGCGTGGCTAGAGTGGCTTAACCAATGAGGCCCTAGAATGGCTAGAGAGCACAACATTGGCTCTGATGAGATAAAATTAGTATTTGGGTGGCTGGCTGCACAGAACCTGTATGAGACCCTGTCCATTGCCTGAGGTGTAATCAGAGAGGCATTGTCTAGTCTGATACAGTAACTGTGAATCATGCTTTTTAAGTTCATTTCTGAAACCTGTCAGCCGGCTCTAGAGTTTATTAACACTTTCCTATATTCTTCCCTTCCAGCAACATGTTTCCAGCCAACTTGGTCCAGGCAACTTTCCAACAGGTGAGCAGTAGGACATTATCATGTAAAATGGAAATGTTTCCGTTTCTGAAGAGTTTACGGAGGAGTGGTAAAGCACACCATGTTTATAATAGAAGGATAAGAATGAGATAATGAGATCATTTTAACCGAAGTCTGTGGATGTTTGACAAACCAATTCACCAAACATTTGGCTGACAGTTAGTGACAGGAATTAATTCAATTCAGATTCTTTAACAAATACCAACTCTCTGTTTCACACCTGCACCATCACCATGCATAGCTTGTATATCTATACGTGACATGTTAGAGTGATATTAATGTATATACTGTACATACACCGAGTATACAAAACATTATGAACACCTGCTCTTTCCATGACATACAGCTCAGCAGCGTTGCAGTTCTTCACACAAACCCGGTGCGCCTGGTACCTACTACCATACCCTGTTCTAAGACGCTTAAATCTTTGGTCTTGCACGTTCACCCTCTGAATGGCACAACCTACACAATCCATGTCTCAATCATCTCAAGGCTTAAAAATCCTTATTGAACCTGTTTCCTCCCCTTCATCTACACTGATTAAAGTGGATTTAACAAGTAACATCAATAAGGGATCATAGCTTTCATGTCACGGAAAGAGCAGGCGTTCTTAATGTTTTGTCCACTCAGTACATAGTGTATGTCTCTGGTCTGTGTAGTACCGTACCAGGAGTATCCCCATCATGAAGACCCCTCCGCCCACGGTGACAGCTCCCCTGATGGAGAGCACCACCCGGAGGGTCTATATCTACGGTGTCCAGGACGACAACGGAACAGACGTCCAGAACTTCTCCCTGGACCTGACGCCCCCGCCAGACGTCCAGATGCGCACGCTGCCCGGGACCAGCGATGGTATGAACGTCCTGGGGATCGTCATCTTCTCCGCCACAATGGGTGAGTGACGTCACCACTGACCTCTAACCCTAACCCCCCCCCTCACCACTGACCTCTAACCCTAACCCCCCCCCCCCCCCCCCCCCCCCAGACACCGTGTAGTGTCATTATGGATGAGTGACAGTTCCACAAACACACGGACACACACACACGGGCACACACACGGACACACACACGGACACACACACGGACACACACACGGACACACACACGGACACACAGACCCACAAAGGCCCACTATCTCGTAGTGTCATTCAGGTTGACAGTATAACCATCGTTCCTCCAGCCACAGCCTGAGTGACAGTTAACTTTTAATTTAGCCTTTTTTTTCTCTCCTCAATGTTGATCACAAACCTTTAGCAAATCAATCTGGCCCATGGTGTCTCAGTCTAACACAATGTGTTGTTGTTGTTGTTGTCTAGGTATCATGCTGGGTAGAATGGGGCCTAATGGCAGCGCCCTGGTCAACTTCTGTCAGAGTTTAAACGAGGCTGTCCTGAAGATTGTCGCCATAGTGATCTGGTAAGAGTTGTAGCTTACGGGAAGAGCAACCCAAAGACATGTCCTCTCAATAACATCGCATTAGACAACATGCTGAGATAGTCATATGTGCGGGAGTGTCAACAAAATTATTATATTCTAATATTATATTCCACTGCAGCCAATCACCTGGACCAGTCCAAGAACTAACCTGTCTCCCATGACCAGAACCAAAACAAAAAAACGCTACCTTCCTGGTCCACTGCAGGTACTTCCCGTTTGGCATCGTGTTCCTGGTGGCCGGTAAGATCCTAGAGATGGATGACCCGTCAGCCATGGGGAAGAAGCTGGGTTTCTATGCCATCACCGTGGTGATGGGCCTGATCCTCCATGGTCTCTTCATCCTCCCGGCCATGTACTTCTTCATCACCAAGAAGAGCCCCATCGTCTACATCAGGGGCATCCTGCAGGCTCTGCTCATCTCCCTGGCAACCTCCTCCAGGTAAACAACAACAACCTCCTTCCTCTTCCACCTCTCCTTCCTCTTCCACCTCTACTTCCTCTTCCACCTCTCCTTCCTCTTCCACCTCTCCTTCTTCTTCCACCTCTCCTTCTTCTTCCACCTCTCCCTCCTCTTCCACCTCTCCTTCCTCCTCTCCTTCCTCTTCCACCTCTCCTTCCTATTCCACCTCTCCTTCTTCTTCCACCTCTCCCTCCTCTTCCATCTCTAGTCGATGGTAAACATATTGGGACATATCCCCAATGTCTCCCTCTGATAGTGTGTAATGGCTCATATGAAGTGATATTGCCTCTTCATTAGTCTCTGCTCCTCAGTTCCTCAGCTCCTCAGCTCTGATAGTGTGTATATATATATATATATATATATATATATATATATATATATATATATATATATATATATATATATATATATGTATGTATATATATATATGTATATGTATATATATGTATATATATATGTATATATATATATATACAGGTATATATATATATATATATAGTATTTAACCTTTATTTAACTAGTCAAGTCAGTTAAGAACAAATTCTTGTTAACAATGACAACCTACCCCCGGCGACGCTGGGCCAATTGTGTACCACCCTATGGGACTCCCAATCACGGCCAGAAGTGATACAGCCTGGATTCAGAACCAGGGACTGTAGTGACGCCTCTAGCACTGAGATGCAGTGCCTTAGACTGCTGCGCCACTCGGGAGTCCATGGAGTAATGGAGTGATATTACCTCTTCATTAGTCTCTGCTCCTCAGCTCCCCGGCGGTTGCACAGACAGATTTAGTTTCACCAGAGGGGACTGTGTCAGAGTAGACTTGGGTTTCTGTCTCGCGTATTAGGACACAATTGAGAATGATCGAGTATCTACAGTCAGGATGTCCTTAATCAGTGAAATATATTTTATAAAGCCGTTTTTACATCAGCAGTTGTCACAAAGTGGTTTACAGAGCCTCCCACAGAAGTGCTGTTTCTGTGTCTTTTAGTTCCTCGACTAGCCATAATGAAACGTTGACAGCAGGAGTGGTGTGAATATAATGACAATGATGTATCTTTCAATTAATCTCTCTGTTGTTGTATGAATCGTTGTCATTGAAATAATAAATAAGAGTTGAATTTGGTTGAATTCAAATGAAAAAAATATGATCTTGAATCACTAGCCCTCCGACTGACTGCATCTCTCTTGCCATTATTACTCATTAAAGCTTGAATCCTTAATTTAAAATATAACAAAGCACCTCCCCGCCCCTGTTACCGATAAAAAGCTGAGCAACGGGCTGGAGAAATATAACCACTCTCAAACTCAGACAGCACAATGGATGCAAGGACTGACCATCCATGACATCAACATTATAGTTTTCACCATGTTTTGAGGCTATACAGTGCTTGTTTACATTTACGTACAAACATTGGAGCTAAACAAGCTTGTATTTTGGGTTCTGATGGGCTACGACAGTTGAACTAAGCTCATTAGGCATTTCTATATTATATTCTTCAAGAATCAATGATTATATATCACTCATTTAAAAGTCAGAAAATGGATGTAGCAACTAAGGATTTTAGCTTCAAGGGAAGGCATTGATATCCTCATTACTATCCTCAGTCAAAACAGTGTTTACATTACCTTCAAAGTGTTACAGACTAAATTTCAGTCAAATTTGGAGACCGAGTTTCAACTAGACAAACGCCTTGCTGTAAGATTTTTTTATAAACTTTTGTTCTCGTTCTTCTTCTTGCCTGAGTCTGTCAGTAAACAAAAAGACTCCCTGTGGTGGAAATGTCATCTTTTGAGGTGTGAAATTATAACTTCAAGGAAAGTCATGGATAGAAATTGATGAACAGTTTTTCTTTTCACGTGATCTGCGTCACAAGGTGGTCCTCTGTTTGTACCCTTACCCAGCTCTGAAGTTTACTGCTTACTGAGATAATAGAGTTGAGTGTTTGATCTAATCATTTACTCCCCAGCTCGGCCACGCTGCCCATCACTTTCAAGTGCCTCCTGGAGAACAACCACATCGACCGACGCATCATCCGCTTCGTGCTCCCCGTGGGCGCCACCATCAACATGGACGGGACAGCGCTCTACGAGGCCGTGGCAGCCATCTTCATCGCCCAGGTCAACAACTACGAGCTAGACTTCGGCCAGATCATAACCATCAGGTATAACGCCTATTTAGCCTTTATATTAAAGCTATGTAGCTTATATAGCCTTTTTAGTACAGGTATGTAGCCTACATAGCCTTTTTAGTACAGGTATGTAGCCTACATAGCCTTTATAGTACAGGTATATAGCCTACATAGCCTTTATAATATAGGTGTGTAGCCTACATAGCCTTTATAATACAGGTATGTTGCCTACATAACCTTTATAATACAGGTATGTAGCCTACATAGCCTTTATAATACAGGTATGTAGCCTACATAGCCTTTTTAGTACAGGTATGTAGCCTACATAGCCTTTATAATACAGGTATGTAGCCTACATAGCCTTTATAATACAGGTATATAGCCTACATAGCCTTTATAATACAGGCATGTAGCCTACATAGCCTTTATAATACAGGTATGTAGCCTACATAGCCTTTATAATACAGGCATGTAGCCTGACAGGAAAGCCGACATCTGCAGCAGTTAATCTGCAGCATTAACTTGAAGCTCTAATTACTGAAATGGAACTTCCTGCATTGAAACACATTGATTATCATATTGATTATTGATTGCTAAATCATCCGTTTATGTATATTCCCTGTGGAATTATTTTGAACAAAATAGCGCAAGGGTACAACACATCTGTAGCTTTGCGGTTTGTGAAGCACAGAAATTAATCTAGTGTTACAGTTTTGAGGATGAATTAATGAATATTATGAGATTATACTGAATCAAGCACGTAGATAAACGTAAATGTGACATGTGACTGTATTACGGCTTACCTCACAGTGATCTACCCCTGTAAACTAAATCCTTAAATCAGTGGCTATTACATAGCAGAGACCGTCAGACACACACACACACACACACACACACACACACACACACACACGCTCCTCCCCCTGTAGACCTATGGTGTAAAATGGCCTTGCTCTCCCCTGATTTAATGACATGTTAAACTGTAATAACACTAAGCAGTCCTATCCTCCTCTACTCGTCACAGACTCCTGCTTTCCAAACGGCACCCTATTCCCTATAGAGTGCCCTACTTTTGAACAGGGCCCATAGGGCTTTGGTCAAAAGTAGTGCACTTTATGGAGAATAGGGTACCGTTTGGGACACGAGCCGACTTTGGCCAGGCAGGCAGTAATCTCCTGGCAGTAACACCCACATGACCTGTATAACTCAGCTCTCTTGTCACGACAGAATTATCAGGAGGGCTTTTAATATTCTTCTGTAGCGTCCTGCTCTATTCCCGTGACGTTTGGCTGTTTGGAACGATAGTCCATCTGTGACGTCCCCTCCCTAGAGACAGTGTCAGAGAGTGTGTTCCAAATGGCATTCTGTTCCCTTTAGAGTGAACATTCTGAACATTGCATTCTGGTCAAAAGTAGTGCTTTCTGGTGTAAAGTAGTGCACTCTTTAGGGAACAGGGTGCCATTCGATTATGCATGAATTTGACTGCGGTCATGACTCATGACCACCAGTGTGACGGTAATATGGTCACCGTAACAGCCCATGTCATGTCAAATGTCAAACAGCCTGTGTATCTCTGTGTCCTTGTGGGGGGACGTACGGTGTCCTTGTGAGGGGACATACTGTGTCTTTGTGGGGGGGAGTACGGTGTCCTTGTGGGAGGACATACTGTGTCCGTGTGGGGGGACATACTGTGTCCGTGTGGGGGGGGAGTACGGTGTCCTTGTGGGAGGACATACTGTGTCCTTGTGGGGGGGCATACTGTGTCTTTGTGGGGGGAAGTACGGTGTCCTTGTGGGGGGACATACTGTGTCTTTGTGGGGGGAGGTACTGTGTCCTTGTGGGGGGACATACTGTGTCTTTGTGGGGGGAAGTACGGTGTCCTTGTGGGAGGAGGTACTGTGTCTTTGTGGGGGGAAGTACTGTGTCTTTGTGGGGGGAGGTACTGTGTCCTTGTGGGGGGACATACTGTGTCCTTGTGGGGGGAGGTACAGTGTCCTTGTGGGGGGAAGTACGGTGTCCTTGTGGGGGGACATATTGTGTCCGTGTGGGGGGCGGTACTGTGTCCTTGTGGGGGGAGGAACTGTGTCCTTGCGGGGGGAGGAACTATGTCCTTGTGGGGGGAGGAACTGTGTCCTTGTGGGGGGAGGTACTGTGTCCTTGTGGGGGGAGGAACTGTGTCCTTGTGGGGGGAGGTACTGTGTCCTTGTGAGGGGACATACGGTGTCCTTGTGGGGGGGACATACTGTGTCCTTGTGGGGGGACGTACTGTGTCCTTGTGTGTGGGGACGTACTGTGTCCTTGTGTGGGGGACATACAGTGTCCTTGTGGGGGATGTACAGTGTCCTTGTGGGGGGACGTACTGTGTCCTTGTGTGGGGGACATACGGTGTCCTTGTGGGGGAACGCACGGTGCAGTATATGCTGTGTACTGTATGTCAGAATCACAGGTCAAGGGTTATTGGTCAAATTCGATCATTACATCACACACCAAGGAACCAATGATTTCAGAGCCTCACTGTCTTCCTTCACTTTCTCTTCCTGTTTTTCTTCACTCTCTCTTCCTGTCTTTCTTCACTCTCTCCTCCTGTCTTTCTTCACTCTCTCTTCACTCTCTCTTCACTCTCTCCTCCTGTCTTCCTCCACTCTCTCTTTCTGTCTGTCTTCACTCTCTCTTCCTGTCTGTCTTCACTCTCTCTTCCTGTCTTTCTTCACTCTCTTTCTGTCTGTCTTCACTCTCTCTTTCTGTCTGTCTTCACTCTCTCTTCCTGTCTGTCTTCACTCTCTCTTTCTGTCTGTCTTCACTCTCTCTTTCTGTCTGTCTTCACTCTCTCTTTCTGTCTGTCTTCACTCTCTCTTTCTGTCTTTCTTCACTCTCTCTTCCTGTCTTTCTTCACTCTCTCTTCCTGTCTGTCTTCACTCTCTCTTCACTCTCTCTTCCTGTCTGTCTTCACTCTCTCTTCCTGTCTTTCTTCACTCTCTATTCCTGTCTTTCTTCACTCTCTCTTCCTGTCTGTCTTCACTCTCTCTTCACTCTCTCTTCCTGTCTGTCTTCACTTTCTCTTCCTGTCTCTTCACTCTCTCTTCCTGCCTGTCTTCACTCTCTCTTCTGTCTTTCTTCACTCTCTCTTCCTGTCTTTCTTCACTCTCTCTTCCTGTCTTTCTTCACTCTCTCTTCCTGTCTTTCTTCACTCTCTCTTCCTGTCTTTCTTCACTCTCTCTTCCTGCCTGTCTTTACTCTCTCTTTCTGTCTTTCTTCACTCTCTCTTTCTGTCTTTCTTCACTCTCTCTTCCTGTCTTTCTTCACTCTCTCTTTCTGTCTTTCTTCACTATCTCTTCCTCTTTTTCTGTCCCTCATGGGTTGTGTCCCAAATGGCACCCTATTCCATATGCAGTTTGCTACTTTTGACCAGAGCCCAGTAGTGCACTAAATAGGGAATAGGGTGCTGTTTGGGATGCTGCCATGATCAATAGCCTACAATAGAATCAACTAAGAGGGTTGTACTGAGGCATCATTTGCAGGTGCTGGACACAGTACAGATCTAATAATCCAGTCAGGGTCACTAATAGCATTTCCTATTTCGTTTCCAGTATCACAGCTACGGCTGCCAGTATTGGTGCAGCTGGAATCCCGCAGGCCGGATTGGTCACCATGGTGATCGTGTTAACCTCGGTGGGCCTGCCCACTGATGACATCACTCTCATCATTGCTGTAGATTGGGCGTTGTAAGTATAGTTTGTCTTCTCCGTGGTTTAGTTTTATCAATGCTTTTACATATAGCAATAAAGGTTCAGTTGTTGATTTTCAAAACAAAGGATGTTGTATTTTACAGGGTAAAATTGTATTAATGTTTTACTGAGACATTATGACAACAAGGTGATCTTCAAATATATTACAAAGTGATGTCAATATGCCACAGAAACCCTGCTACTGTAATTGTATAGTGTTGTGTCTCACAAGACTACTAGTGTGGACTGCAGCTCCAGTGTCAGTTCCCCATAGAGCCACCCAACACCATCAAGACAGCTGAACCTCCATTTTGTGTTCCAGGGACCGTTTCAGGACCATGGTCAACGTGATGGGAGATGCCCTGGCCACGGGGATCATGGCTCACATCTGTAGAAAAGACTTCGTCAAGGAAGGAGAGCAGGTGAGAAATACCCTAACCTGGCATCACAATGCCTGCCAGACACTCAACTTTCCATTCACGGAAGTTTGATTTCCGTTGTGTACAGTGAACTGACTGTCTGCTGGAAGAGGAAGAGGTGAGTGGTCAGAACCTAAAAGTCCTATCGTTTACTCTTTCTGCTAAAGACACCCGAAAGTTTATCGTTCCCATTATATTCAAAGACAATCACACAGAGTTCATTATGTTTTGACCCTCTAACTCTAATATTTATGAGCTTCTCAATTATATTTATCTCACTCAACTTAATCCTGATTATTTTCCTCATTTCTCTGTAGGCAATACAAAACCTCTGATCCTGTAGTGAGATCGTGGGCCGTCTATTCGTTTAATAACATAGGGAATTATTTGTTTCGGCACAAATTCCCAGATTGTTTTCTTCTACATTTGTGTGTGGTCTATTATTAAATGTTATGAGATTAAAGAACATTAAAACAAAGCTTCAATTGCAACTTAACTTCACGTGTGAATGCCGGCCTTTTCATTTGTAGTTTCTTATTCGCCGACGTGTCCTCTGATCATTTCTATTGATGCTGAAACATTTATTTTGATCCAATAATCAGGCCATCGATTTGGTTTTCATGGGGAATACATTGCTCTGGCAACAAATTAAGGTATTAGTTCCTTCTTGTACCCTCCTGCAGGTGCCTCTGATCTGTGAGACCAAGCCCATGATCAGCATCCAGCAGATGATGACGTACCAGAAGAACGGTGGGTACCAGCACCCTCCCTGCGGACCAGAGGGCCCGGACGTGGCTCGCCTGATGCAGCTGGAGGAGGGGTTACGGCCGGAGCAGAGGAAGAGGAACCCCCAGGCTCCCCAACACAAGAGGGAGCACAAGGACAAGGACCACTGCTCCATCGACATGAATGGCCTGGAGACTAACGTATAGAGGGAGCCAGTCATCAGCACCACAGCAACCGGCTGCGTCCCGATTCTCCACACTTCTCTAGAAGTGTGCACATGCATACTCTCCATCACGGATCTAACAGTGGTGGATCTAACAACTCCCTCCAGACAATGGTTACACCAGTTCAGTGTTTTTAACACCATGACAATGAGTGGGAAAGTGCATACTTTGGAAAAAGGTGGACAATCAGAATGCAGCCAAGATTATAGCTACAGGCGAGAGGAAGGGACTGACTGACCAATTGCAACAGATGCAGGATGAGGATCCAACAAGAAAATGTGATTTTCTACATGATTTATATTACGACCCAGTATGATTGTGCATGTGTGTGTGTATGTACTTATCAGAGTTGTTACACGCCAGCAGAATGATTTTATAGAAACATTTTATATGAGGAGCAGGCATTCTATATGATGAGAAGACATTCTATATGATGAGGAGACATTCCATGTGACAATGACACATTCCATATGACAAGGGGACATTCTATATGACAAGGAGAGCTTCTAAATGATGAGGAGACATTCCATGTGACAATGAAACATTTTATATGACAAGGAGAAATTATTTTTGACAGACACATTCTATATGACAAGGGGATATTCTATATGATAAGGAGATATTCTATATGACAAGGAGATATTTTATATGTTGAGGAGACATTCCATGTGTCAATGAGACATTCTATATGACAATGAGACATTCTATATGACAATGAGACATTCTATATGACAATGAGACATTCTATATGACAAGGAGACATTCTATATGACAAGGAGACATTCTATATGACAATGAGACATTCTATATGACAATGAGACATTCTATATGACAATGAGACATTCTATATGACAAGGAGATATTCTATATGACAAGGAGATATTCTATATGACAAGGATATATTCTATATGACAATGAGACATTCTATATGACAATGAGACATTCTATATGACAATGAGACATTCTATATGACAAGGAGACAGTCTATATGACAATGAGACATTCTATATGACAATGAGACATTCTATATGACAATGAGACATTCTATATGACAAGGAGATATTCTATATGATGAGGAGACATTCTAAATGACAAGGAGACATTCTATATGGCAAGCAGACATTTTATACGATGAGGAGACATTCTAAATGACAAGGAGACATTCTATATGGCAAGCAGACATTTTATACGATGAGGAGACATTCTAAATGACAAGGAGGCATTCTATATGAAGAGCAGACATTCTATATAATGAGGAGACATTCTATATGACGAGCAGACATTCTATATGACGAGCAGACATTCTATATGATGAGGAGACATTCTATACGACAAGGAGTATTTCTATATGACAAGGAGACATTCTATATGATGAGGAGACATTCTATATATGATATGGAGACATTCTATATATGATATGGAGACATTCTATATGATGAGGAGACATTCTATATATGATATGGAGACATTCTATATATGCTATGGAGACATTCTATATGATGAGGAGACATTCTATATGATATGGAGACATTCTATATATGATATGGAGACATTCTATATATGATATGGAGACATTCTATATGATGAGGAGACATTCTATATATGATATGGAGACATTCTATATGATGAGGAGACGTTCTATATGATATGGAGACATTCTATATGATGAGGAGACGTTCTATATGATGAGGAGACATTCTATATGATGAGGAGACGTTCTATATGATATGGAGACATTCTATATGATGAGGAGACGTTCTATATGATGAGCAGACATTCTATTCAATGAGGAGACATTTTATATGAAAAGCAGATATTCTATATGATGAGGAGACGTTCTATATGATATGGAGACATTCTATATGATGAGGAGACGTTCTATATGATGAGCAGACATTCTATTCAATGAGGAGACATTTTATATGAAAAGGAGATATTCTATATGATGAGGAGACGTTCTATATGATATGGAGACATTCTATATGAGGAGACGTTCTATATGATGAGCAGACATTCTATTCAATGAGGAGTCATTTTATATGAAAAGCAGATATTCTATACGATGAGGAGACATTCTATACATGATAAGCATACATTTTATACGATGACATAAGAGATAAAGAAGAACTGTGGGAATCTTCAGTCGGGGATTGAGGATCTGTGGACCTGTGGATAATGACAGGACAGCTAAGCTTGAGCCTTAGCCTTCCATCTTAGCTAATCAACAACCCCCTCACAATGGATGTGTCAGTCAGTCTGTCTGTCTGTCTGCTGAGCTGAGAGGTGAATGTGACTACACTCTCATTACACTTGTGGACTATGGATAAATAGGAAGAACTCATTTCTTTTTTGAAAATATTATTGAAATGTTATTGAAAATGTTATATTTTGCATTGTTTTTTTTTTCTTGTTGAATTTTGTATGTTTTTATCATTCAGTTCTTCTTTTTCTGAACAACATCATCACACAAACAAATGTGATGTTGCCTCAAAACCCCCATACGGGGTTATGGTCATTTTAGGCTCATTGGTTAGTCTTATATACCCAGCAGGTTACTCTCACAATCCTCATTGGAGATAATACAGTAATTTACAGTATGGGGGTACCCCTAAACATATGGGGGTACCCCTAAACATTCAAGGCAAGAGCAGCAAGCTACAACTAAATAACCACAGGTCATACTCTGAATATGTTTATGATAATATATGCTGTAAATATATTTATTTCAAAAGTGAAAGGAATTTGTAGTTTGTATAAACAGACAGTATGATTCAACAGGCGCCATTATGTTTCTGTCATGAAATTAACGTAATTATTAATTGTTTCTTCTAGTCCAATTGCACAAAATGTAACCCCCTTTTCTGTAAAAAACAAACAAACAAACAAACAAAAATATCTATATATTGTAAGGAAAAACAAATGCACATATTGAACTGTTGTGTATTGCTTCTGTTGATGAACTCATTGTTTGGTGTTCTTATTTGAAATCAGTAGTTTGGAATTGTTAGCCGAGTTGGATTTTCTTGCTATCGCAAATACACTTTCTGCCCTTATCATGTGCAACCAAAAGAAAGACAACGTTAAGAGTTCAAAGAAGACCAACAACACAAAAGGGACATGGAAAACATTCAAAAATATCAGTTACAAAAGTTCAAAAACCAAACGGATAGACTCTCAAAGAACCCAACGTTCCATCAAAGTCATAGTTACCATAATCTATAGCAACCGCTTAGTGTTGATGTACATTGCCCACAGCCTCACAGGGTGAAGGGAAGATAAGCTCACTAGTGTTGATGTACATTGCCCACAGCCTCACAGGGTGAAGGGAAGATAAGCTCACTAGTGTTGATGTACATTGCCCACAGCCTCACAGGGTGAAGGGAAGATAAGCTCACTAGTGTTGATGTACATTGCCCACAGACTCACAGGGTGAAGGGAAGATAAGCTCACTAGTGTTGATGTACATTGCTCACAGCCTCACAGGGTGAAGGGAAGATAAGCTCACTAGTGTTGATGTACATTGCTCACAGCCTCACAGGGTGAAGGGAAGATAAGCTCACTAGTGTTGATGTACATTGCTCACAGCCTCACAGGGTGAAGGGAAGATAAGCTCACTAGTGTTGATGTACATTGCCCACAGCCTCACAGGGTGAAGGGAAGATAAGCTCACTAGTGTTGATGTACATTGCCCACAGCCTCACAGGATGAAGGGAAGATAAGCTCACTAGTGTTGATGTACATTGCCCACAGCCTCACAGGGTGAAGGGAAGATAAGCTCACTAGTGTTGATGTACATTGCCCACAGACTCACAGGGTGAAGGGAAGATAAGCTCCTACACACACCTTGCTGAGCTCTCCTGAGTGAGCCAGGAACGAGCTACAGTCTCAAAATAGAACATTTACCTCAGGCGACGTGTTACGTGTACACACTTTCCATACTGTGGCCACTAGAACATCCCAAATAGCACTCTATTCCCTGTGTAGTGCACTACTTTTGACCAAGGCTCTTGTCTAAAGTAATGCACTATATAGAGAACAGGGTGCCATTTGCGACACAACCCAAATCAGTAGTCCTTAAGGGATTCCCTTTAGTCTTAACACCAGCCTGCCCTGGTTCTCTTCTTCCCAGATCATAGATCAGATCCCCTTATCCGTTAACATTAAGGTGACCTAAGTCTGGTAGCCCGGGACTGAGAGGATGGACTAAACGGTCACTGAGCCAGACCACACGGCCACCACAGCTGCTAACTGCCACCAGTTGGCACCATTGGATGGAGGAAGGGAGGGGTGGATATAGGGACGGGTGGAGGGAGATATTAAGAGCGCGGGCTGTGTCAGGCAGAAGGTGCGGCCCCGGTGGGGTTGGGTTGAGGGTGGAGGGAGATATTAAGAGCGCGGGCTGTGTCAGGCAGAAGGTGCGGCCCCGGTGGGGTTGGGTTGAGGGTGGAGGGAGATATTAAGAGCTCGGGCTGTGTCAGGCAGAAGGTGCGGCCCCGGTGGGGTTGGGTTGAGGGTGGAGGGAGATATTAAGAGCGCGGGCTGTGTCAGGCAGAAGGTGCGGCCCCGGTGGGGTTGGGTTGAGGGTGGAGGGAGATATTAAGAGCGCGGGCTGTGTCAGGCAGAAGGTGCGGCCCCGGTGGGGTTGGGTTGAGGGTGGAGGGAGATATTAAGAGCTCAGGCTGTGTCAGGCAGAAGGTGCGGCCCCGGTGGGGTTGGGTTGAGGGTGGAGGGAGATATTAAGAGCTCAGGCTGTGTCAGGCAGAAGGTGCGGCCCCGGTGGGGTTGGGTTGAGGGTGGAGGGAGATATTAAGAGCGCGGGCTGTGTCAGGCAGAAGGTGCGGCCCCGGTGGGGTTGGGTTGAGGGTGGAGGTGGGCTAAGCATAGGGGGTAAAAAATAAAGTACGGCATAATGAGATGAACGCACAGAATTGAAATTACAAAGTCATTCAAAATGTTTTCTAATTCAGATAATCTAGAAACAGTGCTTTTTTATTTTGTTCTGCTGGTTTTGCTTTTCCAAAAAGCCTGAGGCTTAACCCCAATGACTGTATATATGAATCATAGGCGGTTGCTGAGGGGAGAACGGCTCATAACAATTGCCAGAACGGGGCAAATGGAATGGGGGTACTGGTACAGAGTCAATGTGGAGGGTATATACAAGGGGTACTGGTACAGAGTCAATGTGGAGGGTATATACAGGGGGTACTGGTACAGAGTCAATGTGGAGGCTATATACAGGGGGTACCGGTACAAAGTCAATGTGGAGGCTATATACAGGGGGTACCGGTACAGAGTCAATGTGGAGGCTATATACAGGGGGTACTGGTACAGAGTCAATGTGGAGGGTATATACAGGGGGTACTGGTACAGAGTCAATGTGGAGGGTATATACAGGGGGTACTGGTACAGAGTCAATGTGGAGGCTATATACAGGGGGTACTGGTACAGAGTCAATGTGGAGGGTATATACAGGGGGTACTGGTACAGAGTCAATGTGGAGGGTATATACAGGGGGTACTGGTACAGAGTCAATGTGGAGGGTATATACAGGGGGTACTGGTACAGAGTCAATGTGGAGGGTATATACAGGGGGTACTGGTACAGAGTCAATGTGGAGGGTATATACAGGGGGTACTGGTACAGAGTCAATGTGGAGGCTATATACAGGGGGTACTGGTACAGAGTCAATGTGGAGGGTATATACAGGGGGTACTGGTACAGAGTCAATGTGGAGGGTATATACAGGGGGTACTGGTACAGAGTCAATGTGGAGGGTATATACAAGGGGTACTGGTACAGAGTCAATGTGGAGGGTATATACAGGGGGTACTGGTACAGAGTCAATGTGGAGGGTATATACAGGGGGTACTGGTACAGAGTCAATGTGGAGGGTATATACAGGGGGTACCGGTACAGAGTCAATGTGGAGGCTATATACAGGGGGTACCGGTACAGAGTCAATGTGGAGGGTATATACAGGGGGTACTGGTACAGAGTCAATGTGGAGGGTATATACAGGGGGTACTGGTACAGAGTCAATGTGGAGGGTATATACAGGGGGTACTGGTACAGAGTCAATGTGGAGGGTATATACAGGGGGTGCTGGTACAGAGTCAATGTGGAGACTATATACAGGGGGTACCGGTACAGAGTCAATGTGTGGGGGCACCGGTTAGTCGAGGTAAGTGAGGTAATATGTACATGTAGGTAGGGGTAAAGTGACTATGCATAGATAATAAACAGTGAGTAGCAGCAGCGTAAAAACATGGTATAGAAAAGTTACATCTTAGGCCGAGTACATGGGGAGCTGTATCTCTGCAGATGATCAGTCTATCTGGTCAAAATCACTGACACAGGTCCCCGGCACAGGTAACTCCACCCTCTGGTGGTACGGGTACCTCCTCCTTCTGGTGGTACGGGTAACTCCCCCCTATTCCAAAGAGGTTTGGGTGATTGCAAAGTACTTGAGGACCCACATTGTTTGTTGAAGTAGGTAAACATACTCATTCCATTTCTTGTGTGTGTGTGTGTGTAAAGTTGACTGAAGTTTGTGAACAAACTCATTCAATTGATTTTTCTCTCCCTGTCTGTTACATGTTGAGTGAATTGTCCTTGGTCTGTGGGCGTTGTCAGACTGTGTCCCTTACGTCCAGGGTCAATGTCCATGAACAGACAAGGATGCCCTTAATACATCTGAAGGCCTTGACTAGACATTTACTTCTTAGGGGAGAGGAGGGTTGAGTGTGTGTGTGTGTGTGTGTGTGTGTGTGTGTGTGTGTGTGTGTGTGTGTGTGAGTGTGTGAGAGAGAGAGAGAGAGAGAGAGAGAGAGAGAGAGAGAATGCGTTCTGGACAAGGACTAATCTCATTATACTGGCCAATTTCCAAACCTATTTTTAGAAAACAATCAAATCAGATTTGGCATCCTACTTAAGATTGGGCTTCGCTCGCTTTGGTCATTTTGAAAAAAATTATAATAATAATTGAATGAAAAATTTAATGAATAAAAAAATACAAGATTCTGATCTCTACGCATCTATGTAACCATCTGCCTCTCCTGAGGAACTCTATTTGCACTAGGCTTGGTGGGCTACATTCATATTGTCATACAGTCTTTCTTATCCCGAGATTCACGGTATTACCGGCATAGCCCACCAAGGGGCGCTAAAAATGCAAGAAAATACCATTTAGCCTCTATTACCAGAATACAGAAAGAAGAAAAAATCGAAAAGGAACAAACTAATTGCAAAGACAGACAAATCCAGCTCATAAAGTTATACAAGTATAGTTAGTAGCTACCGGATGTCATTTTCGGTGAGTGTGGACATTTACAAGAGAAAGTGAAGGAGAGCAATTGTGCAAATCATCACCTAATGTGCGCCGCGCAAATGACTCGCCGATAAATATTGAACGCTATGGACTCACCAGCTCACTTTCTCCAGGTGCAGAACTGACCTAGCGTCGTCCGGGTTTGGCCGGTGTAGGCCGTTATTGTAAATAAGAATTTGTCTAGTTAAATATAGGTTAAATTGAATTCTCCTGTTGTCCTATTTACAAACAAACACGTGACTGGCTCAACTCTTTTGGGGAAGTACGGTGTAGGATTCTAGAACTCTTTTGGGGAAGTACGGTGTAGGATTCTAGAACTCTTTTGGGGAAGTACGGTGTAGGATTCTAGAACTCTTTTGGGGAAGTACGGTGTAGGATTCTAGAACTCTTTTGGGGAAGTACGGTGTAGGATTCTAGAACTCTTTTGGGGAAGTACGGTGTAGGATTCTAGAACTCTTTTGGGGAAGTACGGTGTAGGATTCTAGAACTCTTTTGGGGAAGTACGGTGTAGGATTCTAGAACTCTTTTGGGGAAGTACGGTGTAGGATTCTAGAATGAAATACACTTATTCATGTTACGATACTAGAATTGATTGATTACTTTACATTTAATGAATGTATATAATGTATATATTAAGAACTAGGTGTATGGAAAGTTACTGAGTGAGACACGGGGGGAGGCAGGAAGCTTGCATTCTGTCAAACATGTTATTGTTAAATCTCATGGATCCTATGGAGAGAGGCAAAGGGCAAAAGTCTGGATTCAGTCACTGATAAGGTAAGACTGTGGAGTAGTGCATAGTGCCCTGGTCTAAAGTAGTACACTATATAGGGAATAGGGTGCCAGCTGGTCTAAAGTAGTACACTATATAGGGAATAGGGTGCCATAGAGCTCTGGTCAAAAGTAGTGCACTACATAGGGAATAACGTGTCAATTGGTATGCAGAAAGTTCCGTCTTTGTAGAAAACCAATCACGTCCTGAGAGAAAGATCAACATGACATTTGACCCTTAAAGATACCTATGTACAACAAATCAAATCAAATTTATTTGTCACATACACATGGTTAGCAGATGTTAATGCGAGTGTAGCGAAATGCTTGTGCTTCTAGTTCCGACAATGCAGTAATAACCAACGAGTAATCTAACCTAACAATTCCAAAACTACTACCTTATACACACAAGTGTAAAGGGATAAAGAATATGTACATAAAGATATATGAATGAGTGATGGTACAGAACGGCATAGGCAAGATGCAGTAGATGGTATCGAGTACAGTATTTACATATGAGATGAGTAATGTAGGGTATGTAAACAAAGTGGCATAGTTTAAAGTGGCTAGTGATACATGTATTACATAAAGATGCAATAGATGACATAGGGTACAGTATATACAAATATAGTGCCTTGCGAAAGTATTCGGCCCCCTTGAACTTTGCGACCTTTTGCCACATTTCAGGCTTCAAACATAAAGATATAAAACTGTATTTTTTTGTGAAGAATCAACAACAAGTGGGACACAATCATGAAGTGGAACGACATTTATTGGATATTTCAAACTTTTTTAACAAATCAAAAACTGAAAAATTGGGCGTGCAAAATTATTCAGCCCCCTTAAGTTAATACTTTGTAGCGCCACCTTTTGCTGCGATTACAGCTGTAAGTCGCTTGGGGTATGTCTCTATCAGTTTTGCACATCGAGAGACTGAAATGTTTTCCCATTCCTCCTTGCAAAACAGCTCGAGCTCAGTGAGGTTGGATGGAGAGCATGAGTGGGCGAGTTCCAGTTTTGACTGAAATCTGCTTGAAAATCTATGGCAAGAAAGTAGTTGTCTAACAATGATCAACAACCAATTTGACAGAGCTTTAATAATTCTGAAATGAACAATGGGCAAAATGTTGCACAATCCCAGAGTAAAAAGCTCTTAGAGAATTACCCAGAAAGACTTACAGCTTGAATCACTATCAAAGGTGATTCTAACACGTATTGGGAAAGGGGGGGTATCTAGTCAGTTGTCAAACAATGTATTCAACTGAAATGTGTCTTCCGCATTTAACCCAACCCCCCCCCTGACCCCTCTGAGGGGGGCTGCCATAATGGACATCCACGTCTTCGGTGCCCGGGGAACAGTGGTTTAACTGCCTTGCTCAGTGGCAGAACGACAGATTTTTACCTTGTCAGCTCAGAGATTCAATCCAGCAACCTTTCGGTTACTGGCCCAACGCTCTAACCACTAGTCTACCTGCCACCTGAGGAAGCTCTAACCACTAGTCTACCTGCCACCTGAGGAAGCTCTAACCACTAGTCTACCTGCCACCTGAGGAAGCTCTAACCACTAGTCTACCTGCCAGCTGAGGAAGCTTTAACCACTAGTCTACCTGCCGTCCTATTGCCTCAGGAGGTTGAATACTTATCTAATCAAGATATATTAGTGTATTATTTTTCATAATTTATTGACTTTGTGTTGATCGTAGACCCCCCAAAATAGATTCTAAATGGATTTGTCCCATTTTAATCCCACTTTTGGGAGACGACAAAATGTGGAAAAAGTGGAGGGGCGTGGATACTTTCTGAAGGTGCTGTAGACTTGTCAGGAACACAGAGAACTGACATTAAAGCAAGAGACAGATCACATTGTCCTCAATAAACATGCATAGGTTTTAAATGCAGTAGATATCGATATGCAGACTGGAAGAGACTTACTACACAAGCACAAAGCCATTTTCAAAATGGAACACTCTTCCATTTTTAGTGCACAACTTTTTTTGGTCAATCCCTAAACTGTAGCTCCATAGGTTTAATCAGAGAAGACAGAGGAAAGGGATTTCATTACTATGCATTACACCTTTAACAACAACAAAATGACCTCTGAACAGAAAAATTGTGAAGGAAAACATAAGGAAGACAACTTATGAACAAAGTAAAACGGTCTGTGTACATATGTATGGATAATTGGTTTGCTCAAAACACCTCTGGTCAATCATTTCAAGTTTCAGGATACAACAGGTGTAAAACAGTACAGTCAAATTCTTACTTGAGAGATCTTTCACAACAATGCAGTGAATTTGTGAAGAAAACACACAATTAATAGTTTCATCTGTATGTTAAACGCTCTCTCAGGCTGTACTCGCTCAGCCCTACGAGCCATGGTCAAAAGTAGCACGCCAAATAGAGAATGGGGAGCCACTTGGGATAGGGAATAGGGAGACACTTGGGATAGGGAATAGGGAGACACTTGGGATAGGGAATAGGGAGACATTTGGGATAGGGAATAGGGAGACACTTGGGATAGGGAATAGGGAGACACTTGGGATAGGGAATAGGGAGACACTTGGGATAGGGAATAGGGAGACACTTGGGATAGGGAATAGGGAGACATTTGGGATAGGGAATAGGGAGACACTTGGGATAGGGAATAGGGAGACACTTGGGATAGGGAATAGGGAGACACTTGGGATAGGGAATAGGGAGACACTTGGGATAGGGAATAGGGAGACATTTGGGATAGGGAATAGGGAGACACTTGGGATAGGGAATAGGGAGACACTTGGGATAGGGAATAGGGAGACGTTTGGGATAGGGAATAGGGAGACGTTTGGGATAGGGAATAGGGAGACATTTGGGATAGGGAATAGGGAGACATTTGGGATAGGGAATAGGGAGCCATTTGGGATAGGGAATCACTTGGGATAGGGAATAGGGAGCCATTTGGGATAGGGAATAGGGAGACATTTGGGATAGGGAGACACTTGGGATAGGGAATAGGGACACACTTGGGATAGGGAATAGGGAGCCACTTGGGATAGGGAATAGGGAGCCATTTGGGATAGGGAATAGGGAGCCATTTGGGATAGGGAATAGGGAGCCACTTGGGATAGGGAATAGGGAGCCATTTGGGATAGGGAATAGGGAGCCATTTGGGATAGGAAATAGGGAGCCACTTGGGATAGGGAATAGGGAGCCACTTGGGATAGGGAATAGGGAGCCACTTGGGATAGGGAATAGGGAGCCACTTGGGATAGGGAATAGGGAGCCACTTGGGATAGGGAATAGGGAGCCACTTGGGATAGGGAATAGGGAGCCACTTGGGATAGGGAATAGGGAGCCACTTGGGATAGGGAATAGGGAGCCATCTTCTCGTTCACATCTTGAAAGTTAATTAATGAAACCCTCAGTCTTCTGGTCAATATAGCTGTTATTTATTTAGTGAAAAATCAATTGCATCCATTCAGTCACTCACACTCACACATTCTACAGAAAAGCATTTCCTCAAATCAGGTCCAATCGGACTGTCATATTGAAATCAGAGCTGTCAGTTTCATAGAGACACCAGAGGCACATAAAGTGGTGTTCTGTATTATTATAAAATAGTCCACCATGTTACATTATTATTAAACATTATTTACTACACGAACATAAAATATTGTATACATTTATTTACTGCAATGACAGTGTTATTATTATGTGGCGGGAGTCACTGCCACGCTGTCGCAGCAAACGCATGGCATATGGGACACAAGCACCTGGTCACTGTGGTATTAAATGACTGAACAGCAGTGCCAGAGATCAAGCCAGATTAGTTGGGTCTTAAAGATGATCTTTTGCTTTTCTTGACAAAGCAACAGCCTCATAAGCTGTTTATAAGATGGCCGTCAAGAGTGTCCAAAAAAAACTTCAATTGCTTTTCACAACCGTCACAATCTCTCTTCCTCCTGTTTGTCACAGCAGCTCAGAGCAGAATATTAGACATAACAGTTAAGGCATTATTCCAGTTCTGTGTGTGTATGTGTCTTCACATTGGTTGGTTGAAACATGAGGAACCCATAAATCATGAGGAAAATGTGAATTAAATATAAATATTATCTCATTATCAATTATGTTACAGGACACTTGAGGAAGTTAGAATCTTGGGACATTGGGGTTGATTTCTCAACTAATTATCTAGTATAGAATCTATTTCAAAGATAGATAGTGACAGGGATCAATAGAGAAAGAGAGAGGCTAAATTAAGAGTGAATGTGAAAGGGTGTGGAGGAGAGAGATGGAATGAGATGATAGAGAGAGGAGGAGAGGTCAGAGAGGCGGAGAGGTCAGAGAGGAGGAGAGGTCAGAGAGGAGGAGAGGTCAGAGAGGAGGAGAGATCAGAGAGGAGTAGAGGTCAGAGAGGAGGAGAGGTCAGAGAAGAGGAGAGGTGAGAGAGGAGGAGAGGTCAGAGAGGTCAGAGAGGAGGAGAGGTCAGAGAGAGGGAGAGGTCAGAGAGGAGGAGAGGTGAGAGAGGAGGAGAGGTGAGAGAGGAGGAGAGGTCAGAGAGGAGGAGAGGTCAGAGAGGTGGAGAGGAGGAGAGGTCAGAGAGGAGGTCAGAGAGGAGGAGAGGTGAGAGAGGAGGAGAGGTCAGAGAGGAGGAGAGGTCCGAGAGGAGAGGTCAGAGAGGAGGAGAGGTCAGAGAGGAGAGGTCAGAGAGGAGGAGAGGTGAGAGAGGAGGAGAGGTCAGAGAGGAGGAGAGGTCAGAGAGGAGGAGAGGTCAGAGAGGAGGAGAGGTGTGAGGAGGGGGGAGAGACAGGTGAGCGAGGGGGGAGAGAGGTGAGAGAGAGGTGAAAGGAGGGGTGAAAGAGGTTAGAGAGAGGTGAGAGAGAGATGAAAGGAGGGGTGAAGGAGGTTAGAGAGAGCTGAGAGGAGGGGTGAGAAAGGGGTGAGAGGAGGGGTGAGAGAGGTTAGAGAGAGCTGAGAGGAGGGGTGAGAAAGGGGTGAGAGAATGTGCATAACTGCTACATATGGCAGGAGTTCCAGAGCTGAGGGTCTATCAGCCAATCACAGCTTGGCTTTGGCTGGCACCAGCTGCAGACTCTGAAGCTTCATGGCCATGCCCATGTTTCCTGCGATCTTCAGCTTGCCCTGGAAGAATGCCTGCAGCGGACAGGTAGGAGAGAGAAATGATACATCAGAGGACAATGGGTTAAAACACAGGAAAGTCAACTACTGCTCATGATCCAAGGTTTAAAGGGTTCAGATTACCCAGTTGCAGGATTGACACAGTTCACTGAAAACTGGGACACGGGGGGGGGGGGGGGGGGGGGGGGGAGAGAGCTGTAGGGGCTGGCAGTGTTCGTCAGGGTGACAGCTTGCAGCCAGGGAACGGCTCTGCTCTGACATGAACCAACTGGAGGCATGCCTGCCTGCGTTTCAGCGGTTCAGATCAAATCCAATGCATAAACGGTGACGAGATTAATGGCCCAGATCTAAACCCCAAAAACAACCATAACATTGCAGGATTCATCCTTGAGGAAGTATGTGTATGATGTCTGTTAACTGGTACAACAAGTGGTTTCTAACTTCAAGTGTCTTTCGGGGTTAAATAAAGGTTCAATTCAATTTGTTTTCCAACTCTCACAAATAAAACTCTCACAAACAAAACTCTCACAAACAAAACTCTCACAAATAAAACTCTCACAAATAAAACTCTCACAAATAAAACTCTCACAAATAAAACTCTCAAAAACAAAACTCACAAATAAAACTCACAAAAACAAAACTCTCACAAATAAAACTCTCAAAAACAAAACTCTCACAAATAAAACTCACAGATAAAACTCTCACAAATAAAACTCACAAATAAAACTCTCAAAAACAAAACTCTCACAAATAAAACTCACAAATAAAACTCTCACAAATAAAACTCTCAAAAACAAAACTCTCACAAATAAAACTCACAGATAAAACTCTCACAAATAAAACTCTCACAAATAAAACTCTCACAAATAAAACTCTCACAAATAAAACTCACAAATAAAACTCTCACAAATAAAACTCACAAATAAAACTCTCACAAATAAAACTCACAAATAAAACTCACAAATAAAACTCTCACAAATAAAACTCACAAATAAAACTCTCACAAATAAAACTCTCACAAATAAAACTCTCACAAATAAAACTCACAAATAAAACTCTCACAAATAAAACTCACAAATAAAACTCTCAAAAACAAAACTCTCACAAATAAAACTCTCACAAATAAAACTCTCACAAATAAAACTCTCACAAATAAAAAACTCTCACAAATAAAACTCTCACAAATAAAAGCTCTGACGAAGACTAAGAGTCCGACGCATAAGCTTGAATAAAACAAGTGATACTAAGAAGAGCAGTGTGAAGGTTTCTCTTTCCTTTGGGTAAATGAACGAAGGGAAAACCCAAAGGACTGTGTTCAGTGTTGCTGAAAGGATCAATTAAACCAAATGAATCAATGGACCCAGGTGTGTGGGTGGGAAGTGGGCCTAGATTTAGCCAGGAAAAAAAATTGCCCATCCACTATCATTAATCACATTCTTCCCTGTTGAATTTCTCCTCCTTTGTATTACTTTTGTCTCAATTGCGAAATGTTGGATTGGAAAACGCCCACCTGCTGAAAATGTCACAATGGTAAAAAATCTATATTTCCCTGCTGTGTCATCTCCCGTTCACCTTAACGTCAGAAAATGGATCATGGGAATCAGTTATAGTCGGGTCCTCCAGCCAACCTGGGGACGAGGTTAGTTCAATAACAATACATCTCATCGCTCTCAGGTCTTTGAAGTCCTTTATATCTGAACGGAGGTCTGAAACCACACCTGGCCAAATCTGGCCCCTGTGGTACCTGGGTTCCTAACAGAGGTCTGAGCACACACCTTTCCGTGTGGTATCTGGGTTCCTAACAGAGGTCTGAGACCACACCTTTCCCTGTGGTACCTGGGTTCCTAACAGAGGTCTGAGAACACACCTTTAACTGTGGTACCTGGGTTCCTAACAGAGGTCTGAGCACACACCTTTCCGTGTGGTATCTGGGTTCCTAACAGAGGTCTGAGACCACACCTTTCCCTGTGGTACCTGGGTTCCTAACAGAGGTCTGAGAACACACCTTTAACTGTGGTACCTGGGTTCCTAACAGAGGTCTGAGAACACACCTTTAACTGTGGTACCTGGGTTCCTAACAGAGGTCTGAGCACACACCTTTCCGTGTGGTATCTGGGTTCCTAACAGAGGTCTGAGACCACACCTTTCCCTGTGGTACCTGGGTTCCTAACAGAGGTCTGAGAACACACCTTTAACTGTGGTACCTGGGTTCCTAACAGAGGTCTGAGAACACACCTTTAACTGTGGTATCTGGGTTCCTAACAGAGGTCTGAGAACACACCTGGCTATTCTCTGTTGTATCTGGGTTCCTAACAGAGGTCTGAGAACACACCTGGCTATTCTCTGTTGTATCTGTGTTCCTAACAGAGGTCTGAGACCATACCTTTCCCTGAGGTACCTGGGTTCCTAACAGAGGTCTGAGAACACACCTGGCTATTCTCTGTTGTATCTGGGTTCCTAACAGAGGTCTGAGAACACACCTGGCTATTCTCTGTTGTATCTGGGTTCCTAACAGAGGTCTGAGAACACACCTGGCTATTCTCTGTTGTATCTGGGTTCCTAACAGAGGTCTGAGAACACACCTGGCTATTCTCTGTTGTATCTGGGTTCCTAACAGAGGTCTGAGAACACACCTGGCTATTCTCTGTTGTATCTGGGTTCCTAACAGAGGTCTGAGAACACACCTGGCTATTCTCTGTTGTATCTGGGTTCCTAACAGAGGTCTGAGAACACACCTGGCTATTCTCTGTTGTATCTGGGTTCCTAACAGAGGTCTGAGAACACACCTGGCTATTCTCTGTTGTATCTGGGTTCCTAACAGAGGTCTGAGAACACACCTGGCTATTCTCTGTTGTATCTGGGTTCCTAACAGAGGTCTGAGAACACACCTGGCTATTCTCTGTTGTATCTGGGTTCCTAACAGAGGTCTGAGAACACACCTGGCTATTCTCTGTTGTATCTGGGTTCCTAACAGAGGTCTGAGAACACACCTGGCTATTCTCTGTTGTATCTGGGTTCCTAACAGAGGTCTGAGAACACACCTGGCTATTCTCTGTTGTATCTGGGTTCCTAACAGAGGTCTGAGAACACACCTGGCTATTCTCTGTTGTATCTGGGTTCCTAACAGAGGTCTGAGAACACACCTGGCTATTCTCTGTTGTATCTGGGTTCCTAACAGAGGTCTGAGAACACACCTGGCTATTCTCTGTTGTATCTGGGTTCCTAACAGAGGTCTGAGAACACACCTGGCTATTCTCTGTTGTATCTGGGTTCCTAACAGAGGTCTGAGAACACACCTGGCTATTCTCTGTTGTATCTGGGTTCCTAACAGAGGTCTGAGAACACACCTGGCTATTCTCTGTTGTATCTGGGTTCCTAACAGAGGTCTGAGAACACACCTGGCTATTCTCTGTTGTATCTGGGTTCCTAACAGAGGTCTGAGAACACACCTGGCTATTCTCTGTTGTATCTGGGTTCCTAACAGAGGTCTGAGAACACACCTGGCTATTCTCTATTGTATCTGGGTTCCTAACAGAGGTCTGAGAACACACCTGGCTATTCTCTGTTGTATCTGGGTTCCTAACAGAGGTCTGAGAACACACCTGGCTATTCTCTGTTGTATCTGGGTTCCTAAGAGAGGTCTGAGAACACACCTGGCTATTCTCTGTTGTATCTGGGTTCCTAACAGAGGTCTGAGAACACACCTGGCTATTCTCTGTTGTATCTGGGTTCCTAACAGAGGTCTGAGAACACACCTGGCTATTCTCTGTTGTATCTGGGTTCCTAACAGAGGTCTGAGAACACACCTGGCTATTCTCTGTTGTATCTGGGTTCCTAACAGAGGTCTGAGAACACACCTGGCTATTCTCTGTTGTATCTGGGTTCCTAACAGAGGTCTGAGAACACACCTGGCTATTCTCTGTTGTATCTGGGTTCCTAACAGAGCTCTGAGAACACACCTGGCTATTCTCTGTTGTATCTGGGTTCCTAACAGAGGTCTGAGAACACACCTGGCTATTCTCTATTGTATCTGGGTTCCTAACAGAGGTCTGAGAACACACCTGGCTATTCTCTGTTGTATCTGGGTTCCTAACAGAGGTCTGAGAACACACCTGGCTATTCTCTGTTGTATCTGGGTTCCTAACAGAGGTCTGAGAACACACCTGGCTATTCTCTGTTGTATCTGGGTTCCTAACAGAGGTCTGAGAACACACCTGGCTATTCTCTGTTGTATCTGGGTTCCTAACAGAGGTCTGAGAACACACCTGGCTATTCTCTGTTGTATCTGGGTTCCTAACAGAGCTCTGAGAACACACCTGGCTATTCTCTGTTGTATCTGGGTTCCTAACAGAGGTCTGAGAACACACCTGGCTATTCTCTGTTGTATCTGGGTTCCTAACAGAGGTCTGAGAACACACCTGGCTATTCTCTGTTGTATCTGGCCCCAATTGACCTCTGATTTTGAAGACTTTGCGTGATTGCAAAGTACTTGATGACACCCACACTGTTTGCTGAAGTAGGTAAACATACTCATCCTATTTCTCGTGTGTGTGTGTGTGTGTGTGTGTGTGCATGTAAAGTTGACTGAAGTTTGTGAACAAACTCATTCAATTGATTTTTCTCTCCCTGTCTGTTACATGTTGAGTGAATTGTCCTTGGTCTGTGGGCGTTGTCAGACTGTGTCCCTTACGTTCAGGGTCAATGTCCATGAACAGACAAGGGGCTGATGCCCTTAATACATCTGAAGGCCTTGACTAGACATTTATTTCTTAGGGGAGAGGAGGGTTGAGTGAGTGAGTGAGTGAGTGAGTGAGTGAGTGAGTGAGTGAGTGAGTGAGAGAGTGAGTGAGTGAGTGAGAGAGTGAGAGAGAGAGAGAGAGGAGACCCACCCTGTGGCATAACAGAATGCACTCTGGACAAGGACTAATCTCATTACACTGGCCAATTTCCAAACCTATTTTTAGAAAACAATCAAATCCGATTTGGCATCCTACTAAAGATTGGACTTCGCTCGCTTTGGTCATTTTGACCAAAATCAAATGAATAAAAATAAAATTTAATAAAAAAAATAATACTTACAAGATTCATAAAAGCTTATCTCTACGTATCTATGTAACCATCTGCCTCTCCCGAGGAACTTTATTTGCACTAGGCTTGGTAGGGAGGAGTGAGGAATTCAGCCCAAGGTCAGGATGGATGAAGTGAGAAGGAACAGCCCTTGTTGCCCGCTTGCTCAGTTTGGCCAGGCGGCCAGCTCTAAGAACAGTCTGTGGTTCCTAACTTCCATTTAAGATTGACGGAGGCCACGGTCTTCTTAGGGACCTTCAATGCTGCAGAAATCTTTTGTTACCCTTCCCCAGATCTGTACCTCGACACAATTCTGTCTCAGAGCTCTACAGACAATTCCTTCCACCTCATGGCTTTGTTTTTGCTGACAAAGATTGTCAACGGTGGGACCTTATATAGACAATTGTGTTTACCACAGTTGCACTCCAATCAAGTTGAAGAAACACCAAGGATGATCAATAGGAACAGGATGCACCTGAGCTCAATTTCGAGTCTCATAGCAAAGGGTCTGAATACTTATGTAAATAAGGTATTTCTGTTTTTATATTTTGTATAAATGTGTATAAAACTGAACAAGAGGACAATAGTATTGGGCTTCATCCAAAATGGCACCCTATTAGCATAGAGCTCTGATAAAAAGGCTGAGCCTTATTCCTTGTTGTTTTAAGGACTTACCGTCTGTGGATTCATCTTGCCTGTCATCAGCTTCATTAAGTCTTCATCTCCCATGGTGATAGTGCAGTCAGCCTTCTTATCTGAATGGAGGAGAGAATTCAATTAAATAATGCCCTACAAAAACCTCCCTTCAATTATCCTGCCCTACAAAAACATTCCTTCAATTATCCTGCCCTATAAAAGCTTCCTTCAATTATCCTGCCCTACAAAACCTTCCTTCAATTATCCTGCCCTACAAACACCTTCCTTCAATTATCCTGCCCAACAAAAACCGTCCTTCAATTATCCTGCCCTACAAAACCTTCCTTCAATTATACTGCCCTATAAAAACCTTCCTTCCATTATCCTGCCCTACAAAAACCTTCCTTCCATTATCCTGCTCTACAAAAACCTTCCTTCCATTATCCTGCCCTACAAAAACCTTCCTTCCATTATCCTGCTCTACAAAAACCTTCCTTCCATTATCCTGCCCTACAAAAACCTTCCTTCCATTATCCTGCCCTACAAAAACCTTCCTTCCATTATCCTGCCCTACAAAACCTTCCTTCAATTATACTGCCCTATAAAAACCTTCCTTCCATTATCCTGCCCTATAAAAGCTTCCTTCAATTATCCTGCCCTACAAAAACCTTCCTTCCATTATCCTGCCCTACAAAAACCTTCCTTCCATTATCCTGCCCTACAAAAACCTTCCTTCCATTATCCTGCTCTACAAAAACCTTCCTTCCATTATCCTGCCCTACAAAAACCTTCCTTCCATTATCCTGCCCTACAAAAACCTTCCTTCCATTATCCTGCTCTACAAAAACCTTCCTTCCATTATCCTGCCCTACAAAAACCTTCCTTCCATTATCCTGCCCTACAAAAACCTTCCTTCCATTATCCTGCTCTACAAAAACCTTCCTTCCATTATCCTGCCCTACAAAAACCTTCCTTCCATTATCCTGCCCTACAAAAACCCGTTTGACCCGTTTTCGCCCTGTTGGAAGTCTTTATTCATATAAAAAAAAATATCTATTGAATTTTCCACGTGGTCTATATTAACCGGCACGTCATTTAATAGAACAGGATTTTAAAATTCAACATTGATGCACAATTACTACTTAAAATATCAAAAGGGATGCAGAAGGCACAACTTTGTAGAACAACGCTGTTTACGAACGGAACAAGAGGAAGTAAGCTCTATACTTTCTCCCCCATCTCCAGTTTCTTGTTGATCGGAACCGTTCCAGAATCCAATCAACTATATACTGCAAAATACATGGGATCCTTGACATGTTAACTTCAACGCACAACACCTTAATCACTGGGACTGCGCTATTCATGGTTCAATAACATGATAGACTAATGTCCATGTGGTTAAGAAGGGAACAAGTTGTCATTCCAGTACCAGGGACAGGATGAAGTGTACTGTGCTGTGCTCTACTTCACACACACCTGCCACTTCAACCACGGAAGTTGCTTTTATGAAATGTCCGCTGCTCTTTAGAGACCATTCAACGTAATATTGGGGCAATGTCCCAAATGCCACCCCATAAGTGCTCAACAGTAGTGCTCCATATAGGGAATATGGTGCGATTAGGACGCTACCTTGCTTTCTATAAAACATCCTAACAAGTGAGATAGGTTTGATAACAGGAAAGGCTCAGAGGAAGGCCAGGTTTTTAAAGGTTTTTAAACAGAGCTGAGTGGAAGAAAAGGACATTGCTCCAGACAGCCATAATGGAAGCAATTTAAAAGATCTCTGTGTGTGTGTGTGTGTGTGTGTGTGTGTTTTCTAAAAGGAAGCAATTCAAAAATTGTGTGTGTTTGGCATTTGAATAAAAATCCTTCTTTGTCTTTTGCATTCCAGAAGTGCTCTCTCAGAAGACAGACCGCCCATCCTTCAGTCATTTATATTCTGCAGACAACCATCTCCTCAGACGGACAGTCCTTCTGTTTTTTTGTTGTTGTCAGGAAGTCTAATATGTCAGAGTCTCAGTCAAGATCATCGATCTCCTCCAATAGCTCTAATGCTCACATTGATAAAAACTCTCAACATTAAAAACACAGAGACCAGATCATCTGACGACAGACGGACACACACCAGCGTCGTTGCTCACGGAGCCGTGTCCATTCTTCGCGTCTACGACCCACAGAGCGTCTTTCCCCTCGGGTCCATCTGTCACCTTGAAGGCAAAAACTCCTCCAATCTTCTTCACAACGTCTACTCCTTCCTGCAGACAAACCCGATGTGACACCAGAGCAGAGAGAGACGGACTGTTATGGCTCTGCGTTCTGTTGGGTTGTGTTAGGTTAATGTGGCAGCGGAGGCTAACGTCGGGTTAAAGTTACCTACATATGTACGAGTTGACGGACTCCATAAATCACAAAGCTAGCTAGTGGTACTGGGTTCTGAGACTACCTTGACATTGGTCTCTGGTGACAGACTGTTAAACAGAGATAAAGCTTTTTGTATTATAATAATGACCTTATAAGGTTATAGTTAAATAAGTTAAACAACATTAAAATGTGGCACTTAATTGATGTGACAACAAGCAGCAATGACACCGCAGAGTGAGACTGAGGTAAAGCAGTCGTCAGCACCCACACAGAACATGAACACATTTGGTGTACCTCCTGTAGTTTGTTCTCTATCTCCTGGAAGACAGAATAGACTCTGAAGCCCTCCAGACGTTCTGCTCTGGTGGGGACAGCCGCTATCTGGGACCTAGAAACACACACAGGAACAGAACACGGCTTCAGTTAAGAGCGCGTTCTCAGAGAGTAAAGAGAGGCTAGTAAAAACGTGTGTGTGTGTGTGTGTGTGTGAGATCATCATTGAAGGACAGTCACAAAGTAAACGTGTGTGCGCTTGTGTGCAAATGTGTGTGTGTGTGTGTGTGTGTGTGTGTGTGTGTGTGTGTACCAATGTTGAAAGGAGTATGGTTCAAGGCCATACTACAGTATCTGTACTTAATCTGTTCCAACACAGAAGGTTAAAGTACATGCTGTGGCCACGTCCCAAACAAAACCCTATTCCCTATTAACGGAATTACACGGAGACTCCGATGTGTCACTTTAAAAAATGTTTGCCAAAAAACAAACATTGATTTCAACGTTTAATAAAAACAAACAACTCTATGCACAAGGACTACTTTAAATAATTTACACTGTCAAATGTTTTTATAAAAAACAAACAACTCTATGCACAATGACTACTTTAAACAATTTACACTGTCAAATGTTTTTATAAAAACATTTACTGGAAACGTTTGATTTTGTTACCAGACTTTTGTATCTGTGTTTTTGTATCTGTGTTTCTGTATCTGTGTTTTTGTATCTGTGTTTCTGTATCTGTGTTTCTGTATCTGTAATTTTTGTATCTGTGTTTTTGTATCTGTGTTTCTGTATCTGTAATTTTTGTATCTGTGTTTTTGTATCTGTGTTTCTGTATCTGTGTTTCTGTATCTGTGTTTTTGTAATATTTTCTGAGTAAATTGTTCTAAGTAGTCCTTGTGCATAGAGTTGTTTGGTTTGTTAAACATGGAAAGAAATTGTTTTATTTATTGTACATTTTAAAGTGAGAGATCTGAGTCTCTGCGTAATTCCGTTGCCATGAAATTGCCCCCCCCCCCCCCCCCAAAAAAAATTAACTGGTGTCTATTATTTTAAACATCCGATTTCTGCAAGGATCTGAGAGATAAAGCCTAGTTATTTAGTTATTTGGTAAATCACCTCAGTTGTGTGTTTCTCACCTAGTCAGTTAATTAGTAAGTTGGTAGACAGATAGACTCACCTGGCATCCTGAGGGAACCCCATCCTGTAGAGAGTGACAACCACAGCTCCTCCCAGGCCGATATTGTGCTGTAGGGCCACCTTCGCCCCCGGGACCTGCCTCCTCTCAGCCTGGCCTCTCAGCTGCCAGCACAGCTCCGCACACTGGGCCAGACCTGAGCAAGCACAGAGAGAGAAAGAGGGAGAGAGAGAGAGAGAGAGCAGGGAGGTCAATGACACATACACAGAGAGAGATCAGATCAGAACACTGGGCCAGACCTGACTAATCAACCACAGAGAGAAATTAAGGCCAACACAATAGAACAGACCTGAGAAATAACAGAAACCGATAGGGTCAATGCACTGAGTCAATCCCAGAGATCAGAACGCTCAGCAAGACCAGAGTAATCAACAAGAACAAAATGAGAGAGCGAGAGAGGTCAGAACACTGGGCCAGACCTGACACATCAACAACCGAGAGGGGAGGTTAATACTGAACCAGACCGGAGTAATACACCACAGAGAGACGAAGGTCAGTCACAGAATTACATGTAGAGCTCTAGGATGTCTGTGAGATCAGAAAACTGGGCCAGAACTTACAAAATCACAGGTCAACGCACTCTACAGCTATATAAGCGTTATATAAGAAAGTCATCATGCTAACAACCAGAGGGATTGGAAAGCCTACTGTAATATCTACTTGGACAACAAACTGAACATCACATGTAAGTCTTCATATTTGAAAGGTCTCAATTAACAGATTGATTTCCTATCATAGATTATGGATTTCCCGTTTGTCCTTCCTTCCTTCCGAGCACGCACACGCACACACACGCGCGCACACACACACACACACACACACACACACACACACACACACACAAAGCCTGTAAGTGCTAATGCTGGATTGCTAAATCTAACCAGATGGACAACAGGCATTTGAACCCAGAGTGTGGCTGAGGCAGGATGTCATTTCACAAATTAAAAATAACCTTAGGTCCCTGACACAACACATTGCTGGCCCTATAAAAACACAACGACCTTCCATTTTTCTTTTCTAATTCCTACATTGAAAAATTACCACATAGGGCCTCCATTACAGACATTGATAATCCTCTCCGATTTAACCAGGTCGGGTCATCGCGGTCAAAATCTCACTCTCGCTAGCGTTCCAATGCACTTAATTTCCATCAACTCTTGCCTGCCACATCAAAGAGGGTGACAAGTTAACACCCCTCCCTAATCTTGCTGGCCGTGACTCCTAGGTTAGCATTCCAGCACATAATAAACCCCAGGAAGAGTAGCTGCTGCCTTGGCAGGAACTAATGGGGATCCATAATAAACCCCAGGAAGAGTAGCTGCTGCCTTGGCAGGAACTACATGGTGATCCTTAATACACCCCAGGAAGAGTAGCTGCTGCCTTGGCAGGAACTAATGGGGATCCAATATAAACCCAAGGAATAGTAGCTGCTGCCTTGGCAGGAACTAATGGGGATGCAATATAAACCCACGGGAGAGTAGCTGCTGCCTTGGCAGGAACTAATGGGGATCCAATATAAACCCAAGGAAGAGTAGCTGCTGCCTTGGCAGGAACTAATGGGGATCCATAATAAACCCCAGGAAGAGTAGCTGCTGCCTTGGCAGGAACTAATGGAGATCCATAATAAACCCCAGGAAGAGTAGCTGCTGCCTTGGCAGGAACTAATGGGGATCCATAATAAACCCCAGGAAGAGTAGCTGCTGCCTTGGCAGGAACTACATGGTGATCCTTAATAAACCCCAGGAAGAGTAGCTGCTGCCTTGGCAGGAACTAATGGGGATCCATAATAAATCCCTGGAAGAGTAGCTGCTGCCTTGGCAGGAACTAATGGGGATCCATAATAAACCCCAGGAAGAGTAGCTGCTGCCTTGGCAGGAACTACATGGTGATCCTTAATACACCCCAGGAAGAGTAGCTGCTGCCTTGGCAGGAACTAATGGGGATCCAATATAAACCCCAGGAAGAGTAGCTGCTGCTTTGGGAGGAACTAATGGGGATCCAATATAAACCCAAGGAAGAGTAGCTGCTGCCTTGGCAGGAACTAATGGGGATCCAATATAAACCCAAGGAAGAGTAGCTGCTGCTTTGGCAGGAACTAATGGGGATCCAATATAAACCCAAGGAAGAGTAGCTGCTGCCTTGGCAGGAACTAATGGGGATCCAATATAAACCCAAGGAAGAGTAGCTGCTGTTTTGGCAGGAACTAATGGGGATCCAATATAAACCCCAGGAAGAGTAGCTGCTGCCTTGGCAGGAACTAATGGGGATCCAATATAAACCCCAGGAAGAGTAGCTGCTGTTTTGGCAGGAATTAATGGAGATCCAATATAAACCCCAGGAAGAGTAGCTACTGCCTTGGCAGGAACTAATGGGGATCTAATATAAACCCCAGGAAGAGTAGCTGCTGCTTTGGCAGGAACTAAATGGGGGTCCTTAATAAATACAGTACAGTGGCTATAGAAAGTCTACAACTCCCTTGTTGTGTTACAAGGTGGGATTAAAATGAATTCAATTGTCATTTTTTTGTCAACGATCTACATACAATCCTCTATAATTTCAAAGTGGAAGAATAATCTTTAAAAAAATATAGAATTTATAAATAATGAAAAAACCTTCATTATATAAGTATTCAACACCTGAGTCAATACATTTTAGAAACACCTTTGGCAGCGATTACAGCTGTGAGTCACTCTGGGTAAGTCTCATAAGAGCTTTGGCAGTGATTACAGCTGTGAGTCACTCTGGGTAAGTCTCATAACAGCTTTGGCAGTGATTACAGCTGTGAGTCGCTCTGGGTAAGTCTCATAACAGCTTTGGCAGCGATTACAGCTGTGAGTCACTCTGGGTAAGTCTCATAACAGCTTTGGCAGCGATTACAGCTGTGAGTCACTCTGGGTAAGTCTCATAACAGCTTTGGCAGCGATTACAGCTGTGAGTCACTCTGGGTAAGTCTCATAACAGCTTTGGCAGCGATTACAGCTGTGAGTCACTCTGGGTAAGTCTCATAACAGCTTTGGCAGCGATTACAGCTGTGAGTCACTCTGGGTAAGTCTCATAACAGCTTTGGCAGTGGTTACAGCTGTGAGTCACTCTGGGTAAGTCTCATAACAGCTTTGGCAGCGATTACAGCTGTGAGTCACTCTGGGTAAGTCTCATAACAGCTTTGGCAGTGATTACGGCTGTGAGTCACTCTGGGTAAGTCTCATAACAGCTTTGGCAGTGATTACAGCTGTGAGTCACTCTGGGTAATTCTCATAACAGCTTTGGCAGTGATTACAGCTGTGAGTCATTCTGGGTAAGTCTCATAACAGCTTTGGCAGCGATTACAGCTGTGAGTCATTCTGGGTAAGTCTCATAACAGCTTTGGCAGCGATTACAGCTGTGAGTCACTCTGGGTAAGTCTCATAACAGCTTTGGCAGCGATTACAGCTGTGAGTCACTCTGGGTAAGTCTCATAACAGCTTTGGCAGTGATTACAGCTGTGAGTCACTCTGGGTAAGTCTCATAACAGCTTTGGCAGCGATTACAGCTGTGAGTCACTCTGGGTAAGTCTCATAACAGCTTTGGCAGCGATTACTATACTTGCCCTTTATTCTTTTCGTAATTCTTCAAGCTCTGTCAAGATGTTGGGGATCATGGCTAGACAGCAATTTTCAAGTCTTGCCATAGATTTTTATGCAGATTTAATACAAACCTGTTACTTGGCCACCCAGAACACTTCACTGTCTTCTTGGTAAGCAGCTCCAGCGTAATTGTGGCTTTGTGTTGAAGGTTATTGTCTTGAATTTGTCTCCCAGTGTCTGGTGGAAAGCAGACTGAACCAGGTTTTCCTCTAGGATTTTGCCTGTGCTTAGCTCCATTCTGTTTCTTGTCATCCTGAAAAACTCCCCAGTCTTTGCCAATGTCAAGCATACCCATAGCATGATGCAGCCACCAACATGCTTGGAAATAAGGAGGCAGTTACTCAGTGATGCGTTGGATTTATCCCAAACATTAGGCTTCGCATTTAGGCCAAAACGTATGTTCCTTTGCTGTATTACTTTAGTGCCTGGTTGCATACATAAGCATGTTTTGGAATATTTATATCCTGTATATTTGTATTCTTCTTTTCACTCTGTCATTTAGGTCATTATTGTGGAGTCACTACAATGTTGTTGATCCATCCTCAGTTTTCTCCCATTACAGACATTGAACTCTGTAGTGGTTTTAAAATCACCAAAAGCCTCATGGTGACAACCCAGTTTCCTTCCTGTCCTGCAGCTCAGTTCAGAAGGACGACTGTATCTTTGTATCTGGGTGGTTTAATACATCATCCACAGCATAAATATAAACTTGATCACGCTTAAAGATAATCAGTGTCTGATTTATAATTGTTACCCATCTACCAATCACCGCCTTTCTGTATGAGGCTTTCGGAAAGCTCCCTGGTCTTTGTGGTTGAATCTGCGCTTGAAATGCAATACTTGACGGAGGGATTTTACAGATGTTGTATGGGGGACAGAGGAAGGGTTAGTTATTAAAAACTCATGTCAACTCCTATTATTTCACACAGAGTGAGTCCATGTAACATAGTAGCAACACAAAACATGGTAAAAAAAACATTATTGGGCATAGACAACAGCACAAAGGGCAAGAAGGTAATGACAGGAATCAACCTAGCACACAGTTCAATATCCTCCTGGGACTACTCAGGATGTCACTTCCTGTCTGTGTGTTACAGGCAAAGCGTGGATAAAGGCTTTTGTGGGAGTTACTGACTTTCTCAGGAGACTACTGCCCTCTGGTGGTCATGACTGAAATACAGTCACATCACACATTCAGATTCCATCTTAATCTATAATGTAGTTTTTTCAACATTAATTTGTTGCATACAACATTTGTTGATGGATTAGGAGGATGATGAAGTCACTGGGTCAGCAGGAGATGGTTGGTGTTGTTTACCTGTAGCTCTTAGAGGGGTCAAGGGTTACGAGGTCAGGGGTTATGGGGTCAGCAGCAGGTGTTTGTGCTGACTTGTGACGGCGAGAAGGGTCAGGGGTTAGAGGTCACTTGGTCATAGTTATTATTACCTGTGGCTCCCAGAGGGTGTCCTTTAGAGATGAGTCCTCCGCTGGGGTTGACCACCCACTGGCCTCCGTACGTGTTGTCTCCTCTGTCTATCAGCTCTCCAGCCTTACCTAGGAACATAGAACAGTGATACATTAAATAATATAATACCTTTGATCTTTAAAGCGCTTTTCATGTTGGCCTACAGGCAGACAGTCACAAAGTGTGGTACAAAGGTAAAACAGAACGGAATGCTAAGGGAACAAATCAAATCAAATCAAATTTTATTTGTCACATACACATGGTTAGCAGATGTTAATGCGAGTGTAGCGAAATGCTTGTGCTTCTAGTTCCGACAATGCAGTAATAACCAACAAGTAATCTAACTAACAATTCCAAAACTACTGTCTTGTACACAGTGTAAGGGGATAAAGAATATGTACATAAGGATATATGAATGAGTGATGGTACAGAGCAGCATAGGCAAGATACAGTAGATGGTATCGAGTACAGTATGTACAAATGAGATGAGTATGTAAACAAAGTGGCATAGTTTAAAGTGGCTAGTGATACATGTATTACATAAGGATACAGTCGATGATATAGAGTACAGTATATACGTATGCATATGAGATGAATAATGTAGGGTAAGTAACATTATATAAGGTAGCATTGTTTAAAGTGGCTAGTGATATATTTACATCATTTCCCATCAATTCCCATTATTAAAGTGGCTGGAGTTGAGTCAGTGTCAGTGTGTTGGCAGCAGCCACTCAATGTTAGTGGTGGCTGTTTAACAGTCTGATGGCCTTGAGATAGAAGCTGTTTTTCAGGGGGCCAGGGGGTAAAACTCAGAATGCTAAGGGAACACAGCCAGAGGGTAAAACTCATTATGCTAAGGGAACACAACCAGGGGGTAAAACAGAACGGAATGCTAAGGGAACACAGCCAGGGGGTAAAACTCAGAATGCTAAGGGAACACAGCCAGAGGGTAAAACTCATTATGCTAAGGGAACACAGCCAGAGGGTAAAACTCATTATGCTAAGGGAACACAACCAGGGGGTAAAACTCATTATGCTAAGGGAACACAACCAGGGGGTAAAACTCAGAATGCTAAGGGAACACAGCCAGGGGGTAAAACTCATTATGCTAAGGGAACACAGCCAGAGGGTAAAACTCATTATGCTAAGGGAACACAGCCAGGGGGTAAAACTCAGAATGCTAAGGGAACACAGCCAGGGGGTAAAACTCAGAATGCTAAGGGAACACAAACAGGGGGTAAAACTCACTATGCTAAGGGAACACAACCAGGGGGTAAAACTCATTATGCTAAGGGAACACAACCAGGGGGTAAAACTTAGAATGCTAAGGGAACACAACCAGGGGGTAAAACTTAGAATGCTAAGGGAACACAGCCAGGGGGTAAAACTCAGAATGCTAAGGGAACACAACTAGAGGGTAAAACTCAGAATGCTAAGGGAACACAGCCAGAGGGTAAAACTCAGAATGCTAAGGGAACACAGCCAGGGGGTAAAACTCATTATGCTAAGGGAACACAACCAGGGGGTAAAACGCATTATGCTAAGGGAACACAGCCAGGGGGTAAAACTCAGAACGCTAAGGGAACACAGCCAGAGGGTAAAACTCATTATGCTAAGGGAACACAGCCAGGGGGTAAAACTCAGAACGCTAAGGGAACACAGCCAGGGGGTAAAACTCATTATGCTAAGGGAACACAGCCAGGGGGTAAAACTCAGAATGCTAAGGGAACACAGCCAGGGGGTAAAACTCATTATGCTAAGGGAACACAACCAGGGGGTAAAACTCATTATGCTAAGGGAACACAACCAGAGGGTAAAACTCAGAATGCTAAGGGAACACAACCAGGGGGTAAAACGCATTATGCTAAGGGAACACAGCCAGGGGGTAAAACTCAGAACGCTAAGGGAACACAGCCAGAGGGTAAAACTCATTATGCTAAGGGAACACAGCCAGAGGGTAAAACTCATTATGCTAAGGGAACACAGCCAGAGGGTAAAACTCATTATGCTAAGGGAACACAACCAGAGGGTAAAACTCAGAATGCTAAGGGAACACAACCAGGGGGTAAAACTCAGAATGCTAAGGGAACACAGCCAGGGGGTAAAACTCAGAATGCTAAGGGAACACAGCCAGGGGGTAAAACTCAGAATGCTAAGGGAACACAACTAGAGGGTAAAACTCAGAATGCTAAGGGAACACAGCCAGAGGGTAAAACTCATTATGCTAAGGGAACACAGCCAGAGGGTAAAACTCATTATGCTAAGGGAACACAACCAGGGGGTAAAACTCATTATGCTAAGGGAACACAACCAGGGGGTAAAACTCAGAATGCTAAGGGAACACAGCCAGGGGGTAAAACTCATTATGCTAAGGGAACACAGCCAGAGGGTAAAACTCATTATGCTAAGGGAACACAGCCAGGGGGTAAAACTCAGAATGCTAAGGGAACACAGCCAGGGGGTAAAACTCAGAATGCTAAGGGAACACAAACAGGGGGTAAAACTCACTATGCTAAGGGAACACAACCAGGGGGTAAAACTCATTATGCTAAGGGAACACAACCAGGGGGTAAAACTTAGAATGCTAAGGGAACACAACCAGGGGGTAAAACTTAGAATGCTAAGGGAACACAGCCAGGGGGTAAAACTCAGAATGCTAAGGGAACACAACTAGAGGGTAAAACTCAGAATGCTAAGGGAACACAGCCAGAGGGTAAAACTCAGAATGCTAAGGGAACACAGCCAGGGGGTAAAACTCATTATGCTAAGGGTACATAACCAGGGGGTAAAACGCATTATGCTAAGGGAACACAGCCAGGGGGTAAAACTCAGAACGCTAAGGGAACACAGCCAGAGGGTAAAACTCATTATGCTAAGGGAACACAGCCAGAGGGTAAAACTCATTATGCTAAGGGAACACAACCAGGGGGTAAAACTCAGAATGCTAAGGGAACACAGCCAGGGGGTAAAACTCAGAATGCTAAGGGAACACAGCCAGGGGGTAAAACTCAGAATGCTGAGGGAACACAACTAGAGGGTAAAACTCAGAATGCTAAGGGAACACAGCCAGAGGGTAAAACTCATTATGCTAAGGGAACACAGCCAGAGGGTAAAACTCATTATGCTAAGGGAACACAACCAGGGGGTAAAACTCATTATGCTAAGGGAACACAGCCAGGGGGTAAAACTCAGAATGCTAAGGGAACACAAACAGGGGGTAAAACTCACTATGCTAAGGGAACACAACCAGGGGGTAAAACTCATTATGCTAAGGGAACACAACCAGGGGGTAAAACTTAGAATGCTAAGGGAACACAACCAGGGGGTAAAACTTAGAATGCTAAGGGAACACAGCCAGGGGGTAAAACTCAGAATGCTAAGGGAACACAACTAGAGGGTAAAACTCAGAATGCTAAGGGAACACAGCCAGAGGGTAAAACTCAGAATGCTAAGGGAACACAAACAGGGGGTAAAACTCACTATGCTAAGGGAACACAACCAGGGGGTAAAACTCATTATGCTAAGGGAACACAACCAGGGGGTAAAACTTAGAATGCTAAGGGAACACAACCAGGGGGTAAAACTTAGAATGCTAAGGGAACACAGCCAGGGGGTAAAACTCAGAATGCTAAGGGAACACAACTAGAGGGTAAAACTCAGAATGCTAAGGGAACACAGCCAGAGGGTAAAACTCAGAATGCTAAGGGAACACAGCCAGGGGGTAAAACTCATTATGCTAAGGGAACACAACCAGGGGGTAAAACGCATTATGCTAAGGGAACACAGCCAGGGGGTAAAACTCAGAACGCTAAGGGAACACAGCCAGAGGGTAAAACTCATTATGCTAAGGGAACACAGCCAGAGGGTAAAACTCATTATGCTAAGGGAACACAGCCAGAGGGTAGAACTCATTATGCTAAGGGAACACAACCAGAGGGTAAAACTCATTATGCTAAGGGAACACAACCAGAGGGTAAAACTCAGAATGCTAAGGGAACACAACCAGGGGGTAAAACTCAGAATGCTAAGGGAACACAGCCAGGGGGTAAAACTCAGAATGCTAAGGGAACACAACTAGAGGGTAAAACTCAGAATGCTAAGGGAACACAACCAGGGGGTAAAACGCATTATGCTAAGGGAACACAGCCAGGGGGTAAAACTCAGAACGCTAAGGGAACACAGCCAGGGGGTAAAACTCATTATGCTAAGGGAACACAGCCAGGGGGTAAAACTCAGAATGCTAAGGGAACACAGCCAGGGGGTAAAACTCATTATGCTAAGGGAACACAACCAGGGGGTAAAACTCATTATGCTAAGGGAACACAACCAGAGGGTAAAACTCAGAATGCTAAGGGAACACAACCAGGGGGTAAAACGCATTATGCTAAGGGAACACAGCCAGGGGGTAAAACTCAGAACGCTAAGGGAACACAGCCAGAGGGTAAAACTCATTATGCTAAGGGAACACAGCCAGAGGGTAAAACTCATTATGCTAAGGGAACACAGCCAGAGGGTAAAACTCATTATGCTAAGGGAACACAACCAGAGGGTAAAACTCAGAATGCTAAGGGAACACAACCAGGGGGTAAAACTCAGAATGCTAAGGGAACACAGCCAGGGGGTAAAACTCAGAATGCTAAGGGAACACAGCCAGGGGGTAAAACTCAGAATGCTAAGGGAACACAACCAGAGGGTAAAACTCAGAATGCTAAGGGAACACAACTAGAGGGTAAAACTCAGAATGCTAAGGGAACACAGCCAGAGGGTAAAACTCAGAATGCTAAGGGAACACAGCCAGGGGGTAAAACTCATTATGCTAAGGGAACACAACCAGGGGGTAAAACTCAGAATGCTAAGGGAACACAGCCAGGGGGTAAAACTCAGAATGCTAAGGGAACACAGCCAGGGGGTAAAACTCAGAATGCTAAGGGAACACAACTAGAGGGTAAAACTCAGAATGCTAAGGGAACACAACTAGAGGGTAAAACTCAGAATGCTAAGGGAACACAGCCAGAGGGTAAAACTCAGAATGCTAAGGGAACACAGCCAGGGGGTAAAACTCATTATGCTAAGGGAACACAACCAGGGGGTAAAACTCATTATGCTAAGGGAACACAACCAGAGGGTAAAACTCAGAATGCTAAGGGAACACAACCAGGGGGTAAAACTCATTATGCTAAGGGAACACAACCAGAGGGTAAAACTCATTATGCTAAGGGAACACAACCAGGGGGTAAAACTCATTATGCTAAGGGAACACAACCAGGGGGTAAAACTCATTATGCTAAGGGAACACAACTAGAGGGTAAAACTCAGAATGCTAAGGGAACACAGCCAGGGGGTAAAACTCAGAATGCTAAGGGAACACAACCAGGGGGTAAAACTCATTATGCTAAGGGAACACAACCAGGGGGTAAAACTCATTATGCTAAGGGAACACAACCAGGGGGTAAAACTCATTATGCTAAGGGAACACAGCCAGGGGGTAAAACTCAGAATGCTAAGGGAACACAGCCAGGGGGTAAAACTCAGAATGCTAAGGGAACACAGCCAGGGGGTAAAACTCAGAATGCTAAGGGAACACAGCCAGGGGGTAAAACTCATTATGCTAAGGGGACACAGCCAGGGGGTAAAACTCAGAATGCTAAGGGAACACAACCAGGGGGTAAAACTCATTATGCTAAGGGAACACAACCAGAGGGTAAAACTCATTATGCTAAGGGAACACAACCAGAGGGTAAAACTCATTATGCTAAGGGAACACAACCAGGGGGTAAAACTCATTATGCTAAGGGAACACAACCAGGGGGTAAAACTCATTATGCTAAGGGAACACAACTAGAGGGTAAAACTCAGAATGCTAAGGGAACACAGCCAGGGGGTAAAACTCATTATGCTAAGGGAACACAACCAGGGGGTAAAACTCATTATGCTAAGGGAACACAGCCAGGGGGTAAAACTCAGAATGCTAAGGGAACACAGCCAGGGGGTAAAACTCATTATGCTAAGGGAACACAACCAGGGGGTAAAACTCATTATGCTAAGGGAACACAACCAGGGGGTAAAACTCATTATGCTAAGGGAACACAGCCAGGGGGTAAAACTCAGAATGCTAAGGGAACACAGCCAGGGGGTAAAACTCATTATGCTAAGGGAACACAACCAGGGGGTAAAACTCAGAATGCTAAGGGAACACAACCAGGGGGTAAAACTCATTATGCTAAGGGAACACAACCAGGGGGTAAAACTCATTATGCTAAGGGAACACAACCAGGGGGTAAAACTCATTATGCTAAGGGAACACAGCCAGGGGGTAAAACTCAGAATGCTAAGGGAACACAGCCAGGGGGTAAAACTCAGAATGCTAAGGGAACACAGCCAGGGGGTAAAACTCAGAATGCTAAGGGAACACAACCAGAGGGTAAAACTCAGAATGCTAAGGGAACACAACCAGGGGGTAAAACTCAGAATGCTAAGGGAACACAGCCAGGGGGTAAAACTCAGAATGCTAAGGGAACACAACTAGAGGGTAAAACTCAGAATGCTAAGGGAACACAGCCAGAGGGTAAAACTCAGAATGCTAAGGGAACACAAACAGGGGGTAAAACTCACTATGCTAAGGGAACACAACCAGGGGGTAAAACTCATTATGCTAAGGGAACACAACCAGGGGGTAAAACTTAGAATGCTAAGGGAACACAACCAGGGGGTAAAACTTAGAATGCTAAGGGAACACAGCCAGGGGGTAAAACTCAGAATGCTAAGGGAACACAACTAGAGGGTAAAACTCAGAATGCTAAGGGAACACAGCCAGAGGGTAAAACTCAGAATGCTAAGGGAACACAGCCAGGGGGTAAAACTCATTATGCTAAGGGAACACAACCAGGGGGTAAAACGCATTATGCTAAGGGAACACAGCCAGGGGGTAAAACTCAGAACGCTAAGGGAACACAGCCAGAGGGTAAAACTCATTATGCTAAGGGAACACAGCCAGAGGGTAAAACTCATTATGCTAAGGGAACACAGCCAGAGGGTAAAACTCATTATGCTAAGGGAACACAACCAGAGGGTAAAACTCATTATGCTAAGGGAACACAACCAGAGGGTAAAACTCAGAATGCTAAGGGAACACAACCAGGGGGTAAAACTCAGAATGCTAAGGGAACACAGCCAGGGGGTAAAACTCAGAATGCTAAGGGAACACAACTAGAGGGTAAAACTCAGAATGCTAAGGGAACACAACCAGGGGGTAAAACGCATTATGCTAAGGGAACACAGCCAGGGGGTAAAACTCAGAACGCTAAGGGAACACAGCCAGGGGGTAAAACTCATTATGCTAAGGGAACACAGCCAGGGGGTAAAACTCAGAATGCTAAGGGAACACAGCCAGGGGGTAAAACTCATTATGCTAAGGGAACACAACCAGGGGGTAAAACTCATTATGCTAAGGGAACACAACCAGAGGGTAAAACTCAGAATGCTAAGGGAACACAACCAGGGGGTAAAACGCATTATGCTAAGGGAACACAGCCAGGGGGTAAAACTCAGAACGCTAAGGGAACACAGCCAGAGGGTAAAACTCATTATGCTAAGGGAACACAGCCAGAGGGTAAAACTCATTATGCTAAGGGAACACAGCCAGAGGGTAAAACTCATTATGCTAAGGGAACACAACCAGAGGGTAAAACTCAGAATGCTAAGGGAACACAACCAGGGGGTAAAACTCAGAATGCTAAGGGAACACAGCCAGGGGGTAAAACTCAGAATGCTAAGGGAACACAGCCAGGGGGTAAAACTCAGAATGCTAAGGGAACACAACCAGAGGGTAAAACTCAGAATGCTAAGGGAACACAACTAGAGGGTAAAACTCAGAATGCTAAGGGAACACAGCCAGAGGGTAAAACTCAGAATGCTAAGGGAACACAGCCAGGGGGTAAAACTCATTATGCTAAGGGAACACAACCAGGGGGTAAAACTCAGAATGCTAAGGGAACACAGCCAGGGGGTAAAACTCAGAATGCTAAGGGAACACAGCCAGGGGGTAAAACTCAGAATGCTAAGGGAACACAACTAGAGGGTAAAACTCAGAATGCTAAGGGAACACAACTAGAGGGTAAAACTCAGAATGCTAAGGGAACACAGCCAGAGGGTAAAACTCAGAATGCTAAGGGAACACAGCCAGGGGGTAAAACTCATTATGCTAAGGGAACACAACCAGGGGGTAAAACTCATTATGCTAAGGGAACACAACCAGAGGGTAAAACTCAGAATGCTAAGGGAACACAACCAGGGGGTAAAACTCATTATGCTAAGGGAACACAACCAGAGGGTAAAACTCAGAATGCTAAGGGAACACAACCAGGGGGTAAAACTCATTATGCTAAGGGAACACAACCAGAGGGTAAAACTCATTATGCTAAGGGAACACAGCCAGGGGGTAAAACTCAGAATGCTAAGGGAACACAACCAGGGGGTAAAACTCATTATGCTAAGGGAACACAACCAGAGGGTAAAACTCATTATGCTAAGGGAACACAACCAGAGGGTAAAACTCATTATGCTAAGGGAACACAACCAGGGGGTAAAACTCATTATGCTAAGGGAACACAACCAGGGGGTAAAACTCATTATGCTAAGGGAACACAACTAGAGGGTAAAACTCAGAATGCTAAGGGAACACAGCCAGGGGGTAAAACTCAGAATGCTAAGGGAACACAACCAGGGGGTAAAACTCATTATGCTAAGGGAACACAACCAGGGGGTAAAACTCATTATGCTAAGGGAACACAACCAGGGGGTAAAACTCATTATGCTAAGGGAACACAGCCAGGGGGTAAAACTCAGAATGCTAAGGGAACACAGCCAGGGGGTAAAACTCAGAATGCTAAGGGAACACAGCCAGGGGGTAAAACTCAGAATGCTAAGGGAACACAGCCAGGGGGTAAAACTCATTATGCTAAGGGGACACAGCCAGGGGGTAAAACTCAGAATGCTAAGGGAACACAACCAGGGGGTAAAACTCATTATGCTAAGGGAACACAACCAGAGGGTAAAACTCATTATGCTAAGGGAACACAACCAGAGGGTAAAACTCATTATGCTAAGGGAACACAACCAGGGGGTAAAACTCATTATGCTAAGGGAACACAACCAGGGGGTAAAACTCATTATGCTAAGGGAACACAACTAGAGGGTAAAACTCAGAATGCTAAGGGAACACAGCCAGGGGGTAAAACTCAGAATGCTAAGGGAACACAACCAGGGGGTAAAACTCATTATGCTAAGGGAACACAACCAGGGGGTAAAACTCATTATGCTAAGGGAACACAACCAGGGGGTAAAACTCATTATGCTAAGGGAACACAGCCAGGGGGTAAAACTCAGAATGCTAAGGGAACACAGCCAGGGGGTAAAACTCATTATGCTAAGGGAACACAACCAGGGGTTAAACTCATTATGCTAAGGGAACACAACCAGGGGGTAAAACTCATTATGCTAAGGGAACACAGCCAGGGGGTAAAACTCAGAATGCTAAGGGAACACAGCCAGGGGGTAAAACTCATTATGCTAAGGGAACACAACCAGGGGGTAAAACTCAGAATGCTAAGGGAAAACAAACAGGGGGTAAAACTCATTATGCTAAGGGAACACAACCAGGGGGTAAAACTCATTATGCTAAGGGAACACAACCAGGGGGTAAAACTCATTATGCTAAGGGAACACAGCCAGGGGGTAAAACTCAGAATGCTAAGGGAACACAGCCAGGGGGTAAAACTCAGAATGCTAAGGGAACACAGCCAGGGGGTAAAACTCATTATGCTAAGGGAACACAGCCAGGGGGTAAAACTCATTATGCTAAGGGAACACAACCAGGGGGTAAAACTCAGAATGCTAAGGGAACACAGCCAGGGGGTAAAACTCAGAATGCTAAGGGAACACAACCAGGGGGTAAAACTCAGAATGCTAAGGGAACACAGCCAGGGGGTAAAACTCAGAATGCTAAGGGAACACAGCCAGGGGGTAAAACTCATTATGCTAAGGGGACACAGCCAGGGGGTAAAACTCAGAATGCTAAGGGAACACAACCAGGGGGTAAAACTCATTATGCTAAGGGAACACAACCAGAGGGTAAAACTCATTATGCTAAGGGAACACAACCAGAGGGTAAAACTCATTATGCTAAGGGAACACAACCAGGGGGTAAAACTCATTATGCTAAGGGAACACAACCAGGGGGTAAAACTCACTATGCTAAGGGAACACAACCAGGGGGTAAAACTCATTATGCTAAGGGAACACAACCAGGGGGTAAAACTTAGAATGCTAAGGGAACACAACCAGGGGGTAAAACTTAGAATGCTAAGGGAACACAGCCAGGGGGTAAAACTCAGAATGCTAAGGGAACACAACTAGAGGGTAAAACTCAGAATGCTAAGGGAACACAGCCAGAGGGTAAAACTCAGAATGCTAAGGGAACACAGCCAGGGGGTAAAACTCATTATGCTAAGGGAACACAACCAGGGGGTAAAACGCATTATGCTAAGGGAACACAGCCAGGGGGTAAAACTCAGAACGCTAAGGGAACACAGCCAGAGGGTAAAACTCATTATGCTAAGGGAACACAGCCAGAGGGTAAAACTCATTATGCTAAGGGAACACAGCCAGAGGGTAAAACTCATTATGCTAAGGGAACACAACCAGAGGGTAAAACTCATTATGCTAAGGGAACACAACCAGAGGGTAAAACTCAGAATGCTAAGGGAACACAACCAGGGGGTAAAACTCAGAATGCTAAGGGAACACAGCCAGGGGGTAAAACTCAGAATGCTAAGGGAACACAACTAGAGGGTAAAACTCAGAATGCTAAGGGAACACAACCAGGGGGTAAAACGCATTATGCTAAGGGAACACAGCCAGGGGGTAAAACTCAGAACGCTAAGGGAACACAGCCAGGGGGTAAAACTCATTATGCTAAGGGAACACAGCCAGGGGGTAAAACTCAGAATGCTAAGGGAACACAACCAGAGGGTAAAACTCAGAATGCTAAGGGAACACAACCAGGGGGTAAAACGCATTATGCTAAGGGAACACAGCCAGGGGGTAAAACTCAGAACGCTAAGGGCACACAGCCAGAGGGTAAAACTCATTATGCTAAGGGAACACAGCCAGAGGGTAAAATTCATTATGCTAAGGGAACACAGCCAGAGGGTAAAACTCATTATGCTAAGGGAACACAACCAGAGGGTAAAACTCAGAATGCTAAGGGAACACAACCAGGGGGTAAAACTCAGAATGCTAAGGGAACACAGCCAGGGGGTAAAACTCAGAATGCTAAGGGAACACAGCCAGGGGGTAAAACTCAGAATGCTAAGGGAACACAACCAGAGGGTAAAACTCAGAATGCTAAGGGAACACAACTAGAGGGTAAAACTCAGAATGCTAAGGGAACACAGCCAGAGGGTAAAACTCAGAATGCTAAGGGAACACAGCCAGGGGGTAAAACTCATTATGCTAAGGGAACACAACCAGGGGGTAAAACTCAGAATGCTAAGGGAACACAGCCAGGGGGTAAAACTCAGAATGCTAAGGGAACACAGCCAGGGGGTAAAACTCAGAATGCTAAGGGAACACAACTAGAGGGTAAAACTCAGAATGCTAAGGGAACACAACTAGAGGGTAAAACTCAGAATGCTAAGGGAACACAGCCAGAGGGTAAAACTCAGAATGCTAAGGGAACACAGCCAGGGGGTAAAACTCATTATGCTAAGGGAACATAGCCAGGGGGTAAAACTCAGAACGCTAAGGGAACACAGCCAGAGGGTAAAACTCATTATGCTAAGGGAACACAGCCAGAGGGTAAAACTCATTATGCTAAGGGAACACAGCCAGAGGGTAAAACTCATTATGCTAAGGGAACACAACCAGAGGGTAAAACTCAGAATGCTAAGGGAACACAACCAGGGGGTAAAACTCATTATGCTAAGGGAACACAACCAGAGGGTAAAACTCAGAATGCTAAGGGAACACAACCAGGGGGTAAAACTCATTATGCTAAGGGAACACAACCAGAGGGTAAAACTCATTATGCTAAGGGAACACAGCCAGGGGGTAAAACTCAGAATGCTAAGGGAACACAACCAGGGGGTAAAACTCAGAATGCTAAGGGAACACAACCAGAGGGTAAAACTCATTATGCTAAGGGAACACAACCAGAGGGTAAAACTCATTATGCTAAGGGAACACAACCAGGGGGTAAAACTCATTATGCTAAGGGAACACAACCAGGGGGTAAAACTCATTATGCTAAGGGAACACAACTAGAGGGTAAAACTCAGAATGCTAAGGGAACACAGCCAGGGGGTAAAACTCAGAATGCTAAGGGAACACAACCAGGGGGTAAAACTCATTATGCTAAGGGAACACAACCAGGGGGTAAAACTCATTATGCTAAGGGAACACAACCAGGGGGTAAAACTCATTATGCTAAGGGAACACAGCCAGGGGGTAAAACTCAGAATGCTAAGGGAACACAGCCAGGGGGTAAAACTCAGAATGCTAAGGGAACACAGCCAGGGGGTAAAACTCAGAATGCTAAGGGAACACAGCCAGGGGGTAAAACTCATTATGCTAAGGGGACACAGCCAGGGGGTAAAACTCAGAATGCTAAGGGAACACAACCAGGGGGTAAAACTCAGAATGCTAAGGGAACACAACCAGGGGGTAAAACTCATTATGCTAAGGGAACACAACCAGGGGGTAAAACTCATTATGCTAAGGGAACACAACCAGGGGGTAAAACTCATTATGCTAAGGGAACACAGCCAGGGGGTAAAACTCAGAATGCTAAGGGAACACAGCCAGGGGGTAAAACTCAGAATGCTAAGGGAACACAGCCAGGGGGTAAAACTCATTATGCTAAGGGAACACAGCCAGGGGGTAAAACTCATTATGCTAAGGGAACACAACCAGGGGGTAAAACTCAGAATGCTAAGGGAACACAGCCAGGGGGTAAAACTCAGAATGCTAAGGGAACACAACCAGGGGGTAAAACTCAGAATGCTAAGGGAACACAGCCAGGGGGTAAAACTCATTATGCTAAGGGGACACAGCCAGGGGGTAAAACTCAGAATGCTAAGGGAACACAACCAGGGGGTAAAACTCATTATGCTAAGGGAACACAACCAGAGGGTAAAACTCATTATGCTAAGGGAACACAACCAGAGGGTAAAACTCATTATGCTAAGGGAACACAACCAGGGGGTAAAACTCAGAATGCTAAGGGAACACAACCAGGGGGTAAAACTCATTATGCTAAGGGAACACAACCAGGGGGTAAAACTCATTATGCTAAGGGAACACAACCAGGGGGTAAATCTCATTATGCTAAGGGAACACAGCCAGGGGGTAAAACTCAGAATGCTAAGGGAACACAGCCAGGGGGTAAAACTCAGAATGCTAAGGGAACACAGCCAGGGGGTAAAACTCATTATGCTAAGGGAACACAGCCAGGGGGTAAAACTCATTATGCTAAGGGAACACAACCAGGGGGTAAAACTCAGAATGCTAAGGGAACACAACTAGAGGGTAAAACTCAGAATGCTAAGGGAACACAGCCAGGGGGTAAAACTCAGAATGCTAAGGGAACACAGCCAGGGGGTAAAACTCAGAATGCTAAGGGAACACAACTAGAGGGTAAAACTCAGAATGCTAAGGGAACACAACCAGGGGGTAAAACGCATTATGCTAAGGGAACACAGCCAGGGGGTAAAACTCAGAACGCTAAGGGAACACAGCCAGGGGGTAAAACTCATTATGCTAAGGGAACACAGCCAGGGGGTAAAACTCAGAATGCTAAGGGAACACAACCAGAGGGTAAAACTCAGAATGCTAAGGGAACACAACCAGGGGGTAAAACGCATTATGCTAAGGGAACACAGCCAGGGGGTAAAACTCAGAACGCTAAGGGCACACAGCCAGAGGGTAAAACTCATTATGCTAAGGGAACACAGCCAGAGGGTAAAATTCATTATGCTAAGGGAACACAGCCAGAGGGTAAAACTCATTATGCTAAGGGAACACAACCAGAGGGTAAAACTCAGAATGCTAAGGGAACACAACCAGGGGGTAAAACTCAGAATGCTAAGGGAACACAGCCAGGGGGTAAAACTCAGAATGCTAAGGGAACACAGCCAGGGGGTAAAACTCAGAATGCTAAGGGAACACAACCAGAGGGTAAAACTCAGAATGCTAAGGGAACACAACTAGAGGGTAAAACTCAGAATGCTAAGGGAACACAGCCAGAGGGTAAAACTCAGAATGCTAAGGGAACACAGCCAGGGGGTAAAACTCATTATGCTAAGGGAACACAACCAGGGGGTAAAACTCAGAATGCTAAGGGAACACAGCCAGGGGGTAAAACTCAGAATGCTAAGGGAACACAGCCAGGGGGTAAAACTCAGAATGCTAAGGGAACACAACTAGAGGGTAAAACTCAGAATGCTAAGGGAACACAACTAGAGGGTAAAACTCAGAATGCTAAGGGAACACAGCCAGAGGGTAAAACTCAGAATGCTAAGGGAACACAGCCAGGGGGTAAAACTCATTATGCTAAGGGAACATAGCCAGGGGGTAAAACTCAGAACGCTAAGGGAACACAGCCAGAGGGTAAAACTCATTATGCTAAGGGAACACAGCCAGAGGGTAAAACTCATTATGCTAAGGGAACACAGCCAGAGGGTAAAACTCATTATGCTAAGGGAACACAACCAGAGGGTAAAACTCAGAATGCTAAGGGAACACAACCAGGGGGTAAAACTCATTATGCTAAGGGAACACAACCAGAGGGTAAAACTCAGAATGCTAAGGGAACACAACCAGGGGGTAAAACTCATTATGCTAAGGGAACACAACCAGAGGGTAAAACTCATTATGCTAAGGGAACACAGCCAGGGGGTAAAACTCAGAATGCTAAGGGAACACAACCAGGGGGTAAAACTCAGAATGCTAAGGGAACACAACCAGAGGGTAAAACTCATTATGCTAAGGGAACACAACCAGAGGGTAAAACTCATTATGCTAAGGGAACACAACCAGGGGGTAAAACTCATTATGCTAAGGGAACACAACCAGGGGGTAAAACTCATTATGCTAAGGGAACACAACTAGAGGGTAAAACTCAGAATGCTAAGGGAACACAGCCAGGGGGTAAAACTCAGAATGCTAAGGGAACACAACCAGGGGGTAAAACTCATTATGCTAAGGGAACACAACCAGGGGGTAAAACTCATTATGCTAAGGGAACACAACCAGGGGGTAAAACTCATTATGCTAAGGGAACACAGCCAGGGGGTAAAACTCAGAATGCTAAGGGAACACAGCCAGGGGGTAAAACTCAGAATGCTAAGGGAACACAGCCAGGGGGTAAAACTCAGAATGCTAAGGGAACACAGCCAGGGGGTAAAACTCATTATGCTAAGGGGACACAGCCAGGGGGTAAAACTCAGAATGCTAAGGGAACACAACCAGGGGGTAAAACTCAGAATGCTAAGGGAACACAACCAGGGGGTAAAACTCATTATGCTAAGGGAACACAACCAGGGGGTAAAACTCATTATGCTAAGGGAACACAACCAGGGGGTAAAACTCATTATGCTAAGGGAACACAGCCAGGGGGTAAAACTCAGAATGCTAAGGGAACACAGCCAGGGGGTAAAACTCAGAATGCTAAGGGAACACAGCCAGGGGGTAAAACTCATTATGCTAAGGGAACACAGCCAGGGGGTAAAACTCATTATGCTAAGGGAACACAACCAGGGGGTAAAACTCAGAATGCTAAGGGAACACAGCCAGGGGGTAAAACTCAGAATGCTAAGGGAACACAACCAGGGGGTAAAACTCAGAATGCTAAGGGAACACAGCCAGGGGGTAAAACTCATTATGCTACGGGGACACAGCCAGGGGGTAAAACTCAGAATGCTAAGGGAACACAACCAGGGGGTAAAACTCATTATGCTAAGGGAACACAACCAGAGGGTAAAACTCATTATGCTAAGGGAACACAACCAGAGGGTAAAACTCATTATGCTAAGGGAACACAACCAGGGGGTAAAACTCAGAATGCTAAGGGAACACAACCAGGGGGTAAAACTCATTATGCTAAGGGAACACAACCAGGGGGTAAAACTCATTATGCTAAGGGAACACAACCAGGGGGTAAATCTCATTATGCTAAGGGAACACAGCCAGGGGGTAAAACTCAGAATGCTAAGGGAACACAGCCAGGGGGTAAAACTCAGAATGCTAAGGGAACACAGCCAGGGGGTAAAACTCATTATGCTAAGGGAACACAGCCAGGGGGTAAAACTCATTATGCTAAGGGAACACAACCAGGGGGTAAAACTCAGAATGCTAAGGGAACACAACTAGAGGGTAAAACTCAGAATGCTAAGGGAACACAGCCAGGGGGTAAAACTCAGAATGCTAAGGGAACACAACCAGGGGGTAAAACTCATTATGCTAAGGGAACACAACCAGGGGGTAAAACTCATTATGCTAAGGGAACACAACCAGGGGGTAAAACTCATTATGCTAAGGGAACACAACCAGAGGGTAAAACTCATTATGCTAAGGGAACACAGCCAGGGGGTAAAACTCATTATGCTAAGGGAACACAACCAGGGGGTAAAACTCATTATGCTAAGGGAACACAACCAGGGGGCAAAACTCATTATGCTAAGGGAACACAGCCAGGGGGTAAAACTCAGAATGCTAAGGGAACACAGCCAGGGGGTAAAACTCAGAATGCTAAGGGAACACAGCCAGGGGGTAAAACTCATTATGCTAAGGGAACACAGCCAGGGGGTAAAACTCATTATGCTAAGGGAACACAACCAGGGGGTAAAACTCAGAATGCTAAGGGAACACAGCCAGGGGGTAAAACTCAGAATGCTAAGGGAACACAACCAGGGGGTAAAACTCAGAATGCTAAGGGAACACAGCCAGGGGGTAAAACTCAGAATGCTAAGGGAACACAGCCAGGGGGTAAAACTCATTATGCTAAGGGGACACAGCCAGGGGGTAAAACTCAGAATGCTAAGGGAACACAACCAGGGGGTAAAACTCATTATGCTAAGGGAACACAACCAGAGGGTAAAACTCATTATGCTAAGGGAACACAACCAGAGGGTAAAACTCATTATGCTAAGGGAACACAACCAGGGGGTAAAACTCATTATGCTAAGGGAACACAACCAGGGGGTAAAACTCATTATGCTAAGGGAACACAACTAGAGGGTAAAACTCAGAATGCTAAGGGAACACAGCCAGGGGGTAAAACTCAGAATGCTAAGGGAACACAACCAGGGGGTAAAACTCATTATGCTAAGGGAACACAACCAGGGGGTAAAACTCATTATGCTAAGGGAACACAACCAGGGGGTAAAACTCATTATGCTAAGGGAACACAGCCAGGGGGTAAAACTCAGAATGCTAAGGGAACACAGCCAGGGGGTAAAACTCAGAATGCTAAGGGAACACAACCAGGGGGTAAAACTCATTATGCTAAGGGAACACAGCCAGGGGGTAAAACTCAGAATGCTAAGGGAACACAACCAGGGGGTAAAACTCATTATGCTAAGGGAACACAACCAGAGGGTAAAACTCATTATGCTAAGGGAACACAACCAGAGGGTAAAACTCATTATGCTAAGGGAACACAACCAGGGGGTAAAACTCATTATGCTAAGGGAACACAACCAGGGGGTAAAACTCATTATGCTAAGGGAACACAACTAGAGGGTAAAACTCAGAATGCTAAGGGAACACAGCCAGGGGGTAAAACTCAGAATGCTAAGGGAACACAACCAGGGGGTAAAACTCATTATGCTAAGGGAACACAACCAGGGGGTAAAACTCATTATGCTAAGGGAACACAACCAGGGGGTAAAACTCATTATGCTAAGGGAACACAGCCAGGGGGTAAAACTCAGAATGCTAAGGGAACACAGCCAGGGGGTAAAACTCAGAATGCTAAGGGAACACAGCCAGGGGGTAAAACTCAGAATGCTAAGGGAACACAGCCAGGGGGTAAAACTCAGAATGCTAAGGGAACACAGCCAGGGGGTAAAACTCAGAATGCTAAGGGAACACAGCCAGGGGGTAAAACTCATTATGCTAAGGGAACACAGCCAGGGGGTAAAACTCATTATGCTAAGGGAACACAACCAGGGGGTAAAACTCAGAATGCTAAGGGAACACAGCCAGGGGGTAAAACTCAGAATGCTAAGGGAACACAACCAGGGGGTAAAACTCAGAATGCTAAGGGAACACAGCCAGGGGGTAAAACTCAGAATGCTAAGGGAACACAGCCAGGGGGTAAAACTCATTATGCTAAGGGGACACAGCCAGGGGGTAAAACTCAGAATGCTAAGGGAACACAACCAGGGGGTAAAACTCATTATGCTAAGGGAACACAACCAGAGGGTAAAACTCATTATGCTAAGGGAACACAACCAGAGGGTAAAACTCATTATGCTAAGGGAACACAACCAGGGGGTAAAACTCAGAATGCTAAGGGAACACAACCAGGGGGTAAAACTCATTATGCTAAGGGAACACAACAAGGGGGTAAAACTCATTATGCTAAGGGAACACAACCAGGGGGTAAATCTCATTATGCTAAGGGAACACAGCCAGGGGGTAAAACTCAGAATGCTAAGGGAACACAGCCAGGGGGTAAAACTCAGAATGCTAAGGGAACACAGCCAGGGGGTAAAACTCATTATGCTAAGGGAACACAGCCAGGGGGTAAAACTCATTATGCTAAGGGAACACAACCAGGGGGTAAAACTCAGAATGCTAAGGGAACACAACTAGAGGGTAAAACTCAGAATGCTAAGGGAACACAGCCAGGGGGTAAAACTCAGAATGCTAAGGGAACACAACCAGGGGGTAAAACTCATTATGCTAAGGGAACACAACCAGGGGGTAAAACTCATTATGCTAAGGGAACACAACCAGGGGGTAAAACTCATTATGCTAAGGGAACACAACCAGAGGGTAAAACTCATTATGCTAAGGGAACACAGCCAGGGGGTAAAACTCATTATGCTAAGGGAACACAACCAGGGGGTAAAACTCATTATGCTAAGGGAACACAACCAGGGGGTAAAACTCATTATGCTAAGGGAACACAACCAGGGGGTAAAACTCATTATGCTAAGGGAACACAGCCAGGGGGTAAAACTCAGAATGCTAAGGGAACACAGCCAGGGGGTAAAACTCAGAATGCTAAGGGAACACAACCAGGGGGTAAAACTCATTATGCTAAGGGAACACAGCCAGGGGGTAAAACTCATTATGCTGAGGGAACACAGCCAGGGGGTAAAACTCAGAATGCTAAGGGAACACAGCCAGGGGGTAAAACTCAGAATGCTAAGGGAACACAGCCAGGGGGTAAAACTCATTATGCTAAGGGGACACAGCCAGGGGGTAAAACTCAGAATGCTAAGGGAACACAACCAGGGGGTAAAACTCATTATGCTAAGGGAACACAACCAGGGGGTAAAACTCATTATGCTAAGGGAACACAACCAGGGGGTAAAACTCATTATGCTAAGGGAACACAACCAGGGGGTAAAACTCATTATGCTAAGGGAACACAGCCAGGGGGTAAAACTCAGAATGCTAAGGGAACACAGCCAGGGGGTAAAACTCATTATGCTAAGGGAACACAGCCAGGGGGTAAAACTCATTATGCTAAGGGAACACAACCAGGGGGTAAAACTCAGAATGCTAAGGGAACACAGCCAGGGGGTAAAACTCAGAATGCTAAGGGAACACAACCAGGGGGTAAAACTCAGAATGCTAAGGGAACACAGCCAGGGGGTAAAACTCAGAATGCTAAGGGAACACAGCCAGGGGGTAAAACTCATTATGCTAAGGGGACACAGCCAGGGGGTAAAACTCAGAATGCTAAGGGAACACAACCAGGGGGTAAAACTCATTATGCTAAGGGAACACAACCAGAGGGTAAAACTCATTATGCTAAGGGAACACAACCAGAGGGTAAAACTCATTATGCTAAGGGAACACAACCAGGGGGTAAAACTCATTATGCTAAGGGAACACAACCAGGGGGTAAAACTCATTATGCTAAGGGAACACAACTAGAGGGTAAAACTCAGAATGCTAAGGGAACACAGCCAGGGGGTAAAACTCAGAATGCTAAGGGAACACAGCCAGGGGGTAAAACTCAGAATGCTAAGGGGAACACAACCAGGGGGTAAAACTCATTATGCTAAGGGAACACAGCCAGGGGGTAAAACTCATTATGCTGAGGGAACACAGCCAGGGGGTAAAACTCAGAATGCTAAGGGAACACAGCCAGGGGGTAAAACTCATTATGCTAAGGGAACACAACCAGGGGGTAAAACTCAGAATGCTAAGGGAACACAGCCAGGGGGTAAAACTCATTATGCTAAGGGAACACAGCCAGGGGGTAAAACTCATTATGCTAAGGGAACACAACCAGGGGGTAAAACTCAGAATGCTAAGGGAACACAGCCAGGGGGTAAAACTCAGAATGCTAAGGGAACACAACCAGGGGGTAAAACTCAGAATGCTAAGGGAACACAGCCAGGGGGTAAAACTCATTATGCTAAGGGGACACAGCCAGGGGGTAAAACTCAGAATGCTAAGGGAACACAACCAGGGGGTAAAACTCATTATGCTAAGGGAACACAACCAGAGGGTAAAACTCATTATGCTAAGGGAACACAACCAGAGGGTAAAACTCATTATGCTAAGGGAACACAACCAGGGGGTAAAACTCAGAATGCTAAGGGAACACAACCAGGGGGTAAAACTCATTATGCTAAGGGAACACAACCAGGGGGTAAAACTCATTATGCTAAGGGAACACAACCAGGGGGTAAATCTCATTATGCTAAGGGAACACAGCCAGGGGGTAAAACTCAGAATGCTAAGGGAACACAGCCAGGGGGTAAAACTCAGAATGCTAAGGGAACACAGCCAGGGGGTAAAACTCATTATGCTAAGGGAACACAGCCAGGGGGTAAAACTCATTATGCTAAGGGAACACAACCAGGGGGTAAAACTCAGAATGCTAAGGGAACACAACTAGAGGGTAAAACTCAGAATGCTAAGGGAACACAGCCAGGGGGTAAAACTCAGAATGCTAAGGGAACACAACCAGGGGGTAAAACTCATTATGCTAAGGGAACACAACCAGGGGGTAAAACTCATTATGCTAAGGGAACACAACCAGGGGGTAAAACTCATTATGCTAAGGGAACACAACCAGAGGGTAAAACTCATTATGCTAAGGGAACACAGCCAGGGGGTAAAACTCATTATGCTAAGGGAACACAACCAGGGGGTAAAACTCATTATGCTAAGGGAACACAACCAGGGGGCAAAACTCATTATGCTAAGGGAACACAGCCAGGGGGTAAAACTCAGAATGCTAAGGGAACACAGCCAGGGGGTAAAACTCAGAATGCTAAGGGAACACAGCCAGGGGGTAAAACTCATTATGCTAAGGGAACACAGCCAGGGGGTAAAACTCATTATGCTAAGGGAACACAACCAGGGGGTAAAACTCAGAATGCTAAGGGAACACAGCCAGGGGGTAAAACTCAGAATGCTAAGGGAACACAACCAGGGGGTAAAACTCAGAATGCTAAGGGAACACAGCCAGGGGGTAAAACTCAGAATGCTAAGGGAACACAGCCAGGGGGTAAAACTCATTATGCTAAGGGGACACAGCCAGGGGGTAAAACTCAGAATGCTAAGGGAACACAACCAGGGGGTAAAACTCATTATGCTAAGGGAACACAACCAGAGGGTAAAACTCATTATGCTAAGGGAACACAACCAGAGGGTAAAACTCATTATGCTAAGGGAACACAACCAGGGGGTAAAACTCATTATGCTAAGGGAACACAACCAGGGGGTAAAACTCATTATGCTAAGGGAACACAACTAGAGGGTAAAACTCAGAATGCTAAGGGAACACAGCCAGGGGGTAAAACTCAGAATGCTAAGGGAACACAACCAGGGGGTAAAACTCATTATGCTAAGGGAACACAACCAGGGGGTAAAACTCATTATGCTAAGGGAACACAACCAGGGGGTAAAACTCATTATGCTAAGGGAACACAGCCAGGGGGTAAAACTCAGAATGCTAAGGGAACACAGCCAGGGGGTAAAACTCAGAATGCTAAGGGAACACAACCAGGGGGTAAAACTCATTATGCTAAGGGAACACAACCAGAGGGTAAAACTCATTATGCTAAGGGAACACAACCAGAGGGTAAAACTCATTATGCTAAGGGAACACAACCAGGGGGTAAAACTCATTATGCTAAGGGAACACAACCAGGGGGTAAAACTCATTATGCTAAGGGAACACAACTAGAGGGTAAAACTCAGAATGCTAAGGGAACACAGCCAGGGGGTAAAACTCAGAATGCTAAGGGAACACAACCAGGGGGTAAAACTCATTATGCTAAGGGAACACAACCAGGGGGTAAAACTCATTATGCTAAGGGAACACAACCAGGGGGTAAAACTCATTATGCTAAGGGAACACAGCCAGGGGGTAAAACTCAGAATGCTAAGGGAACACAGCCAGGGGGTAAAACTCAGAATGCTAAGGGAACACAGCCAGGGGGTAAAACTCAGAATGCTAAGGGAACACAGCCAGGGGGTAAAACTCATTATGCTAAGGGGACACAGCCAGGGGGTAAAACTCAGAATGCTAAGGGAACACAACCAGGGGGTAAAACTCAGAATGCTAAGGGAACACAACCAGGGGGTAAAACTCATTATGCTAAGGGAACACAACCAGGGGGTAAAACTCATTATGCTAAGGGAACACAACCAGGGGGTAAAACTCATTATGCTAAGGGAACACAGCCAGGGGGTAAAACTCAGAATGCTAAGGGAACACAGCCAGGGGGTAAAACTCAGAATGCTAAGGGAACACAGCCAGGGGGTAAAACTCATTATGCTAAGGGAACACAGCCAGGGGGTAAAACTCATTATGCTAAGGGAACACAACCAGGGGGTAAAACTCAGAATGCTAAGGGAACACAGCCAGGGGGTAAAACTCAGAATGCTAAGGGAACACAACCAGGGGGTAAAACTCAGAATGCTAAGGGAACACAGCCAGGGGGTAAAACTCAGAATGCTAAGGGAACACAGCCAGGGGGTAAAACTCATTATGCTAAGGGGACACAGCCAGGGGGTAAAACTCAGAATGCTAAGGGAACACAACCAGGGGGTAAAACTCATTATGCTAAGGGAACACAACCAGAGGGTAAAACTCATTATGCTAAGGGAACACAACCAGAGGGTAAAACTCATTATGCTAAGGGAACACAACCAGGGGGTAAAACTCAGAATGCTAAGGGAACACAACCAGGGGGTAAAACTCATTATGCTAAGGGAACACAACCAGGGGGTAAAACTCATTATGCTAAGGGAACACAACCAGGGGGTAAATCTCATTATGCTAAGGGAACACAGCCAGGGGGTAAAACTCAGAATGCTAAGGGAACACAGCCAGGGGGTAAAACTCAGAATGCTAAGGGAACACAGCCAGGGGGTAAAACTCATTATGCTAAGGGAACACAGCCAGGGGGTAAAACTCATTATGCTAAGGGAACACAACCAGGGGGTAAAACTCAGAATGCTAAGGGAACACAACTAGAGGGTAAAACTCAGAATGCTAAGGGAACACAGCCAGGGGGTAAAACTCAGAATGCTAAGGGAACACAACCAGGGGGTAAAACTCATTATGCTAAGGGAACACAACCAGGGGGTAAAACTCATTATGCTAAGGGAACACAACCAGGGGGTAAAACTCATTATGCTAAGGGAACACAACCAGAGGGTAAAACTCATTATGCTAAGGGAACACAGCCAGGGGGTAAAACTCATTATGCTAAGGGAACACAACCAGGGGGTAAAACTCATTATGCTAAGGGAACACAACCAGGGGGTAAAACTCATTATGCTAAGGGAACACAACCAGGGGGTAAAACTCATTATGCTAAGGGAACACAACTAGAGGGTAAAACTCAGAATGCTAATGGAACACAGCCAGGGGGTAAAACTCAGAATGCTAAGGGAACACAACCAGGGGGTAAAACTCATTATGCTAAGGGAACACAACCAGGGGGTAAAACTCATTATGCTAAGGGAACACAACCAGGGGGTAAAACTCATTATGCTAAGGGAACACAGCCAGGGGGTAAAACTCAGAATGCTAAGGGAACACAGCCAGGGGGTAAAACTCAGAATGCTAAGGGAACACAACCAGGGGGTAAAACTCATTATGCTAAGGGAACACAGCCAGGGGGTAAAACTCATTATGCTGAGGGAACACAGCCAGGGGGTAAAACTCAGAATGCTAAGGGAACACAGCCAGGGGGTAAAACTCAGAATGCTAAGGGAACACAGCCAGGGGGTAAAACTCATTATGCTAAGGGGACACAGCCAGGGGGTAAAACTCAGAATGCTAAGGGAACACAACCAGGGGGTAAAACTCATTATGCTAAGGGAACACAACCAGGGGGTAAAACTCATTATGCTAAGGGAACACAACCAGGGGGTAAAACTCATTATGCTAAGGGAACACAACCAGGGGGTAAAACTCATTATGCTAAGGGAACACAGCCAGGGGGTAAAACTCAGAATGCTAAGGGAACACAGCCAGGGGGTAAAACTCATTATGCTAAGGGAACACAGCCAGGGGGTAAAACTCATTATGCTAAGGGAACACAACCAGGGGGTAAAACTCAGAATGCTAAGGGAACACAGCCAGGGGGTAAAACTCAGAATGCTAAGGGAACACAACCAGGGGGTAAAACTCAGAATGCTAAGGGAACACAGCCAGGGGGTAAAACTCAGAATGCTAAGGGAACACAGCCAGGGGGTAAAACTCATTATGCTAAGGGGACACAGCCAGGGGGTAAAACTCAGAATGCTAAGGGAACACAACCAGGGGGTAAAACTCATTATGCTAAGGGAACACAACCAGAGGGTAAAACTCATTATGCTAAGGGAACACAACCAGAGGGTAAAACTCATTATGCTAAGGGAACACAACCAGGGGGTAAAACTCATTATGCTAAGGGAACACAACCAGGGGGTAAAACTCATTATGCTAAGGGAACACAACTAGAGGGTAAAACTCAGAATGCTAAGGGAACACAGCCAGGGGGTAAAACTCAGAATGCTAAGGGAACACAGCCAGGGGGTAAAACTCAGAATGCTAAGGGGAACACAACCAGGGGGTAAAACTCATTATGCTAAGGGAACACAGCCAGGGGGTAAAACTCATTATGCTGAGGGAACACAGCCAGGGGGTAAAACTCAGAATGCTAAGGGAACACAACCAGGGGGTAAAACTCAGAATGCTAAGGGAACACAGCCAGGGGGTAAAACTCAGAATGCTAAGGGAACACAGCCAGGGGGTAAAACTCATTATGCTAAGGGAACACAGCCAGGGGGTAAAACTCAGAATGCTAAGGGAACACAACCAGAGGGTAAAACTCAGAATGCTAAGGGAACACAGCCAGAGGGTAAAACTCAGAATGCTAAGGGAACACAGCCAGGGGGTAAAACTCAGAATGCTAAGGGAACACAGCCAGGGGGTAAAACTCAGAATGCTAAGGGAACACAGCCAGAGGGTAAAACTCAGAATGCTAAGGGAACACAGCCAGGGGGTAAAACTCAGAATGCTAAGGGAACACAGCCAGGGGGTAAAACTCATTATGCTAAGGGAACACAACCAGGGGGTAAAACTCAGAATGCTAAGGGAACACAACCAGGGGGTAAAACTCAGAATGCTAAGGGAACACAACCAGGGGGTAAAACTCAGAATGCTAAGGGAACACAGCCAGAGGGTAAAACTCATTAAGCTAAGGGAACACAGCCAGGGGGTAAAACTCATTATGCTAAGGGAACACAACCAGGGGGTAAAACTCAGAATGCTAAGGGAACACAACCAGGGGGTAAAACTCATTATGTTTATGACAGGAGTATGACATGAGATCAAATAGGCACAAGAAGGCCTCTCATTCAAAAAAATATATGAATAATTCAACTATAGTAAAACATTGAACTGAACAAATCAGAAACAGTGAAAAACAAATAAAAGGCAATTCTATATATTATTTTAAATAAAAAAACATTCTAGAGAATTAACAATGCTACTTTTATGTGGCTAGAAATAGGCGGTAGGATTGGTAGGGTCAGACTCACCCTCTGGGCACAACCCCAGAGCCTCGTACGTGATCAGCTCGTTGGCAGAGAAACAGTCGTGTAGCTCGATCACATTGACGTCACTGGGTTTCAGACCCGCTGTCTCAAAACACTTCTTGGCTGCCAGGGAGGTCATGTCGTATCCAACCTAACAGGAAACAACACAATAAGTCACTATATTTTTGTTGTTCTGCATTTAAAAGTTGTTGGATACTTTCGAACAGCTTTATGTCCCCTCTCACCATCTTCATGCAGCTATTGTCTTCGAAGGTAGTTGCGAGGTCCGTGACCATCTCCTGGGCTAAGATCTCCACCGCCTGGTGCTCTAGACCATGGCGCCTCACAAAGCCCTCACTGGCCAGGACAGCTGCCCCTGCACCGTCAGAGGTAGGACTGGGGGGGGGGGGGGGGGGGGGATGACAATGTTAGTGTCCCATAGATACTTTTTCCTGCCAGAGTGCAAAAGCCCCAAAGCAACGCCCTGGTCCTTAACACCAAAATGTTTAATTGTAATCAAATAAAGCCAAACTCTATAGAGGTAGGGGAAACACTGCCCCAGAGAGATAGTGGGACTCCTTACCAACACTGGAGAAGAGTAAGGAACTCAAACACCTTCCTGGACTGTTTGACCTGGTCCAGACTGTACTCATCCTGGAACTGAGAGTACCTGTACACACACACACACACACACACACACACACACACACACACACACACACACACACACAGTTGTCATGAAAAGATTGATCATTGGATTGGTCAAAGAAGGTCATTTCTAATGACCAGCCCTTCTGTGTGTTAAAGAGTTGATGGTTGCAGTCTTACGGGTTGTTGGTGGAATGCTTGTGGTTCTTCCATGCGATTTTAGCAAAGTGCTCTGGTGTAGTACCTGGAAGAGTCCCGGGAATTAATACACTTAACTATTCAATGACAGACTTCCCAGAGTTCCACAGTCACGCACTACATGGTGTATCATCCAGATGAAAGAAAAGGCTGAGAACAACACCAACAACACACTTCATAAGGTACTGTACACATGTGCACGCACACCATCATGTTTACCGTATTTCTCCATGTGTTCTCTGCCCGCGTTGCCAAACATCTGTGGTGCTGCCGGTGCTGCTGCCATCCCATATGTGTTGAACATCACCTCCATATGCTTGTCCATGGGGTTAGTCCTGTCCATGAACTACAATACACTGGGTTAGTCCTGTCCATGAACTACAATACACTGGGTTAGTCCTGTCCATGAACTACAATACACTGGGTTAGTCCTGTCCATGAACTACAATACACCGGGTTAGTCCTGTCCATGAACTACAATACACCGGGTTAGTCCTGTCCATGGGGTTAGTCCTGTCCATGAACTACAATACACTGGGTTAGTCCTGTCCATGAACTACAATACACTGGGTTAGTCCTGATCATGAACTACAATACACTGGGTTAGTCCTGTCCATGAACTACAATACACTGGGTTAGTCCTGATCATGAACTACAATACACTGGGTTAGTCCTGTCCATGAACTACAATACACTGGGTTAGTCCTGTCCATGAACTACAATACACCGGGTTAGTCCTGTCCATGAACTACAATACACTGGGTTAGTCCTGATCATGAACTACAATACACTGGGTTAGTCCTGTCCATGAACTACAATACACTGGGTTAGTCCTGTCCATGAACTACAATACACTGGGTTAGTCCTGTCCATGAACTACAATACACTGGGTTAGTCCTGATCATGAACTACAATACACTGGGTTAGTCCTGTCCATGAACTACAATACACTGGGTTAGTCCTGTCCATGAACTACAATACACTGGGTTAGTCCTGTCCATGAACTACAATACACCGGGTTAGTCCTGTCCATGAACTACAATACACCGGGTTAGTCCTGTCCATGGGGTTAGTCCTGTCCATGGGGTTAGTCCTGTCCATGAACTACAATACACCGGGTTAGTCCTGTCCATGAACTACAATACACTGGGTTAGTCCTGTCCATGAACTACAATACACTGGGTTAGTCCTGTCCATGAACTACAATACACTGAGTTAGTCCTGTCCATGAACTACAATACACTGGGTTAGTCCTGATCATGAACTACAATACACTGGGTTAGTCCTGTCCATGGACTACAATACACTGGGTTAGTCCTGTCCATGAACTACAATACACCGGGTTAGTCCTGTCCATGGGGTTAGTCCTGTCCATGAACTACAATACACTGGGTTAGTCCTGTCCATGAACTACAATACACTGGGTTAGTCCTGTCCATGAACTACAATACACTGGGTTAGTCCTGTCCATGGACTACAATACACTGGGTTAGTCCTGTCCATGAACTACAATACACTGGGTTAGTCCTGTCCATGAACTACAATACACTGGGTTAGTCCTGATCATGAACTACAATACACTGGGTTAGTCCTGTCCATGGACTACAATACACTGGGTTAGTCCTGTCCATGAACTACAATACACTGGGTTAGTCCTGATCATGTACTACGATTGGTCTTACCTTTGATGACAAGGAGCCTCTCTCCATCTTTTCAAAGCCAAGGGCTAGTGCACAGTCAACCAGACCTACAGTCAGCAAAAGAAGGCATATGTTTAGGTCCAGCATAAGACGGATCATAGCATGCATCCTACTTCAGTTTGATTCCAGGACATGGCATCACTAGGGTCAGGAGTTTGTCCTGAACATGTGACCGGAGCAGGGAAAGGACTCCTAGTCCTAGGAATCAATCCTGCCCCCCTCTATCTCATTCCCACTCACCTCTCTGTGTCCCATCCAATGACGTCCAGAGAAGGAACAAAAAAGTATGTGGACACCTGCTCGTCGAACATCTTATTCTGAAATCATGGGCATTAATATGGAGTTGCTCCTCCCTTTGCTGCTATAACAGCCTCCACTCTTCTGGGAAGGCTTTCCACTAGATGTTGGAACATTGCTGCGGGGACTTGCTTCCATTCAGCCACAAGAGCATTAGTGAGTTTGTGCACTGATGTTGGGTGATTAGGCCTGGCTCGCAGTCAGCGTTCCAATTCATCGCAAAAAGTGTTCGATGGGGTTGAGGTCAGGGCTCTGTGCAGGCCAGTCGAAGTTCTTCCACACCGATCTCAACAAACCTTTTCTGTATGGACCTCGATTTGTGCACAGAGGGAATTGTCATGCCGAAACAAGGAAGAGCCTTCCCCAAACTGTTGCCAAAAAGTTGTAAGCACAGAATCGTCTAGAACATCATTGTATGCTGTAACGTTAAGATTTCCCTTTACTGGAACTAAGAGGCCTAGCCCGAACCATGAAAAACAACCGCAGACCATTATTCCTACTCCACCAAACTTTACAGTTGGCACTCTGCATTTGGGCAGGTAGCGTTCTACTGGCATCCGCCAAACCCAGATTCGTCCGTTGGACTAGCAGATGGTGAAGCGTGATTCATCACTACAGAGAATGTGTTTCCACTGCTCCTGAGTCCAATGGTGGCGAGCTATACACCACTCCAGCCGACGCTTGGCACTACACATGGTGATCTTAGGCTTGTGTGACAAACAGTTATTGTGCTGACGTTGCTTCCAGAGGCAGTTTGTAACTCAGTAGTGAGCGTTGCAACCGAGGTCAGACCATTTTTACTCGCTACGCGCTTCAGCACCCGGCGGTCCCTTTCTGTGAGCTTGTTGAGGCCTACCACTTTGCAGCTGAGCCTTTGTTGCTCCTAGACATTTCTACTTCACAATAACATCACTTACAATTGACCGGGGCAGCTCTAGCAGGGCAGAAATGTTGTGAACTGACTTGTTGGAAAGGTGGTATCCTATGACAGTGCCACGTTGAAAGTCACTGAGCTCTTCAGTAAGGACATTCTACTGTCTATGGCGATTGAACAACTGCGTGCTCGATTTTATACACCTGTCAGTAATGGGTGTGGCTGTAATAGCCGAATCCACTAATTTCAAGGGGTGTCCACATACTTTTGTATATATAGAGTACTGTATGTGTAACACAGATATGATTAATATATCTATGGTCGAGTCCCACTCACCTCCCTGGATTAGCTGTCGGGCCATGAACAGGGCAGTGGAGCCTGTGGAGCAGTTGTTGTTGACGTTGATGATGGGGATCCCTGACAGGCCAAGGCTGTGGTAGATGGCCCTCTGGCCACAGGTAGAGTCACCTGAAAAATAATGATAATAATATGGTCATTTACATTGACAGTAACACAAGTGGAGTCACCTGAGACATGATGAGACACACAGATGGACAGACATCTTAAAAGGATCTTGTTTTAAAAGCAATAGTTCATCACTAGACAGTTCTCTTCATGACACAGACACAGGTTAGCTCAGGTGAATGATTGCGTTGTGTTATAATATCTTACAGGCCTATACGACATCATAGCTTATTACTAGGCCTATATGACATCATATCTTATTACTATGCCTATACAACATCATAGCTTATTACTAGGTGGACACTTACAGCACTTTTGGAATGAATTTGAAGGCAACTCACAAGGCATTTAATATGCCTAAAAAAAATAATTTTAAACGGACAGTTAACATTATAATCAGTGACAGTCTCTTACCATACACATAGCCCACACAGGCTTGCTCTATAGCAGAGTAGGGGACTCCAGCATCAGACAAGGCCCTCTCGCCTGAGTCATAAGAACATGATTATAAGACACAACAGGGAACAATGGGCATCACTCAAAATGTTGCATGTAGAATGGGACTATTATATGACATGTACAACACATTGTATTATAACCAGGTAGAATCCAGGTGACTATAGCTCAAGGTGTATCCAGGTGAATGTAGCAATGTTGGCAAGTACAGGACAGGTACAGTTATGAAATTAAATGACAACCACCTGCTATCTTTGCCATGTCGGGATAGTCAAAGTCTTCTTTTCCTGGCTTCTCAAACTGCAAAGACAAAACACAGGAGAGGGTTATGGATCAAATCTCAGACTGGGGATAACAGTTCAACTACTACACAGACAGAGCTCTGGGTCAACATGACTGCTGTGTACTTGAGCAAGGCACTTTGCCCGTAAACTGCACGGTATTATGGCTGACAACCCCTGTGTGTGTGTGTGGGAGTGAGTGAGAGTGAGATCTGAAAAGGCAATGGACAAAGAAAGTATTATTCTAATTCTGACTGCTCAGGAGGGACGTCCTTCTGCTGCATGCAATGTAGCTAGTGTTTATCTAGCTATCGGTGTGTGCAATGCATCCATGACCCTTGGCACAATTAGTCTATGACCATGGAGTATTGGACTTTCAGATTAGACTGGGTTTTAAAATGCCACGTATGGCAATTTCATTTTAGCTAGCTAGCAAATACATTTCCAAGCCATAATTCATAATACAATTGTAAACATTGTTAGCCCAATATAGTTATTCAATGTTTCGTGTTAGCTAACTAGCATAGCTTGAAAGCTAACTAAATTAGCTACGTTACTTACCTAGATAGCTAGCAACACCAACATGAACAGCTGACAAAAGTCTTAAATCTCGCGTTATATGTTTAGCCAACAGTAGTTGTTTAGCCTATGTTAATTATCGAAAGAAATGACAAGCTACTGTAGCTACCTACGTTTTTTGGAAATGCTGCTAACCAACATGACAGGTAAAACGTTAGCTAGCTAAGGACAACGAGCTAGCTCTTTGCTAAATAGTCTTTCAATACTAGATAGCAATCCAGCTAGCATGGATGATAGTCAATGCAACCATTTATAACCAATAGCAAGATTTACCTTTGTCATTCCCACTCCAATGACGAATACTCTGTTCTTTTGAGGAGCCATTCTGGTTGTTGTGCTGAGACGAGTGCTTCCAAGAGGGAAGAGTGACAATAAGGATGATAACCGTTCACCGAACTGAGACGTCAAAGTACTACGAAGGAGTTTCCGTGGAGCATGTGAACGCAGCATAACTCCTTGCCTGTAATGATGCTAGCTTTCTATATCCATATTAACGTTACACAATACAGTGACTTCTTAATGAAGTCAGTTGAAAGTGTGTCCAGTTGTGTAAACATTGGATGAACTCTGGCCAAGCGAGATAATGTTTTACTATTGACTGTATTAAAAAGTGCGTTTAAGAGCAAAGTACTGTGCTATTGTTGACAATTGTAACAACAAACTTTCAAAAATAGTGGCAGTCATACATGGCTGAGTTTAATCACTACTTCTTGTGACCGAAGTGCCTCAGATTTACTCAATTCATTCTGATACGGATCACTCCAGGCAGAGAAAACCTTAAAACCACATTATCAGTTTATTTTATTTCATTTCATGATCTTTATTGGGGTAGTGACAAAAGGAAAGGCATGGTCACATATCTCATTCAATCCAGGATGATGTGGATGGGCATTCCACCCAATCAATCCTCAAATGCTTCTTGCTTGTCACAAACCAAACAGCACTGCATTATAACTGTCAACAGCACTGCATTAGCATTGGATGTGTCTGACACCGACAGCCATTTCAGTCAGTGGATGAGTGGATATCTGGCCAGTGTGTTTACATCCCGGTCGTACAAAGCGCTTGACCGTAACTCAACACTTGATGAACTGGTGTGTGACCTCATAGATGCCCACTGACTCACTGGCCTTCTCGTCATAGTCTGTCCAGTCCTGATATGGAGAAGAAGTATTAAAAACGCTGTTCTTGAACTGAAAATAACTATTGTATTGGGTACTGGAAACTATTCTTGTAATCAATGTTCACATTTACTATGTTGACCTACTGGCCATAGATTAAAAAATACTAACTTTTTCCAGTAGGGTGATTTCAGGAAACTTGGTCCCCGACTCCGCTCCCTCTGCAGCAAAGCCCGCCTGTTGTGTTTCAAGGACAAAGTAATGTGATGTTAGAGACAGGGGGACAAGGTTGAGGTGTTGAGGTATTGTAAAGCACATGTTTTAGTTGACTTTATTGTTCTTTCAGCAGTATTACAAGTTCTTAAGAACATTTGTCATTAAACTGTTACAAAACAATACTAAATAAAGAAAATGTCAAAGTTTCAGAAATGTCTATGCTAAACATTTGGAATCTGTTTTTGAATGGTAGAGTGGATCCAATTGTTATACTTTATCAGAATAGTCAGGAAGGGAGAAAACAAGTCCCCTTGATGCTATATAATATGTGCTTCTACAAGCTTAGCTGAGATTTGACAACATACAGTACAGGAGTGTGCTCTGTTCTCACTTGTGGTTGGAAGTCTACCGGCTCCAGGCCTCGACACTCAAACTGCACCATGGTCTTAAACCTCTCACTATCCTCAGCCTTCACAGCAGCAGCACCACGAGGAAGAGACAAGAAGGTGTGAGTGGCTGAAATAAATAAATACTCTTGTGTTTTAAAGATGTACTGTTCTGTAGCAGAACACTTCAAGTGTCAGCAGCAACAGAGTGGTAGGATGAAATAGGCAGTATTATTACTAAACATTTCCCACCTTCAATTGCAGTCAAGCCAAGGATCAATTGAGAGGTAAGCTTCACAATAAGTACTGTAACTCACGTTGTACGGGGTGATTGTGTCTCTCATGATATCTGTGAACACACATATACATATGAACATCATGGCAGAAACAAGGTGGAGCTGTTGCTTACCTCTATCCAGTCATCTCAGATCCCCCAAAGGAAAGTGAAATGGCTGAATGTATGAAACAACTTATGTGTAATACTTCTCTGTTTGCTTACCAATAGAATTCTCCCTGGCACAGAGTTTACACTTCTGCACCATGCTGGCACTCCCTCTTCCTCCTTTAAGTGGTACACTGTCCTAGGGAAACAGTCAGTCACTGCAAAGTGTGGAATATCCGTCACCATATCAAATGTGATTTTGAATAATAAGATACATTGATAAAATTCACCTTTACTCACCATAAGGTTGATATACTGCCATTTCTCTGGGATCTCACCACAATTGGCACATTTTAACTGTGACAAAAGTACGTATGTTACGGAATTTGTCACAAATGGCACCCTATTCCCTATGTAGTGCACTACTTTATACTACAGCCCTGTACCCTATGTAGGACACTACAGCCCTATTCCCTATGTAGTGCACTACTTTATACTACAGCCCTATTCCCTATGTAGTGCACTACAGCCCTATTCCCTATGTAGTGCACTACTTTATACTACAGCCCTATTCCCTATGTAGTGCACTACAGCCCTATACCCTATGTAGTGCACTACTTTTGATCAGGGCACATGTTCTGGTAAAAAAAAAAAGTTGTGTACTTTATAGGGAATAGTCTGTCAACTAGGGAAGCATACACTGTGTGTAGTCATGGCATACACATTCTATTCTAATCCTAATTCTATGGGTTACTGGGAGTCCACAACACTAGATCAGCAATGCTTTTGTATTGTAACCTACCGTTAGCTGCCTAACGTTACACGTCACATGCGTATTGTTTACTGACTAAAAACTAGCAACGTTTTGAAAATAACGTCACAGGAGTACCTTTCATAGCTTGTCGTGCTGTAAATGTCTTGTTTATGTAGTGATACAACTTTTCACCATTTGACAAATTCGCTTATTGTGTGTCATGATAAATATAACGTTATGGCTCATCGTAAAATGGCTAGCATCAGCTGGTTAGCAAGTTCTTAGTTACCTTTAGAAACCAGCGGAAGTCTTCACCTTCTGGCCGCACATTTGTGACATTTTCCAAAGTGGCTTTGAACTGCAGCCCAATTTTCTATGAAACATATAACACGTATTTAAGTAATGGTAATGTAAATATTGTTGAAAGTGTGCATGCTCTGAATGATGTGGCCTCACTTACCACCATCTTGACACTCTAGTACATTTGCGTAAACACTCGTTTCAAAATACGCAAGCGTAGCTACGTCAAGGCACGCTTTTACGCATAGTCAAGAATCAAGAGTATTTATTTTTTAAGAACAGGTTCAATAATCATATCCAGCTGGTGAATCAACTTTTTAATGCAGAAGCATTGTTACTCAATTATGAGGATTTTTTTTTATATCGTTACAATATCCCTGTAACACCTAGAGTTGAGTCTTTGATGCTATTCCATCTGGAACTCATGTTATTTAGAGGTATAGCCAGACCTCACCTTCTTAACCTTCCCTCGCTTAATCCAGTTGATTCTCCAATAGGGAAAATATGTTTCTCCTTGCTCCGTCAGAACGTGCTTTATTTCAAAGGGATATTGTCACAATTTACTGGAATACATTGGTCACTAATATCTGTTAAGAAAAAAGTCTGGTTATTACCACACAAATACCAAGATGTCTCTTTCAGAATGATCCATAAGTATTACCCTGCGAAGAAACTCCAAAAAGACATTAACTGTATTTGTGTTGAGCATCCAGAAACAGTTTCACATTGTCTACATGTAAAAAAAAAAATGGAAAGATTGTTTTATAATTGTTAATATCCTTGATTACTTTTTTTTTTAAATGGGAGAATGTGCTGCTCGGTTTCCTTAACCATAAGGATAAAGAAAAACAATTTAACCTCAAATCTAATTGTGCTAATGGAAAAATGTCATATTCATAAATGTAAATTCACTAATAAAAAAAACTTCTCTATAAGGAATTGAAGCAGTACATTAAGACCAGTCTACATTCTTCCAATAAGAAAGCTGTTAACGATCAATGTGTGTGTTTCTTTTAAGGTCATTGTATAATCTGTTGTACCCCCTAGCACATGTTATCATTGTCTAGTTGTATACTTCTTGTCTAGTTGTATACTTCTTGTATGTATACATACTGTTTTTTCTACGTTAAAAATAATCAGCTGTTGCAGGAATAAGTCAAACACACCTCCAGTTTTTTTTTTCTACCACTTTGCAATGTGCTTTTATTGTTCCAATCATCCAACGTTTCTACATCAATCCAACATCCAGACAAATTGTATGGTAAACATTAAGTCACAATTCAGCAACTGTATGCTTACTAAATACAACACTTGTAAGTGTGTATTACTAAATACACACTTACAAGCCATTTTATAGAAATTGACTAATTGGAAATAATAGTATTGTGTATTGTGTTTCAATTCAGCAGCGAAAAGGCATTGTGCTGGTTTCATGTTTTCAAGTCTTGTCAGAAAAATAATGATTCAGGTGTAATTCAGGTGTATTGCTGTTATGGGACCCTTCCCTCAGTTTGACTAATAATATCTCTGCACTTCAATGGTACTCTTGTCAACCTGAGAAAACAGTATTAGGAATATATTAGGAATTAACAATTACTAAATGACTAGGGGAAATTAAACTCCAATAGGTTTATTTCTTCAAAATGTTAAATTAATTCTGCTTCAAGATTAATTAGGGAAAAGCATTTTATGCAAATAGTTGAAGGTCTTGTGCAAGTTTAATCAATTAACCTGACAATTTCTATTTTGTGTTATAGCACTCGTAACACTTTACTGTGTTGACAATGAGATTGTATTTGGCTTCCACCACCAGGAAATACACAAGATATCATGCAGGACGAGTCAGCCCAAGCTAACTATACCACCGTTGTCAGGTAAGTAACACCAAAATTGGGCTTCCATAATAAAGAACCCTTGTTTGAGAATATTCAACCTTTGTTACTACTTCTTTACTTACTTCAACCTACCTATTCTGTGTGGAATTTAGAATGTCATGGAGTTTGGAACTTCCCTCTTGTGGAGGTTCTGTAGCTTAGCAAATGGTGGAGGGTAAGTGACAGGCAAAAGGCACCTCAACTAGGGAACGGAACATACAGACTAGAAAAACACGATAAGACCGACAAAAAAAAAAAAAAGGGGTAGGAAAAACCTATTTCAAGATTGTCAACGAGAACGAATAACGAGCGCAAATTCTCATTTCACCTTTGTGTCTAGTTTCATCCCCATTTCAAGGTCCGACATTTTTCTCAATGAGGAATTAGATCCCAGCCTGTGATTTTAGGGTTTAATTCTCATTGGACAACACCAGTTTCCACATTTGATTAAATCTGTCAAAAAGCAAACTATATGAAATACAAATTTGAAATAAACGGATGAAAACAAAAAGGGGGTCATTCTTAACACATGATCTCATTGCAAAAACTGGAGGTTCTCTCCCCCCGCCTGAACCAAATCCAACAATTACAATAAAAGTACCTGTAATAACAGTAGTAGTAATAATAATAACAGTAATAATAATAATAAGCATGGTAGTTACTCTTTGCCTGCGTCCCAATTCTCTACACTTCTCCTACAACGACCAGAAGTGTGCAAGTGCACACTCTGGTAACAGGGTAGAGAATCAGGACGTAGCCTTCCTCCATCTTAAATACAGCAATGCCATTGGGAATTATGTACAGATCTAATCACACTCTGCCTCCAATACAAAGGAGGTCAATGAGGGCGACTGCTGGACTCTGAGGTCTGTCGTTGCCGGGCGGGCGTGCTGTGCCCGTTCATGCAGCCGCTGTGCCGCTTGGTCAGTCCGCCGTTTAGAATGTCCTGGATGTGCTGTACTATCAGGTTTATTGCCACTGAAAAAAAAAAAAAACAGAGGAAGGGAACGGTGAAGTTAGGGTTTCCATTGTACATTCACAAAAGGGGTATAAAACAAGGAAACTCCAGAGGGAAAATTCATGTAACATGGCAGCTGCATAAGAGCCTTTCCTTACTTACCATAACCCTTCACTATATTGACAAAAAGGGGCAAAAAAAGATTGCATACAACCCAGAAGGGTATTAAAGGATCAGATCTCACAGACGTTCGTCCTTACCCAAGTTATCTGCTCCACGAGGGATGATCACATCAGCATACTTCTTAGTCTGGAAATAAACATTACAAGTACTACAATAACTACGCAAGCATTTGCAAAGATTATGGCTGGCTTCATGGACTAGCACACAATATAACGGGGACACAGAGTGGAAACTTACTGGAAGACAGAACTCCTCAAAAGCAGGTTTGACAAATGTGATGTATTGAGTAAGAACCTGCTCAAGGTCCCTGCCCCGTTCACCTATGTCTCTTAGCACTGGAAGAAATAAAACAGGTTGGAACACACCCTAGAATTGGAACACAGAATATACACCCTAGAATTGGAACACACACACCACCTACGACGTTTAACCTTATCCAGAAATACACAAGGAAGTGGAGTCAGCAAACACACCTCTGCGTGAAAGCCGCGTGTCTGCATCCGTGTCTACGAACAGTTTCATCTGGAACAGGTCTCTTATCTCCTGGGAGTAGAACATCAGGATGCCCTCGAACAGCACCACGTCAGCCGGGTACACAGTCACAAACTCATCCTTCCTGGAATCAAACAAGACACCATGAATATATATAAATAAATAAAAAAAATCAGGATGACCCAACAGGACACATGACATAAAATAAGAACGAACAGCCTGGTATTGTACAAACAGTTTGTATTGATATTTCCTAAGAAAACATCCTGTTAGAGACAACCAATGAGACAGATAAAATGGGATTGAATACCCAACAACGCTGTATTAAAACAGACCACAGAAACCTGCTCTACGTGGCTGTTCTCAGTAGGTAATACCTGAACTTGACAAATAAGAATACTTGGGTTAGAAACATGTACAGTTATTGTTAGAATACAAACAAGAGTAGAGGGGTATACTATCAAGCAGCAGCCAGCTAACCCTGATATAGAACTATTGATTTCCTGATTCATTAAGAAAGCTACATTTTGGATAGGTGATTTTGGTTTTTGAGTCAATTAGACCATGTCCAATTCAAGATAAGATATTTAGGCGAGTTAGCTGGCTAAGTCCTTGATCCTGCTCTGTAGTACGCCTACGCCCCCCCCCCGGTGTGTGGACACCGCAACAACAAGGAGCTCACCTGGAATGGGTGAAAAAGTCGTACACAGGGATCTGTACGGTCTTCCCCTGCATGATCTGCCACAAAGTCTTCATGACCAGCTCATTGTCAAAGGCATCTGAAGAATGACAGATTTAGAGAAAGAAAAATTCCATGCGATTCACAAGTAAAAACAACAAGAGACAGAAATGGCTTAAGAGAAAGCAGGAGATTTAGTAAAAAAAATAAAATAAAAAAAAAAGGTTTCACTTCCATTCCATTGGTAAAATAACAGACCATACATAGACCTCCATGTACCCATCTGCTGACAGTGGCCTCCACTAAACCCACATGTGAACACACGCTATCAAACACACACTAGACTAGTGTAATTGAGGAATCTCTGTGGAGTCTACTGGGTCACAGCTGTTATGGTCTGTCGCTCAGACCCTGGGTCTCCCCCAATAATATCTCCTGACACTTCTTCACACAAATCTAAAAAGTATTGGATTGGAGGAGACATGGGCTAGACTATGCCAGGCATCTCTCTTTTAAATCAGTGAGAGGAAATTAACACTTTAGGAGAAAGTGTTAATTGAGACACCCCCCCCCCCCCCCCGCCGTGCAGCAGCTGAGAGAGACTCTGCTATTATAGATCTGCTGACTAGGAGTATGGCAGGAAGATGGGCTGAGTGTATGAGGGATGGATTGCCGACAGAGGCCAAAAATGGAAAACTCTGAAATGTTATATGAAATGTGGTCATGGATCACGTGATAAATTGAGTTTGAAATATAATTAAAAAGGGTGAATCATTGTATCAACTATCAACTGGGTCCGGCCCTGTAGACTTATTCATGCAAGGGATAAGAAGTAATCAGGTTGGCCTATTTTATGTCGTTTTCACTGGAAAGGGAGAGAACTGGAAAGATTTTTCAAATACATTGAGGAACTATCGTCACTCATTGAATTTAAAAGACAGACTTTTACTTGCTGAAAAAATTACTTTGAGAAGCGCCACAGTTCATTGGCGGTGGTGAGTTAAGCCAATAGGAAATATGAAATCAGATCCCCCAAATGGGCACATTTATACAATTGCACACAGGCCAGGTTGCCTAGGAATACTTGTGTGTGTAATCAGGTACACGTCCCTACTCAACATTGACAGGAGTGCTCCAAACAAAAGACAATTAATAAATTGACCAAACTCAAAATGGAATTAAATAAACCAAAAGTGGTGTAGCATTGGTTGTGCGCTCTGCAAACAACGTGTCCACTCCAACAATGAAAACAGTAAACTAATAATATTAATAATAATAATAATAATACAAAAATTCAATGCATTAGCAGAAATTACCGTAGCCAAACAATAGTACCTTAATGTACTATTGATAATATATGGAATGGGGAATTGATAGACGAACAATCAAAGGGCAAACAACTCGCACAACTAAATTATGAAACAATGAATTTGCACGAATTGGCGCGAGATTGCTTTTTCTGAAGAGCTGTGCATTGTGCGTCAGCCACCATGCTCCCCTTCTTGGACTGTGCCATCCCTGCGGCATGAACAATGAATTAGTCCAATGAGACAGGCTCAAATCAGATGGGTGTCTCGTGTGCCATAAATTAAATATATTTGCGACTGCTTGACAAAAAAAAAAAAAGTGTAATCTTGGTCAACAATCGATCAGTTGACTAAATGGGGTCAGCCCTAGTTGGAACTACATTAAAAGTCAGACATTCTGATTCATCTACACACAGCAAAGCAGACCCTGCCAAGCCCCAGCCAGCCACTGCTCCCGGTCCTATGTGTCGCTAGCATGGCCCCCCCTGGTCCCACGTAGCCAGCGGCACCCCACCAGTCCCACGTAGCCAGCGGCGCCCCCCCTGGTCCCACGTAGCCAGCGGCGCCCCACCAGTCCCATGTAGCCAGCGGCACCCCACCAGTCCCATGTAGCCAGCGGCGCCCCCCCCCGGTCCCACGTAGCCAGCGGCGCCCCACCAGTCCCACGTAGCCAGCGGCGCCCCCCCCCGGTCCCATGTAGCCAGCGGCGCCCCACCAGTCCCATGTAGCCAGCGGCGCCCCACCAGTCCCACGTAGCCAGCGGCGCCCCACCAGTCCCACGTAGCCAGCGGCGCCCCACCAGTCCCACGTAGCCAGCGGCGCCCCACCAGTCCCACGTAGCCAGCGGCGCCCCACCAGTCCCATGTAGCCAGCGGCGCCCCACCAGTCCCACGTAGCCAGCGGCGCCCCACCAGTCCCACGTAGCCAGCGGCGCCCCACCAGTCCCACGTAGCCAGCGGCGCCCCACCAGTCCCATGTAGCTAGCAGCCCCACCAGTCCCATGTATCTAGCAGCCCCACCAGTCCCATGTAGCTAGCGGCCCCACCAGTCCCATGTAGCTAGCGGCGCCCCACCAGTCCCATGTAGCTAGCGGCGCCGAACCAGTCCCATGTAGCTAGCAGCCCCACCAGTCACATGTAGCTAGCAGCCCCACCAGTCCCATGTAGTTAGCAGCCCCATGTAGCTAGCAGCCCCACCAGTCCTATGTAGCTAGCAGCCCTATGCGGACCCAACCCCATACCTGGGTGATCGAAGTTGAACTGGCCCTTGAGTGCTTTTGCCTTCTGTTCTGGAGTCAGCTCTTTGTAGAAACTGTCTTGGCTGAGGATGGCTACCTGGAAAACAACGACATAAGTCAGCACTACACTGAGGAAGCTAACCATCTTGGGTTGTATAATACTGGTATATAGAAAAAAAAAAACAGAATAGGGATAGATTGGAGAGAGGTTGGCTACCTGGAAAAATAATGACGCAGATCGGTCAGGGCTGCACAGTGGAAGCTAAACCCTGAGTGCTATGGCTGTGAGCTACAGTGCAGAAAAACCAGGACTGGGGGGAGAGAATGGAATCTACCTGTCGCTGGTGGTGGTCGATTTCGTTCTGGCCCAAAAGCTCCATGATCTTCTCACACACCGACGACTGCAGACACACAGAAGAACACAGGACGCATTTTACACTGATGTAAAAACAAACAACATTTGCTAGGTTTATCGTGGACCTAAGCTTGTCGCCTGCCTTCCCGCCTTGGGGACAATGACTCCCATCGTTAGGGCGGAGACATGAACATCGGAACTATATACAGATCTCTGGTTGCAGTCACATTTCTTTACACAGTTGGAAGAGGACATGATGCTGGTGAATTTTCACGTCCCATGTAACACAAGCAGTAAATGACACGACTTAGCTTCATTGTTTTCCGATACAGAAAATAAATGATTTTCTCGTGTTCCACATAGCCAGCCACGGAGTTGTGGTGCATAGTAGGCTATTTACTGTGCATTGATTGACAACTGAACAGCAAGTTGACACATTTTATTTAAAATAAATAAATAAATAAATAAATGTTGAACTGACTGAATAAAGTCGATCTTCTATATATGCCTTAGGTTTTCATAAAACGTAGTTACATGTCCATGGTATCGCGTCGGGACAAGTATAAACCAAAGGGCTTCCTAGACGTCGGGACAAGTATAAACCAAAGGGCTTCCTAGACGTCGGGACAAGTATAAACCAAAGGGCTTCCTAGACGTCGGGACAAGTATAAACCAAAGGGCTTCCTAGACGTCGGGACAAGTATAAACCAAAGGGCTTCCTAGACGTCGGGACAAGTATAAACCAAAGGGCTTCCTAGACGTCGGGACAAGTATAAACCAAAGGGCTTCCTAGACGTCGGGACAAGTATAAACCAAAGGGCTTCCTAGACGTCGGGACAAGTATAAACCAAAGGGCTTCCTAGACGTCGGGACAAGTATAAACCAAAGGGCTTCCTAGACGTCGGGACAAGTATAAACCAAAGGGCTTCCTAGACGTCGGGACAAGTATAAACCAAAGGGCTTCCTAGACGTCGGGACAAGTATAAACCAAAGGGCTTCCTAGACGTCGGGACAAGTATAAACCAAAGGGCTTCCTAGACGTCAGGACAAGTATAAACCAAAGGGCTTCCTAGACGTCGGGACAAGTATAAACCAAAGGGCTTCCTAGACGTCGGGACAAGTAAACCAAAGGGCTTCCTAGACGTCGGGGTTTGCCAAACAGTGATGCTAAAGTGAGTGACTCGTCTGTAGCCTACCGGATCGCATCGGTGAGAGAGCCGCTCATTTGGCCTATCGGCAGATAAATTATGAAAACATTCAATGAAGATAGTAAATGGTAATCTTAAACAAATCTACTTTGAAACAAGACTATACACCTCATACACATGGTTATGGGCTTAAAAAAATAAAAATAAGTACCTGTACAATGGTCAGAGATAGAGTTGAAATGTATTTCATTTTCAGTTCACACAGAGAATACTAAAATACAAAACCATGACAAACACCGGATTTAATCAAATATTTTACAAGTAATGGTTAATTAATTATTTAAAAATATTCATAACATCGTAATTTGACTGGAGGAATGGGTTTTAAGCATCGTTATGGACTTACATCCAATTGTTGTTTTTCTATTTAAAAAGGTGTGCTTGAGCAAAAACCTGAGCAAAATGTAAACCTGGAAAAAACGATACCTTTAAAACACTTTTACTCCCTTCTCCCCAATTTCGTGATATCCAATTGCGATCATCTCATTGCTGCAACTCCCCTACGGGCTCGGGAGAGGCAAAGTTCGAGTCATGCATCCACCGAAACATGACCCGCCAAAATGCACAACTTAACACCCACTGTATTATCCCGGGAGCCATCTGCACAATGTGTTAGGAAACACTGTTTAATTGACGACCAAAATCAGCCTGCAGGCGCCCGGCCCACCACAAGGAGACGCTAGAGCGTGATCAGCTAAGTAAACCCTTCCCTAAGCCGGATGACATTGGGCCAATTGTGTGCCGACCTATGGGACTCCCGGTTGTGACACAGCCTGTGATTGAACCCGGGTCTGTAGTGACGCCTCAAACACTACGATGCAGTGCTTTAGATCCGCTGCGCCACTCGGGAGGCCCTTAAATACATTTTCACAAGCAAATGTGGGCTATTTACTTCATTTTTAATAAAATACACAATTTGATGAACAAACATTGTGGCAGTACCTCGTACACCAGTAGAAGACAGTATGTTCTAGAATGTTCTACAGTATGCTAGTTACTGTACAGAGTAGAGCATACTGTATGGTGTACTAGTTACAGTATGTTCTGTGTACTGCAGTGTGTTCTACAGTGTGCTAGTTAGAGTAACTAGTACTAGGGCTGTTACGGTGACCATATTAGTGCCACACTGACGGTCACGAGTCATGACTGCAGTCAAATTCCAGGTGACCGTTTAGTCTTCTCCAAGCTCTGATGCTGCTGATGGTCATTAGTAGCCTACTAAACTTGCTAACTGCCTGGTAGTCAGAAGTCTATTGTCCCTCTAAACACTGACATCAATACAAATGTAATGAACATCTAAATCAAAACACTTCATGAGTCCATGAGCTCATGTTGAGCAACAATAGATGTATTTTTCCCCCCCTGCTTCACGACAGGCGCATGATAATTGTCCATTCTAAAATCAAATGTCACATTATTTAATATATGTAAAGACAAGATTAAATGAAGTTTGATGGGTGACAATATTAGTCTCACTTGTGAATGACGGCCAGCTTCTGTGCAGTAAAGGCAAGAAACAGTTCATGTCTTTTTATGTGCAACGTTTTCAAAATCATAGTGGCACAGCCCATAGGCCTATATGTTCTGATAAGGTTAGTATCACACCTCATGTAGCCTAGCCCATAGGCCTATACGTTCTGATAAGGTTAGTATCACACCTCATGTAGCCTAGCCCATAGGCCTATATGTTCTGATAAGGTTAGTATCACACCTCATGTAGCCTAGCCCATAGGCCTATATGTTCTGATAAGGTTAGTATCACACCTCATGTAGCCTAGCCCATAGGCCTATATGTTCTGATAAGGTTAGTATCACACCTCATGTAGCCTAGCCCATAGGCCTGTATGTTCTGATAAGGTTAGTATCACACCTCATGTAGCCTAGCCCATAGGCCTGTATGTTCTGATAAGGTTAGTATCACACCTCATGTAGCCTAGCCCATAGGCCTGTTTGTTCTGATAAGGTTAGTATCACACCTCATGTAGCCTAGCCCATAGGCCTATATGTTCTGATAAGGTTAGTATCACACCTCATGTAGCCTATCCCATAGGCCTGTGTGTTCTGATAAGGTTAGTATCACACCTCATGTAGCCTAGCCCATAGGCCTGTGTGTTCTGATAAGGTTAGTATCACACCTCATGTAGCCTAGCCCATAGGCCTATATGTTCTGATAAGGTTAGTATCACACCTCATGTAGCCTAGCCCATAGGCCTATATGTTTTAATAAGGTTAGTATCACACCTCATGTAGCCTAGCCCATAGGCCTATATGTTCTGATAATGTTAGTATCACACCTCATGTAGCCTAGCCCATAGGCCTATATGTTCTGATAAGGTTAGTATCACACCTCATGTAGCCTAGCCCATAGGCCTATATATGTTTTGATAAGGTATATATCACAACTAAAGTGGCCAAATAACTTCTTAAAATGAAGCATATTAATCCACTTTACAACCGGTGTAGAGCATAACTGGCATACACAGGCGACGTGTGAGTTCACCCCCCCCAAAATACACCTTTATAATAAAGCATAACATTCATAATCACATTTGCAGTCACGTTTGAGCAGTGGAGAAAGTACCCACTTTTAATACTTCAGTAAAGAGAACGTGAGGCGTTTTCTATTAAGGTAAGTGAAAGTCACCTGGTAAAATACTACTTGAGTAAAAGTCTAAGTATTTGGTTTTAAATATACTTAAGTATCAAAAGTAAAATGTAATTGCTAAAATGTACTTATCAAAAGTAAAAATCCTTTCAAATTCCTTATATTAAGCTAACCAGGGGCACACCAACACTCACACAATTTACAAATGAAGCATGTGTGTTTAGTGAGTCCACCAGATCAGAGGCACTAGGGATGTTCTCTTGATAAGTGTATAAATTGGACCATTTTCCTGTCAAAATGTAACATGTACTTTTGGGTGTCAGAAAAAAAATGTATAGAGTAAAAAGTACATTATTTTCTTCAGGAATGTAGTGAAGTAAAAGTAGGCAAAAATATTAGGCTGTCCGACAAAATCTTGGTCATCGGAAAGCCTGGTCTTTCGACTAATCGATTGGTCAATTTAAAACTTTTCTATATATATATATATATATATAGACACTCCCTATGACTTTAATAAAATCAACTATATGAAGTGAGCTTGTCTGATGAAATAAGACATGAGGGAGCCAATCTCCTCCCTCTCCTGCTGGCTTTCAGATTCTGCTATTACTCCAGACCTGCCAACCCTGTCCCAATGCGGCAAATTGGAGATTCAACTCGCCCGCATAGCACTCGGCGAATTGGGGTTCTTTCCCCAGACACTCGTGTGCGTGCCGTTTGTGAGTCTTGGTACAATTCTATAATTGCGATCAATCAGGTCTATAAAAGTTTGGGATAATTTGACAGCATTCCATTTACACGTATGGTAAAAGTCACAAGATCTAAATAGAAAAAACAAAGAGCCTTTATTCTTGGAGTTTATTTTATTTTTTAAAGTTATTTGTTTAGGTACAAAATGTACAAACGTCTAATCCACTTTTTTTTTTACTGATATGATAAGAACAAATATTTGAAGCAGAGCATCAGTATCAAAGAAACATGTTATCCATAAAAAGGAAAAAGCTATGATAGGAAACACGGGGTGAGAACAAATGTTCTGGAGACCTTCAAAATGTTCAGAAAATCATTTCCTAGACAGATTTGCCTGATAGCTCGCAGATTTAGCCTTACGCATCAGGGTAGACTTATCTGTGGCTAACAGTTCCTCTGTCAATCATTGAAACCTTCTTGGTAACGAGGGCACGCAACGTGTCTGTAACTGAGGGAGGCTCTGTACTGGGTTTTGTTCTTGGAAACGAGACTGAATATTAGTTTGCATTCTGCATTGCTGCGGAACATGACCAATATCAGCCGAAAGGTGGGAGTAGACCAGGCGCCCCCCCCCCCCCCCCCCCCCCCCGTGCCAATTTCTCTTCAGGCCTGATCCGTGCGCATGTTGACCAGACTCTGCTCAAAAGTTTTTTGGGGGGTATTTGCATTGAATTTCTGTCACTAGCTAAAGTGAACTGCTGGCACTTTAGAGCCCACTGAATGGCCATCTTATGTTCACTAACGTTAGCTTGAAACAATCAGTGTTTACCTTTCCACAACACAGAGTCGAAGAGGGATTTGTCCATGTGTTTACGTACAGCTGACAGTCGGCACAACTCTGCATCACAACAAACAGGAGGAGGGGCAGACACCGGGTAGCTACATCAAATAATGACGTATTAATCTCCATGTCCGTTGACAAACTCTGTACATGTTTGTGTGTTGCAGCTTGAAAATCGAGATGTTAGATTTACTCAGTGGAGTTATTTTTTATTAAAATGTTTTTATTTAATTTTTTTTAAATACACTTTTAACTCAGATCTCATACCTGTGTACATGGACAGATAATTTAGTAGTTGGTACGCAAATGTTGGCAGGCCTGTTACTCTCCGGAAGTTGCCGGTAAAAGCTACAGGAGGAGTCGGCTACCTTTCTCAGGTGGAATGACAATTTATCTGATCATTTCTACCGATCTGCGTGGCAGTTAGTTTTCATATGCACACTTTCACGGAGCAGGTTAATTTAATTTACAATAACGTCTTCATATATATATATATATATATATATATCTTACAATGATTGTCATGTGGTTAATCAAAATTATACCCAAACCTAAATGAAAATGACACCTAAAAAGCAACTTCTATTGCAAACTACAGTACCAGGCAAACGTTTGGACATACTCATTCAAGGGTTTCTCTTTATCTTTACTATTCTCTACATTGTAGAATAATAGTGAAAACATCAAAACTATGAAATAACACATACGGAATCATGTAGAAACCAAAAGAGTGTTAAACAAAAAATATATTTTATCATTTAGATTCTTCAAAGTAGCCACCTCTTTGCCTCGACGACAGCTTTTTACAAGCAAATGTGGACAGTTCTTCCAACAGCCGATGTGTTAGTCTTCAGGGGGCATTACGGCCAAAGGGGACTCCGCCTGGATTCAAGGCATTATCAAGTGCTTGTCAAATTGTGAATTAGGCGCTGATGAAGTGTGTACAACCTGCGCAAAAAACAAAGCCCATGCCTTCCATGCCACTTTTTTCAAATCATCATTGGAGTTGTATCATGCAGCCTTAGAATGTATTAAAAATTTAAACACAAAGCCCAATGTTGGTATCCCAACGGAAGTTTCATAAATAACAAAATAAAGCATATAGGAGGACCGGTTTCTTTGTTAACCGCTCAAAACAGAATAGCTGCACGCGCGCACTCGTTTGGAATAAATATCCTTTCTATTTTATTCAGCTATGTTCAATTTAGTATTCTTCATACTAAAAAAAGAATGCCACAGAATTCTAAGCAACTAACTCCAACTCAGAGTATGCTATTCTGTTCTGAAAGAGACCACATTTCTTAATTTCTTGTTTCTAAAATAAATGGATTGATTGTGATAGTGTAGGCTATATTAAACTGGTTTTATTAGACTGTCGATGTTCCTAAGGTCTGCATCAGTGGCTTGTAGACTATGTGTGGAAGCCAGGAGATGCTAAATGTGTTTGTTAATTAACGGTCAATTACTGTGAGACCGCAGTTATTTGATTGACAATCATTATCTGACAATTTCATGACCACCACAGCCCCACACAGTACCCCAGCGAAACATACTGTACCCAGTACCCCAGCGAAACATACTGTACCCAGTACCCCAGCAAAAACATGGAGCACTACGGAAGTACCACCCTGGACCCAAGTGCCCTTCTCAGTGCCCAGGCCACCTGTCCTCACAGACACCCTCAAATGCCAGGATCTCCCATCTACCAGGCTGCCAGTGCTGACGGGGCATTCTCCTGACCTGCCACAGACTATGGTGCTTTTGTGTCCGTGAAAAAAAGTGTCACAATGAAATCGGACGCCCATTCCGGAGACCGTGTTGTTCAGCACTGCAGCACACAGACTAACCTAAAGCTCCTCATCTAAGAGCCTGTCAAACACGATGTAGCTTCTATATACAGACTATGATTTGGCAAGACATGACACTACAGCGGGGTGTGTGTACAGTAAATATTACAGGCAGTAAGTCATCTGTTAGCAAATGCAAGCAGGCACAAGCCTGGATACCATTCAACCCGAGCCACATTGGTTCCAGTGCACTTACAGTAGGGTAATGTGACGTCATGTTCAGTTCACCATGTTTGCTACACCACACTGCAGGTTATTACTGTTCGCTCACTACTTCCTCATAACTCCATGAGGCCAGCAATCCCAAACCGCCCCAACTCAGTCACACCCAACACCATGTACAGGGATTTTCAAAGAGCCAAACAGTGGTCCGATGCCAAAAGTTAACTTAATGTATGGGTCAACAGAACAATAGGAACGGAGGAGGGTAAGGAAGGGGGCCAGGGAATGGAAAGGACATTGAGTAGAAGCTTCCATCGAGTTATTTTAAGAATTTTAACAGTAGTTCATTTCACAAGCTTATTACATATGCCTGGTGATATACGACACAAACTATTAATTTGCTTTCCAAACTACTGTTGGTATCAAGACTGGTATTTAATTGTGGTCTCAAACCAACAAGTACGAACAAATAGTGGAAAACTACAGGCCATACTAGGCTCAGTGTTAACACGTCATTATCAAATCACAAAGCTATTAACTACATAGTGTGGTAACTACATAAAAATCTTGACTGCGTCCTGTACTACTTTAAAAACAAACAATCTAGCGAACAAAATACATTTATTTGTAGCCTGGGTACAAGTAGAAAGTGAAGAAAATATTATGCTTCGTTGTTAACGGATCTCTTTTAAAAAAAGAGTCATATTGCTGTCAAAAACTGAAGGATTATCAAGATTAATATATTCTGCAATGGCATTGGATGTTCCCCCAAGCAACAATTAAAAAGACGTAGACAGCTTCCATTTTGTTTGAAGGAATACTTTAAAAAAATGTTTTTTTTATCAAGGATGTTTAAATGTGCTTGATTTTGGTACATCCAACATTATTTAAGACTAGATGGATCAACAATTACATCAATTTAAGGATAGGATTTGTAATATTATTCCAATTCTAGTTTTTGAAGAAAAAAAAAGTTAGTCATTGAATTTATCCTAAAATGTAACTTCACTAAACTAAATTCAAGAATTACTATCCTGGTTAATTGTATATAAACATAATTTCTCCCCTCATAGGTGTTTGAGTTGGAATAACAGAAAAATAATACATCTTCATTTTTTAAAGATGGTTAGAGAACGTTATTTTGTTAGTGACAATTATTTAATGACAAAATGTACAACTGTATAAATTCTGTTACATGACATTCCGGGGACGGTACAGTACCAGTCAAACTATGAAATAACACATACGGAATCATGTGGTAACTGAAAGTGTTAAACCAAAATATATTTTTGGTTTTAGATTCTTCAAAGTAGCCAGCCTTTGCCTTGATGACAACTTTGCACACTCTTGGCATTCTCTCAGCCAGCTTCGAGGAATGATTTTCCAACAGTCTTGAAGGAGTTCCCACATATGCTGAGCTGCTTTTCCATCACTCTGCAGTCCAACTCATCTCAAACAATCTCAATTGAAAAACAAATGATGTCCCACTAAGCGCAAACCAGATGGAATGGTGCATCGCTGCAGAATGCTGTGGTAGCCATGCTGGTTAAGTATGCCCTGAATTCTAAATAAATCACAGACCGTGTCACCAGCAAAGCACACCCACACCTCCATGCTTCACAGTGGGAACCACAAATGCGGAGATCATCCGTTCACCTAGTCAGCGTCTCAAAAAGACACGGTGGCTAGAACCAAAAATCTCAAATTTGGACTCAGACCAAAGGACAGATTTCCACCGGTCTAATGTCCATTGCTTGTGTTTTTTGGCCCAAGCAAGTCTTTTCCTGGTGTCCTTTAATAGTGGTTTCTTTGCAGCAATTTGACCATCAAGGCCTGATTCACAGTCTCCTCTGAACAATTTATGTTGAGGTGTGCCTTACTTGAACTCTGAAGCATTTATTTGGACTGCAATCTGAGGTGCAGTTAACGCTAATGAACTTATCCTCTGCAGCACTAGTAACTCTGGGTCTTCCTTTCCTGTGGCGGTCCTCATGAGAGCTAGTTTCATCATAGAGCGTGATGGTTTTTTGGACTGCACCTGAAGAAACTTTCAAAGTTCTTGACATTTTCCAGATTGACTGACCTTCGTGTCTTAAAGTAATGATAGGCTGTCATTTCTCTTTGCTTATTTGAGCTGTTCTTTCCATAATATGAACTTGGTCTTTTACCAAATAGGGCCATCTTCTGTATACCACCACTACCTTGTCACAACACAACTGATTGGCTCAAATGCAATAAGGAAAGCTCAATAAGGATATCGACTTTTAACAAGGACGACCTGTTAATTGAAATGCATTCCAGGTGACTACCTCATGAAGCCGGTTGAGAACATGCCAAGAATTTGCAAAGCAGTCAAGGCAAAGGTTGGCTTCTTTGAAGAAACTCAAATAAAAGTTGATTTGTTTAACACTTTTGGTTACTACATGATTCCATGTGTTATTTCAGTTGATGTCTTCACAATTATTCTACAATGTAGAAAATAGTACAAATTAAGAAAAACCCTGGAATGAGTAGGTGAGTTAACTTTTGACTGGTACTGTATATACCATCGTTTTTTTATGCAATACCTTGCAGGTCTTTTAAGTCTTGTACAGGGAAATGGACTTGTCACTTATTAATAAGTGACTAGTACAGGGACATTATGTTCATTAGATGAAGAATTCAGTTCTGTGTGCGTCAAGCATATGTGCAAGAATAATTATATTAGGAAGATATGTACCGAGCCTGCTTTTCTTCCTGCAAAAGTATACTGGAATACAATTTTTTAAAATGTATTAGTAGCAACTGACGCCCGTTTCCCGCTTGCGCCCACGTCTGTTATTGTTATGTGGTTAATATTAGCTAGGCTGCTAAGCGTCAACAATAGATTCAACTGAAATAGCCAGAAGTCGTGTCCTCCGTCAATAAATAAGTCCAATAGTGGATAATAGCCACATTGTGTCGAATAGTTCGTCACTTTGACATTCAGAAGAGGGTACGAACCGTGGTCTTATTCAGCTAACCCGCGGGGCTAGCTAGTTAAAGAAATAACCTTAAACAAAAGAGTGATTTAGCTGGCTGCATGGCGCGGTAGATAACAAGCTATAGGCTCTCTATAGCTGTGTGTGCAACAAAAAGTAGCTAGCTAACGTTAGCTGTCTAGCCAGTCTACTTAGTAACATAAATGTTAGCATGTAGTGCCGGGGATAAAATATAACGATTACAGTTTAGCTAATTTACTAACTAGAAACTGTTGGTTGATTTGATAGCCAACTATAATTAACTAAATGTATTTGCCAACTTAATAAACTGTTTCCATTGTTTGTGTGTGTGGTGGAATTAGGCATCCTGGGGACAAGGGAAATATGATGCCAACGGATGAAGGAAACCACATGTAAAAGTTACAATCATTTAGCCAACTCGTTAATAAAATGCTGATTACTCAAGATTGGCAAGGGGTTGATGTCATTCAAACCAACAGTATGACATGAGCCACGCGGTCGACGAGTTTACGAGCGACTTGAACACATTCCATCAGTTTTAAAAACATACAACAATAGACAGTATATGTAAGGTGCTAACCTTGCCACTGGCAGTGCCTCCGGACACTCCGATAAGGAATGGTTGTCGGATAACGTTGTTATTTTCGGCATAGTCACTGAGATGTGTTTCAGTGTCCCCGGCCATGCTTGCAATAACGTGCCTACAACAACGCAGCTGGGAACAATACAGTGTCCCGCTGAGCTCCTCCCATCATTTCCTTCACAAAATGTATAATTTTTTAAATAAAATGTTGTATTAAGGAATTTTTCAAATGTCCTGGTCTTGCACATCATGTGATTTGTATGTAAATTGATTCATAAAGCTGTATTATTTATATAAATTAATTGTATGTTTGCGCTTCATAAATGGTTAGTGCTATACAGAATCCTTGGAACTGCCCTACACTAAAACTTTACAAGTCCATTAATAAGTGACATATATATATATATATACATGGGCAAAACTTTGATTTTAGAAGTGGGGGGGGCATAACTTATTTATTTTTATTTTTTATTATCCATTCGGAAAAACACTACAAACAGCCTACATCTGGGAGGCGCCCGCGTGGTCCTAAAGCAGACCCGACACCCTTTTTGTATCACATTCCAATGGTAAAACGGGGGGCAGAAATTAAATGTCAGAATGTCCCCCCCCCCCCCCCCCCCCCCATCGCCAGTGAAAGTTGCACCCCTGCTTGTAATTAACAACAAGACAACCAGGTGATGCCAAGAGTGTGCAAAGCTGTCATCAAGGCAAAGTGTGGCTACTTTGAAGAATATAAAATATATTTTGATTTGCTTAACACTTGTTTGGTTACTACATGATTCCATATGTGTTATTTCAGTGTTTTGATGTCTTCATTATTATTCTACAATGTAGAAAATAGTAAAAATAAAGAAAAACCATTGAATGAGTAGGTGTGTCCAAACTTTTGACTGGTACTGTATATACAGATCATATGGAAATGATTCAGACCCCTTGACTTTTTCCACATTTTGTTACGTTACAGCCTTATTCTAAAATTGAACACATTTTTTTTTTTGTCCTCATCAATCTACACCAAATATTCCATAATGACAAAGCCAAAAACTTTTTTTGATTTTTTGCAAATGTATATAAAAAAAATATATATATATATCACATTTACATAAGTGTTCAGACCCTTTACTCAGTACTTTGTTCAAGCACCGTTGGCAGCGATTACAGCCTTGAGTCTTCTTGGGTGTGACGCTATAAGCTTGGCACAGCTGTATTAGTACCATGCCTCAGGACTACCTGACTACTCCTTGCTGTCCCCAGTCAACCTGGTCATGCTGCTGCTCCAGTTTCAACTATTCTGCATGCGGCTATGGAACCCTGACCTCTTCACCGGGCGTGCTACCTTGTCCCGGATCTGCTGTTTTCAACTCTCTCTCTCTCTCTACCGCACCTGCTGTCTCTATCTCTGAATGATCGGCTATGAAAAGCCAACTGACATTTACTCCTGACGTGTTGACCTGTTGCACCCTCTACAACCACTGTGATTATTATTATTTGACCCTGCTGGTCATCTATGAACGTTTGAACATCTCGGCCATGTACTGTTATAATCTCCACCCGGCACAACCAGAAGAGGACTGGTCACATGCTGTCTGCCAAGTACAGTTGAATCTGGGATTCATCCATGAAGAGCACACTCTCCAGTGGCCATCAAAGGCGAGCATTTGCCCACTGAAGTCGGTTACGACGCCGAACTGCAGTCAGGTCAAGGCCCTGGTGAGAACGACGTCCAGGTAGATGAGCTTCCCTGAGACGGTTACTGACAGTATGTGCAGAAATTCTTCGGTTGTCCAAACCCACAGTTTCATCAGCTGTCCGGGAGGCTTGTCTCAGACGATCCTGCAGGTGAAGAAGCCAGATGTGGAAGTCCTGGGCTGGCATGGTTACATGTTGTCTGTAGTTTTGAGGCCGGTTGGACGGACTGCCTAATTTGAAACAAGCAGTTCATGCTTGAAAACCCACAAATGTCGTTGAGTTAAAGGGGGCAATTACTTTTTCACACAGGGGTGTTGCATTACTTTTTTTAAAAACAAAATAAATGAAATAGTAATATTTGGGGGGGTATTTTTAAACGCAGGTTCCCTTTATCTAATATTAAGGTTTGGTTCAAGATCTGATAAAAAAAAGTATGCAAAAATATAGAAAATCAGATGGGGGAAAATACTTTTTCTTGCCACTGGATATATATATATATATATATATATATATTATATATATATATATATATATATATATATATATATATATATATATATATATATATACACACACTACCATTCAAAAGTTTGGGGTCACTTAGAAATGCCCTTGTTTTTGAAAGATAAGCACATTTTTGGTCCATTAAAATAATATCAAATGTGATGTCAGAGTTGGACATCCCAAGGATTCCTGATAGCAAGGACACTTCTTAAATGACGTAAAAACATATAATCAAACGTCTATAGCTTGAGGTAAATCAACCAATTACTGTCATAGTGTATATTCCTCCGACAGCCTAAATGGTTACATTTCCAGTTCGTGTATTTTGGGATTCAAAGGAAAGTTTACCGGATATATTGTCTACCTGTACTGGGAAGGTTTAGGTTTCCAAAATATTATAGTATTCATATATAAAGTATTAAAGATGTTGAACCTCTTTTCATGTTATTTTTCTTTGCCTCGTCAAAAAAGTGACGCCAGATCTCAAATTCCGTTGCTCATAATCTTTTCTATTTACGGTTGACTATTTTCACCACTTCCGGCCATAACCCTATTTTAGTTTGTTGCATCAAAGATTGTCTATTATATTGACAAGATATTCGAGTTACCGCTCTAACAATGGAAATATATGTCATCAAAGACGGAAGCAGGCAGTTCAGCAAGCAAGCAGTTCAGGTGGGACCAGTCTAGCCAATGAGAAGGCAGATACGCGTGTGAACAGACATGGAGATAGATAGAGGACTCAATTTTGTATCTGTACCACTATATCATCTGTGACACTATATCATCTGTGACAGCACCATTTTTTAAATTGAACTTGGCATGCCAGTTAAGAACAATTCTTATTTACAATGACGGCCTACCCGGCCAAACCCGGATGACGCTGGTCCAATTGTACGCCACCCTATGGGACTCCCAATCACGGCCGGTTGTGATACAGCCTGGAATCGAACCAGGGTCTGTAGTGACGCCTCTAGTACTGAGATGCAGTGCCTTAGACTGCTGAGCCACTCAAGAGCCATTTTCTTCTTCTTCATTGGCTGATTGCTCCCAAATAATAGGAAAAATAATAATAGGAATCCCCACCAAGTTGACTACTTTAAAATTATTTGAAGCCCTTAATTGGCAACATTGTATCCATGATGAGGCCTCTATCTAGCTCTATGACAACTCCGATATAGTCGATATTTCTAAATTGACGAAATGTCACATGCGTTTACTTATATCAGTGCATGCATAACAAACGTCTATTGTATCAATATAGTATTGTATTTACCTCACATAGCAAATTAACAATTCCATTTTCCGTTGACCGCCATACAAAAATTCCTCACGTCGTGGGCAGATTTTGGTTGGAGTAAAAGCTCTCGCTTCGCCTTTTCCTCTCTGTAGCTGCACATAACTACGTGATTCACATTGTTGCTAGCATATTTAAACCAAATTATTAGCATATTACTTAGATACAAAGTTTCGATCATCCGCAGAAGTCAGACCGATCTATGTTTAGTTTTCGCAAACGTTTGAAAATGTTGAGCAGTGTTTCTCTCCGGGCTCAGATCGCTTCCATCATAGAGGTACTTTCTAAAGCTGCGGTTTCAGAAATTAGCAAAGTAGTCGACGATGGCATAGTTGTGTTACGTGTGGAAATGTGTCGACGGGAAAATGAAATCAACGTCCTGAAAAATAATGTACAACAACTTGACAGCGAGCTTCGAAAAGCTCGAGGGATTAATGCTCGAAGACGCATTCATCATGGTCGATCAGTTGCTGCTGAGAATTTTAGGAGAGGTGGGTCGACGTAGTGGTACTAACTATTTTATAATCAATCAATAGCTAACTGTGCACGTGACGTCACATTAGTCAGCCAGAAATATTTGCAGGTAAACGATGTAGGCGTATGTAATCAGCCAACTCACGTTCACACTGCACTGTGCCCAGGGCTAACGTTAGGGCCCTACAACAGACGAGTGTGTCCTCGGGTCATATCTGTCTGTGCACAATGGGATGGGAGAGGAATAGCAATAACTATTATTATAACCAATTCAGTGGCCTTGTTGTTAGAGTGGAGGCCTACACCCTGAGTTTGGAAGGTTGGGGGTTCGACCACAGACTCTCTGCTTGACACTCAGAATTAAGGAGATGGATTTGGGAGTAAGGCCCTACAACAGACTAGTATCCTGTCCAGGGGGTGTACTTATACATCCCGCTATAGAAACAGGAGGCATGTGAAATCAAATCATTATTATTACAAACCATTACACCCTTCTTTGACACAACTTCCCACAGCAACACATCCATTTAGATTACAATTAAAACAACCAATAAATGATTTTGATGACTGACATACAGTGCTTATTGATTTCCACAGGGCCTGGTAAAAGTGGTACCACTTGTGAGGGGAAGACCTCGCTTGAAAAACTGCAGCCTGAGGAAGATTTTAATGAAAAGGATGAAGGAGTTGGACCTGCAGATGAGATTCTGGTGAAGACTGAGCCAGGAGGAGAGGGTCAACAGGAAGAGCAGACTACAGGGATAAAAGACAGGGAAGCATCACGCAGCAGTGTTTTCTTTCCAGGGAAACCATATTTAGAGTCAGACATCAGAGAGGATATGATTTTACAGCTCAGACAGCAACCACGTCATCGGCAGTCAGACGCGCTCAGGAGAACAAGCAACGGCACAGTACAGTCAAACCCAGACCCTCAATGTGTATTGGGTTCTGACCCAAATTATAATACGACAAGGAGAGCGAGCAACCGAATATTTTGCCAGGTTAAGAAACACTTCATTTGCACACTGTGTGGAAAGAGCTTTGAACGTTACGGCCATCTTGAAAGACATCTACGAATTCATACGGGTGAGAAACCGTATAGTTGTGACCTGTGTGGAAGGTGTTTCAACCAGAAGGGGAGCCTCAAAGGACATCTGAAGACTCACAGAGGTAAGAGATTAGAATCACTTATTAGGTTATAGGTCATAGACAATTCCATGTATGCATTACTTCTGACTAGGGCCCATAGGGTAGTGCATCATATAGGGAATAGGGATGGGACACACTCACTACATAATGACATCCAATATGTTGGTTATTAATAGGACATAAACAATTCTATGCCTCATTGTTTTATTATTCAAATGTAATCTTTCCACACAGTATCGATGGACGGACTAGCTAACAACGAAGAGAAGCCTCTCCAGGATGGACGTCAGTCTGAGGAAGAGCAGATGAACGAGAAGGACGAAGTGTTCCAAACTGCTCCTCAGATGCCCACGAAGTCTGAGCCGGGGGAGGAGAAGGATGCATTCCAGACACTAGATCATAAAGCAGGAGAACAGACTGCAGGAAGAGCAGAACAGCAACTGGATGATGACTTGTCAACGTACGGGAGAGACGGCCGGCCGTGGATGTCCAGTTCACAAGCAGACAACGATATGGAGACGAGCAATTCAGAATATTTCATCAGTTCAGGTCAGAACTCCCAGTGTCTCACTGATCACTCTCCTGTACCTTCCAGTTCAGGTCAGAACTCCCAGTGTCTCACTGATCACTCTCCTGTACCTTCCAGTTCAGGTCAGAACTCCCAGTGTCTCACTGATCACTCTCCTGTACTTCCTGTCCTAGGAAGGGTGGAAGCGTCATGTAGCAGTGCTTCATCTCCAGGGAAACCATATGTAGATGTCAGCGAGGATATGATTTTACAGCTCAGACAGCAACATTATGGACCTTCAGACACACTCTTGATAGCAAGTGACGGTACAGTACATCCAAACTCGCAGGTCACGGACGGCGCTTCTCTGAACCATCCTCCCATCTTCTCCAGTTTTCCGGAAAGGAAGGTGAAAACCTTCCAAGGAGTCACCAAGGACAAGAAGTGCTTCATCTGCTCATTCTGTGGGAAGGTTTTTGAGCGTGTTGGTCATCTGGAAAGACACCAGCGAATTCATACGGGTGAGAAACCGTATAGTTGTGACCTGTGTGGAAGATGTTTCAACCAGAAGAGTAGCCTCAAAGGACATCTGAAGACTCACAGAGGTAAGAGACTAAAATAATATATATATTTTTTTAAATACATGAAAAACTAACTCTCTTAAGAGTGTAAATCAGTCAATTATTCTGTAATTAACAGACAGTATGCCCGTTATATCATTAAATAAGGCTTAAATAAGGCTGCATCCTTATTGGATCCCTATTCCCTTTATAGTGTACTACTATTGACCAGGACCCAAAGGGCTCTGATCAATAGTAGTACACTACATACAGAATTGGGTGCCATTTTGGGGTGGATACGAAGTGTTTTCCTGTTCTCTGTTGGGTTTAAGATGACATTAAACTGTTCATGTTGGATGATTTACATTGTTTGAATTGCCATGTTGTTAAAATCTATGCTAAAATACTTGATACTCTTTTTCCTGTCAAGCAGACGATGCTGACATGCTAACGGGACAATCTCTGCTTGATGATAAGAAGCCTGACTTTTATCCTAGACCCTCGGAGAACCCAGAGGAACCGAGGGATCAGCCCTCACCTGGTGAAGCACAGCCTAGCTCCGGGCACAGTGAGGAGGAGGAGGGCAGGGGGCAGGGGTTGATGGGGAGAGCAGAGAAAGAGAAGCAGTTTGAATCCCAGATACTCAGTCAGTCAGGACCTCAACACCAACAAAGCACAGAACGACCAGATTACCAGGACGACCCAGAGTATGTCATGGATGAGAGGGAGAGTCAGCTGTGTAGATCTTTCACAGAGAGGCACAGTGATATGGAGTCTGGATCACTAAATCCAGGTTGCTCCTCCGATGCGACAAAGCAGCAGAACTCCCATCCTGTTTCACCCAGTGTCAAATACCATCACAGTCCTTTTGATGGACTGCACCACCACCACGGGTTCTATACGTCAGCTTCTAGAGAGGTGGAACTTGAAGATTTGTCTTTTCAGGATGAGAAAGACAAGTTGGATGTGATTGAGCAAGAGCAGTATGCAGGGGTGGTTCTACATGCAAGGAACAGGGAGGATGGTGATGGAACAGTACTACCTAGGTTTCAGGACCGGGTACCACCGTCACCACTACCTGTAGAGGAGGAAACGGCAATGAGAGCGTATATCACAGAACCAAACTACAGTCAAGAGGGGATTTTATTTGCCCTTGGCATAGACAGTTTTGACAGTACAGAGGGAACCAGTGCCACTACAGACGACACAAGAAATAGATATTTCATATGCTCCTTTTGTGGAAAGAGTTTTGATCGCCATAGTCATTTTGAAAGACACCTGCACACTCATACTGGTGAGAAGCCCTACAGCTGTGAGATATGTGGTAAGACTTTCACTCAGAAGAGCAGCCTGAAAGCTCATCAGAGACTTCATATAGGTTAATCAAGGGCCAAAGAGTCTTAAGTGTGTTCCAAATGGCACCATATTCCTTATTTAGTGCACTACTTTTTAGGGTATGAATTGCCATTTGGGACACACCCTTACTGAAAGTTGTTTTTACCTCATCAAAACTCAAGTCAACACCAGTTAATGAGTATGGGACATTTGGCTGCTATTGTTAACACGTTGATGGTGTTGCAACAGTTTAGATGTCCAACTAAATTGTGTTGATAAGATGTCTTATTTGTTTGTTTGATATGGTCGTTTTGACTTTTTAATTATTTATATTTTTGACCTTTTTAATTGAGAATCAATTCTCATTTACAATAGCGATATTCAAATGTTGGTGTTACGAAAAAAGGAACATTTGAGTAGTTCTTTGTTTTACGTCATCAGGTATCATCTCTCCAATAATGTAAAAGTGTTTTTAAGAAAAACTTTCCTGCATCAACCTTATGGATCATTGATCCAATTTAACATGTAGGCAACATATCCATTTTTGTTTGTTTGTGAAGACCTTGATGGTAGGGTTGCCTCTTTAACCCTTGATCATGACTCTGTTGCGTTACATTACACATGAGTCATTGGAGTAAGCGTCTTCTGTTCGTGGAAGTTTTAAGAGCCCAGACATTCGGTCTGACCATTACCACGCGTCGCTTGTGGTACAGTTTTGGAAGCATAAGGATCATATCAGCGAGAAAATACATTTAAATTGATACCTTTTTTTATAGGGTTAGTGTTTCCACAAGGCTGATTAGTGATGATCTCCTAACAGCTGTGTGTGTAAATGGATGCCACCACAAACACAGAAAAACACTGTCTTCTGTAGAGGGTTTATGTTTATTTTACCTTTATTTAACTAGGCAAAGAAGAAGAACAAATTCTTATTTTCAATGATGGCCTAGGAACAGTGGGTTAACTGCCTGTTCAGCCTTGTCAGCTCGGGGGTTTGAACTTGCAACCTTTTGGTTACTAGTCCAACACTCTAACCACTAGGCTACACTGCCGCCGATATGTATCTAGAACCAACTGCTGCAATTGAGAATAGATTCACGTTTAGATGGCGTATTTGGCTGTCTTGGCTTCCAGACCCAATTCGCCTCTAAACAGAACATCCTTGGACAACAAGGAGTAAAGTTAGGCTCCTTTAGTTCATTATTGGGCTAGGTTGCTTACTACTCATTGAGTAGAATAGTTCAAATTATTGAGTTTTTTTATTCTAGCTATCTTAACCCAGGAAAATCAACTTAATTTATTTTTGCTTTGATTTGTTTTTTGGGGTTTCTGCTTGTGGATTTCTGAAATAAATGTAAAATTGTGAACGTCTCAATTTTGTGTGTTAATTGTTTTATTTAGTGACAGTAAAATAAAATGTTTTATAAGAGGATTCCTATCACTTTTCTTGTACTTACGGTAACATAAATCTGACTCATGTTTGAAAAGGTTTTGCCCACCTCCATTTAAGGTGTTTTAAATGCCAAAGAATGGGACATGTAGTGGCTCTGTGCAAAGGAAAGAAAATATATGGAGGGGAACAGGATTATGGTGAATGTGGGAACAATGTCAAGGTTAACTGTTGTAATTGTGGGAGGCACAGTGCATCATTTGGTGGATGCCAGGTGCAGAAAGTGGCTAGAGAGGCCCAAAGATATAAAATCATACATAATGTCTCTTAACAGAGGCTTCAAGGCAGTTTGGTGGAACTATTAGGCAGAATGATGGAGATGACAGGGTCAGTCCTGGAAGAAGTAGACCTACTGTAGGAGTTATGTTGGTCCTGACACCATTACGAGGCCTGTTCTGAAAGCTTTCTCTCACAAATGTGTCGTGTCAAAAGACACCTTGATAGTTAATCAGATTGACTTTATAGCCTTCATTGGAAAGGTTATCAACATGACTGCACTTGAGGAAAGAAGAACAGCCAAGTTGAAGGTTATTGTGGGAGCAGCAACAGTTTTTTAGGAGTAACAGATGTTACTGTTGCCATGATTGTTGATATGTTGATTTTTAATCATTCTAATGATTGAATGTCTCAGTATAATGATAGTCATGGTTTATGTCATCCTTCAGTGGAATGCCAGAAGCCTTATTGCTAACGGTCAGGACATTAAGAAGTATGGAATTGATTTAGAGATCAAACCTGATGTGATATGTGCTCAAGAAACGTGGCTTAGACCACATCTTGATTTTATTATTCCTGGTTATTGTTCAGTCGGATCTTATTGATCAATTGGACAGGGTGGTGGTTGTGCTACATTCATAAGGGAAGGTCATATATATGGTAATATACCTGTCCCATCTGAATATGAATGTGTGATAGTGGAAATCTACAGTGCAGGTAGTAATATTAAGTAGCAACATTTTTATAACCCTTGTCAACCATCTGTGGCGATGTTTGATGAAATATCTGGAGATTTGCGATCTAGAACGATACAGTGCATTCAGAAAGTATTCAGACCCCTCAACTTTTTCCACATTTTGTTAGATTACAGCCCTATTTTATTTTTGACCCTCAATCTTAACACAATACCTCATGACAAAGCAAAAACAGGTTTTTAGAAATTTTTGCACATTTATTACAAATAAAAAAACAAATTAAGACATTTGCTTAAGTATTCAGACTCTTAACTCAATACTTTATTAGCACCTTTACCAGCGATTACAGCCTTGAGTCTTCTTGGGTATGACACTACAAGCTTGGCACACCTTCTTCTCTGCAGATCTTCAAGCTCTGTCAGGTTGGATGGGGAGCGTCGCTGCACTGCTATTTTCAGGTCTCTCCAGAGATGTTTGATCGGGTTCATGTCCTTTGATGAGTAAAAAAAATCTCACTTTTAGAGCAAGGCTGTAACGTAACAACATGTGGAAAAAGTCAAGGGGTCTGAATACTATATGAATGCACTGTATGAGCCAGTGAGTGTTGTGGGTGACAAGAGGAAGGTGGTTCCTTGGTGGATCAAAGAGTGCACTGCGGCTATTCAAGAAAGAAATAGGGCTTACAGAGTGTTGCATAGGAATACAGTGCCTTCGGAAAGTATTCAGACCCCTTGACTTTTTCCACATTTTGTTACGTTACAGCCTTATTTTAAAATGGATTAAATAAAAAAAATGTCCTCAATAATCTACACACAATACCCCATAATGACATCACAATACCCCATAATGACATCACAATACCCCATAATGACATCACAATACCCCATAATGACATCACAATACCCCATAATGACATCACAATACCCCATAATGACAAAGCAAAAACAGGTTTTTAGACATTTTTGCAAATGTATTCAAGATAAAACTTTACTTACATATTCAAAATAAAACCTAAGTATTCAGACTCTTTGCAATGAGACTCAAGCTCAGGTGCATCCTGTTTCCATTGATCATCCTTGAGATGTTTCTACAACTTGATTGGAGTCCACCTGTGGTAAATTCAATTGTTTGGTCATGATTTGGAAAGACACACACCTGTCTATATAAGGTCCCACAGTTGACAGTGCATGTCAGAGCAAAAACCAGCCATGAGGTCGAAGGAATTGTCCTTAGAGCTCCAAGACAGGATTGTGTCGATGCACAGACCTGGGGAAGAAAAATGTCAGGCCTTTATGGTAGAGTGGCCAGATGGAAGCCACTCCTCAGTTAAAGGAACATGACAGCCCACTTGGAGTTTGCCTAAAGGCACCTAAAGACTCTCAGAACATGAGAAACAGGATTGAAAACTTTAGCCTGAATGCCAAGCGTCATGTCTGGAGGAAACCTGGCACCATCCCTACGTTGAAGCATGGTGGTGGCAGCATCATGCTGTGGGGATGTTTTTCAGCAGCAGGAACTGGGAGACTAGTCAGGATCAAGGCAAAGATGAATGGAACAAAGTACAAAGAGATCCTTGATGAAAATCTGCTCAGTACCTCAGGCTGGGGCGAAGGTTCACCTTCCAACAGTACAAGGACCCTAAGCATCACAGCCAAGACAAATCGGAAGTGGCTTCAGGACAAGTATCTGAATGTCCTTCAGAGGCCCAGCCAGAGCCCGGACTTGAACCGGATCGAACATCTCTGGAGAGACCTGAAAATAGCCATCCAACCTGACAGAGCCTGACAGAGCTTGAGAGGATCTGCAGAGAAGAATGGGAGAAACTCCCCAAATACAAGTGTGCCAAGCTTATAGCATCATACCCAAGAAGACTCGAGGCTGTAATCGCTGCCAATTGCATGCTCCCTCAAAATGTATATTTTTGTCTTCAGCTGCACCATTGAGAGCATCCTGACATACCGTCTGGTATGGCAACTGCTTGGCCTCCGACCGCAAGGCACTACAGAGGGTAGTGCGTACGGCCCAGTACATCACTGGGGCCAAGCTTCCTGCCATCCAGGACCTTTATACCAGGCGGTGGAAGGCCCTAAACATTGTCAAAGACTTCAGCCACCCTAGTCATAGACTGTTCTCTCTGCTACCGCACGGCAAGTGGTATTGGAGCGCCAAGTTTAGGTCCAAGAGGCTTCTAACAGCTTTTACCCAAAAGCCATAAGACTGCTGAACATCTAATCAAATGGCTACCCAGACTATTTGCATTATCCCCCCCCCCCCCCTTCCCTTTTACTCTGCTCCTACTCTCTGTTTATTATCTATGCATAGACACTTTAGTAACTCTACCTACATGTACATATTACTAACCGGTGCCCCCTGTATATAGCCTCGCTATTGTTATTTTACTGCTGCTCTTTAATTATATGTTACTTTAATTTCTTATTTTTTTAGGGATCTTTCTTGAAACTGCATTGTTGGTTAAGGGCTTGTAAGTAAGGATTTCACTGTGAGGTCTACACCCGTTGTATTCGGCGCATGTGACAAATAACATTTTATTTGATTTTCAGCCTTAATAGGGTGCGGATATAAAGCCCTAGGTCATGATCAGTTGTGCTATGTAATGTTTAAGCATCTACTGTACCTGATGAGGTCATGTACGTTCCCCTGGGATAATTTAATAGGATTTGTAGTGAGGGGTTTATACCTACCTGGTTGTAAACATGCAGTAATATTATATTTTGTAAAGCCTGGCAAGGACCCTTCATGTGCTGATAGTTAGACCAATAGCACTGACCTCTAACTTGTGTAAATTGATGGAAAGTATGATAGTCATCAGATTGTCATATTTCCTGGAACATAGATGTTTATTGAGTCACTGTCAAAGTGGATTCCGTAAAGGTCGATCTACTTTGAATACATTAGTAAAGGTGAGCAAGTTGAAAATACTCCGTCCATGAAAGAAGTAATTGCTACTGTCTTTTTTTATATTGAAAAGACACTATGTGGAGAGAAGGCCTACTGATTAAGATGGAAGGACTTGGTATTGGTGGGAGATTATATAACTGGGTTTTATCCTTCTTATTTAATCACATTTTTAAGTTAAAATAGGATCTATTTTATCTGATGCCTATGTAGTCGACAATGATATTCCTCAAGACAGTGCTGTCAGTTCTATTTTGTTCAATATTATGATTAATGATTTGTTTTCGAATGTAGGTAGGGGTATTGGGGCTTCCCTATATGCTGATGATGGAGCTATAAGGAAGAGGGGAAGGAATGTCTCTCGTGACCAAATCTATTCAACAAGATTTACTGGGGTTTAAAATGGTCAGAGACAAAGTCTTGCTGTATGTTCTTCTCAAAGAAGAAAATTGTTGATAATATACAGTTGTTTCTGTATGGACAGCCTATGGGGAGGGTTTCTAAGTACAAATATTTGGGTCTATGGTTCAATAAGAGATATACATGGAAAGATCATGTCATAAATGTTGAAACCAAGTGTAAGAAGGTGGTGAATCTTATGCGCTCGGTCTCCGGTTATGAATGTGATGCTGACTGACCATCGTTGATGGATATTTATAGAGCTCTGATCAGGACGACAGTTGATTACGGATGTATAGTTTATGGAACAGCGGTGAAAACTTGGTTTCAGAGGCTGGACAGAATCCAGTATATATCTTTAAGGATATGTATTGGTGCATTTAAATCAACATCTGTATGTGTCTTACTAGTGGAGGCAGGTGAGATGCCATTGGATATACAGAGTAAAAAACTGTCATTAGCTTATTGGGTTAGGCTGAAAGGCTGTGAGGTTGATCATCTCACTGCTACCGTTCTAGATGACTGTTGGGAATATACTACTAGACAAGGCAGTGGGTTTGGTTGGAAAGCTTGCTCATGAGTGTGGTTTGAGGGAGTTGGAGGTTGGCCCTTCTGTGCTGATAAGGGATGTTCCTCTGGTTACTCCCAGATCCTGTTTATCTAACCTTGGTAGAGAATAAAATATTGGTCAGAAGTCAGTGATTTAAGGAAACTGGTTGACAATTACATTGGTAGAAGTTTTTATGCATTTTTACTGCTTTTCACCGATACATCCAAGGACCCAGATAGTAGGCACACAGGATCAGGCATTTATGTTCTTGAATTTAATGTGCAGATATGTAGAATACTAACAGACGAACTGTCAGTATACTCAGTTGAACAGTTGGCGATAGTAATTGCCCTTCAGTGGGTGGAGGATGTTCAACCTGTCAGAAGGATATATAGTACGCTCAGATTCTCTGTCTATATTGAATAGTTTATCATCTGGCAAATCTAATAGGTGTGACCTACTATTGGAGGCATTCATGTTATTATGGAGAATTAAGATAGTGGGTGAAGTAGTGAGATTCTACTGGGTCCCAGCCCATTTGGGTGTGGAAGAGAATGAAATTGTAGACCACATAGCCAAATGAGCTTTAAAATGAGTCATAATTTATATGAATGTTCCACTGGGTAAAGGTGAGGCCAAATGTAAAGATCAGAGCCTTTTTGTGTGGCAGACAGGATGGGACCCTGAGCCCAAGGGCCGGCATTTATATTCCCTCCAAAGAAAGGTTGGTGGACCAAGATTCAAATGTTAGATTAGGAAGGAAGAGGTGGTATTTGCTCAACGTGTCTAGGACATTATACATTGAACTCGTTTTTACATCTTGTTAGCAAGCATGTGACTGGTTTGTGTCTAGAGAGTATGGTTGATGAAACGATGGAGCATGTGTTGTTATATTGTTGCAAGTATGTTGAAGAGAGGGAAAGATTTAAGTGTAAGGTCATTGAAGTTGGATAGGGTTGGGGGGGTTTGGAAGGGATTTGTGGCATGGTCTATTAGAATCTCTCTCTCTCTCAGAAGTGCTGAGTTATGTTGGAGGATTTAGAAATGTGGAACTAATGTTGTAAACCATGATTGTCCACACACTCCAGCACAGTAGGTGGTGGCATGCACCTTTAACATTTGTTTGCTGACAGCCATTATATGATAGAAGAAGATTTTGACTCGGAAGTAGCTAGCTAACGTTAGCTAGGTTTATTTTTTGCAGACATTTAAATTGGCTGATGTAGCTAGCTAGCTTTTAGAATAACATTTACATTAACTCGTTTTTTAAACGACACTCAAAATGTCTAACTGTATCGCCATTCAGACACAACTAACCTCGATCATGGAGGTTTTAGCCAAATCAGCGGTGGCAGAAATCGCCAAACTTATCGATGACAACTGTGCTGTATTACATTTCGAAATATCTCGGAAGCATAATGAAAATGACATTTTGCGGAGGAAACTGCTCATGGTGGATAATGAACTGAAGATTGCGCGGATTTCACGACAAACCGGTGAGTAATGTACCAAATGTTGTGGTACGCAGAAGTTTTAACGTTACTGTTATGTTCCCTAGTTAACGTTAGCTCCAACGCGCTCAGTCGTACAGGCTAGGCCTCTATTGTTATTTGTAGATAAGGCTATTCTAATACCTAGCTAAGTATTTATGTGGTTGTGTTTATTCAAGGCAAAACATTGGAGAAATATAGATTGTTATTGGGCCGATTTTTTTAATTGGTTTGTTTTGAAATGTAGTTGTTAGGCTACCGTTGCTAGCTAAGGACACCACAGAGCAGACGCTAGATATGGCTCTGGAAATGTACCTCAATCCAGGGATGGAAGATGACGCTGCAATCCTAATTTTCCCATTATCAAAATGTTACGTCGAAAATATTGAAATAGTGTTATTTCTTTATTAAACTGCCTTTTTGTCGTCCCAATGTTAGTCTACCTAGGCTATAGCAGCCCATGGATTCCGTGAAAATACGACGCCTAGCGTTGAGGTGAGTAACTACCTGAAGTGTTGTGGAATCCAATGGGTTGCTTTAGTCTAGCATGAGGACAAAAAAGGGCAGTTTAAGTAAAAGCGATCAGTATTTCAGTCTTCTCGTTGTATCATTTTGGACAATTAGTAGTGCAGCGCCATCTTCTATCCCTGGATTGAGGAACGTTGATTAGAAAACTCGGCTCCCGAGTGGTGCAGCAGTCTAAGGCACTGCAGCTCAGTGCTTGAGGCGTCACTACAGACACCCTGGTTCGAATCCAGGCTGTATCACAACCGGCCGTGATTGGGAGTCCCATAGGGCGGCGCACAATTCCATACTGGGAAGATGTACTTACAGTGACCATAAATATGGTCGGAATCTTATGGTTGCCTACCTGTCAAAAAAATACTACTGGAGAGTCCTGGGAGTCTCCTTTATGTCTGTAATCATTTGCTGTTTCAGAGAAATACATGGACAGCTGTGCTTCAGACTGGAGACCCAGTCAGCGAGGAGATGAGGATGCGTTTGGGTCAGCTTTGGGAGAAATTAAGGTCTGTGCTCCATAGACTGATTCTTGTGTAGTTGAATCAGAGATTGGTAGTATCGTATTCCTTTCGGCTCCGAGTAGACTGAAGGGCCTTGACGGTGCATGCCTGTTGAGGCCCTTTGCTCAACTAGGAGCCGAAAGGGACACATCTCTAGAAAACCCATAACCCAATTAAATCTTACAGACTTGAAACTTGACAAATTGACAATGCATACTGTCTAATAGTTTCATTCTTCTAGTTTGCAGAGATAGAAACCCCTTTCATTAAGGTAGAGAGACAGGATGATGGATCATGGAGCAGGGAGCAACACAGAGGACCAAGTGGACAGGGTAACTGAATTCATTGGGCCATTGGACAGGGCAACTGAATTCATTGGGCCATTGGACAGGGCAACTGAATTCATTGGGCCATTGGACAGGGCAACTGCATTCAATGGGCCATTGGACAGGGCAACTGCATTCAATGGGTTCATTGGACAGGCCTACTTCCTTTCAAAACACTGTCTCTGTCCCAAATGGTTCCCTATATAGTGCACTACTTTTTAACAGGGGCTCGTAAAGATTTGGTTAAATGGAGTGCACTATGTAGGGAATAGGGTGGGTTTGGGCTACTTTGTTTCCAAACAGTGTTCTACTGGCCATGGTGTTGAACCTTCATTTGATAACATTTGCTTTGCAATTATATATTTTTGGGACATATAAGAAGGGCATGCAATTCTTGACATAATGTAAGTAACTACAAATATATCATTTATATTGCTTTGCAATTATAACGATTGTCTTTGCACCTTCTATCTAGGAAACACTGCATACGTCAATAATGCCATTCAGAAGCTTCCCATTGGGAATCATCAGGACTTGGAAGAAGAGGAGAATCAGGACCCACTAATTCTCCTGGAAGAGCAGCTGGCAGAAGGCCAAGAGAAGCTTAGTGAGCTGTGCCAGTCTCAGTCTGGGCACTGTGGCGAGGAGGAGACCAGTGTTCTAGAGTTTGTAATAAAGACTGAGAAGGAGGAAGAACATTCTGGATTCAGTCAGGCTGGATGTCAGAGGAGCACAGTAAAGCAGCAGAACCCCGTGAGCTCTGAATTTGTAATGGATGAAAGAGACAGTCAACTGTGGTCGTCTATAGTTCAAGGGAATGATGACATAGTCATAGAGACTGACTTTCCTGATTTCTCTTATGTAGCCGACCAGTATTCAGAGAGTTTTCCAGATCGCTCCGAGGCTCAGCCTCAGCCACAGCCCCTCTCTAGCCCAGTGGAAGGCCCTAGTAAATCAGCCATCTCACCTTTACATAGACCGTGCAATGGATCAATGTACAACAAAGTCTTTCAGAAAGAGAAAGTAAGTGCATCTCAGTCTGTGTCTAGTTCTTTTCAGTGCCGACCACAGATCAACCATTCACAGCAGCAGACCAGGCAGAGAGATCAGGTGTTCTCCCAGAGGAATAATCACATCCCACCGTCCAGGCCTCAAGACACTGGACACACAGCAGAGCGAAGCTTTGGACTGAGTGACACTGACAGACCAACTGCCTCCCATTTAGGGATTCGATTGAACAATAACACTTTTACACCAGGTGGCCTCAGAAGCTTCTCTATGCCTCATTATAATACGAAAAATCACTGGGGTACAGCCATAACAGAGAAGGTTTTCAGTTGCTCGCAGTGTGGCAAGAGTTTTAGTCGCCTGTCCTATCTCAAGATACATCAGCGAAGTCACACGGGAGAGAGGCCGTTTCGGTGCACCGTCTGCGGGAAGAGTTTTCACTGCTCCTCGCACCTGACTATACACCACCGCATTCACACGGGAGAGAGACCCTATAGCTGTGCCACATGTGGGAAGAGGTTTACCCAGCAGAGCAGTCTCAAGACGCACCAGAGTGTCCACAGTGGAGAGAGGCCATATGGTTGCTCTCAGTGTGGCAAGACTTTCACTCTTCTGCACCATCTGAAGAGGCACAGGATTATTCATGCTGGGTATAGCTGAGTGGGTCATTTATTATTATAATTAAACCTCTATCCAGGAAGTCCGTAAATATGGTCCTCAAAGCTGAATTTAAGATAAAGTTATTTGTTTTACTTTAGAAATGAAAATGAAAATAGAAAAATTAGAACTTTGATGTTGTATGCTATTTTCAACACTACAGAAACATTTCATGAAATAAAATACACATTGAATAGTTTTGCATCAGACCTTTTAATAAACTATGAAAATCGGTACTCTCCATAATCAAGTATTCTGGCAAAATGTTTTATTACCTATTCATGTCATATAACAATGTCTGTGTCCCAAATAGCACAATCTTCTCTATATAGTGCTCTACTTTCGGCCACGTCACATCGACGCACACAGTATGCTGTGGAACCAATTAATAATCAGGGAAACCTTTGTAGAGTCTTGACTGCTGTATTGGATTGTGTAATTGTAAATTGTGTAAATCTCTACACACCAGAGGGCAGTGGTACTCAACTTTCAGAACAGAGCAAACTAATAGTCACCCTAGTGCAGTTTTACTACAGGAACTAACCCCCATTTGAAGTTCTCCTTTACTGTAATGGCGAATCACTCATTTCAGCAGAGCGGAGTCAAAGAGAATATAGAAAACTCTGTGGAGAGGTTGTCCTATTACATAAATATTGGTGTTATGATGCTTTTCCAATAAGTAAGGGCTTTGCGGATATACACTGAACAAAAATAATAAATGCAACAATTTCAAAGATTTTACTGAGTTATAGTTCATAGAAGGAAATCAGTCTAAATACATTAATTGGGGCTCTAATCTATGGATTTCACATCACTTGGAAGGGGCGCAGTCATGGGTGGGCCTGAGAAGACATAGGCCCACCCAATCAGAATGAGTTTTTCCCCAGAAACTGGCTTTATTATAGACAGAAATACTCCCCAGACGATCCCGCAAGTGAAGATGCGGAGGTCCTGGGCTGACGTGGTTACACATTGTCTGGTTGGGAGGCCAGTTGGATGTACTGCCAAATTCTCTAAAATGACTTTGGAGGTGGCTTGTGATAGAGAAATTAACATTCAGTTCTCTGGCAACAGCTTTTATTTTTTGTTCTGTATATATTTGAAAAGTTACAGTATGATCTGAAGCTGCTGTTTTAAACATGGCAGAGTAACTTTGCAACAGTTAACTTCATGACTAGCCTGGGTACCAGTCTGTTTAGCTAACGTTCCACTCCTTGTCATATGCCATGGAGTATAAGGAGTGGAATGTTGGCCAAACAGACTGGTACCCAGGCTACGACATGGCTCAATGTTGATGTGGCTATGTGTGTGTGCATAGTTTCATGTTTCTGGGGGGTAACCTTTAGTAGACAGCAGATACAGTATAAATGCCCTTTACAGAGCAAACAATGGCCTGAGTATTCCTAACCATTTACAAACACTGACGTCACTTTCTGATTACTGTGCCTGCTCCCACCGGAGTAAGGTGAAGATGCCTCGATGCTGATCCAGTTTAGCATTTCCCCCACCAATGGTTAAGGTTAGGATTGGGAAAGGGGAAGCTGATCTTTGAGCTGTACCTAGGGGAAACTTTACCCCAGAGTGCTTCTACTACAGTTTCTAGCCTTGCCAAGGACCAGCAGCTCCAAGCCTGGGAAAGGACCAGCAGCTCCAAGCCTGGTAAAAGACCAGCAGCTCCAAGCCTGGTAAAAGACCAGCAGCTTCAAGCCTGGTAAAAGACCAGCAGCTCCAAGCCTGGTAAAGGACCAGCAGCTCCAAGCCTGGGAAAGGACCAGCAGCTCCAAGCCTGGTAAAGGACCAGCAGCTCCAAGCCTGGTAAAAGACCAGCAGCTCCAAGCCTGGTAAAAGACCAGCAGCTCCAAGCCTGGTAAAAGACCAGCAGCTCCAAGCCTGGTAAAACACCAAATACTGTAGTTGATTATGACTATATGTGAAGGTTGCAGAAACGTTTGTCACTTGCGTTGATAAGAAAGAGGAAATTAATGTTTCCTGACTATTGGGGTCAGTAATTGATCTAAAAGTGTCATATAGTTGATACCTCTATTCTGGGCATCACCCCCCAGATTTAGTCTGTGTTCCCCTGCTCTGACGTTGCTGACTCATGCCAGATCTTACAACAGGTATTTTACGTATCAGATTGTGTTATAACAATCTGGTGCCTGACTGCACCGTCTGGCGTGCAATGTCTGAGCAGGGAAATACGACCTTTGTGTTATTCTACAATTAAGGTGATGCTAGTTTTAAAAAGCAACTAGGTTTTGGTTGAACTTGATTTAGGCCTTGACAGCACAGTTCTCAGGCGCAGTCATACTTTACACATTAGGCATAAGACAAAAAGGGTTAATTATGATAGGAGCATCTGGGTCACATCCCAAATGACACCCTATTCCCTATACAGTGAACACGTTAAAAGCAGTGCACTATATAGGGAATAGGGTGCCATTTGGGACACAACCCCATGCTCTTAAAGGGATGGGGAGGACAGCTTGTAAAACAGAACCTACTCATGACCTTGTATGGGTATTTATAAGAAAACATTGCGCTGACGTCATGGAAATTGCTGGTTGGAGGTGCAACATGGCATTAAAACATGTTGGGTGAGAAAGTGGTAAAGAGCTTCCTGGATTGACAGTTGTGGTGAGACAACACAGTAATTCTACAGAGACATAGAAAACAAAGTGGCGCTTGAACACCACAGTCTATCAAGTTGACTCAGTTTATTGTGACAGTAAGACTTGTGTAGCACCAACAAAATACCCTATATTCACCTTTCAATCCCCATCGATATACACATTCATGAGCATTCTTATAAAGGCAAAGCTAAAACTACCCATCGTTTGGAAGGTAAAATAATCTAGTTTAACCCCTTTTTAAGACGTTGACTAAAAAGCATCCATTACACGATAAAAAAGTGCTTCTATAAATAAGTATTAAAAATATACAGAGAACATAATTGTTAATACACCAACACACTGCTACTTTACAGCACGTTACAGTCAGTCTAAATTCAAACATGTCATGGGTAGCACTGGTGCTCCCAACTGTAAAAAATCAGAAGTGCAACGTTTTTTTATAGAGCATATATAGCCTAAATTAATTATATTTCTGAAGCACATGTTGTGCCCTAGAAACGAATATGTTATGCTGTAAATACATTGGTTTATTATAAAAAGCTAAAATGTTGATACAAATACTGGTCATGTGGGGAATATAAGGTTTCTACATTATGCAAAAGCACTATTTTCTTATTGAGATGCATTACATTGAAAATGGTACAGTGTCTCTTTAAGAGCGTCAAGTTTGTGATGTCTACAGGCAAAAGATCTGACATTCATGGTTTTGACTAGAAAGGGGTACGGCCATTACCGGAAGTGGCTTTTTTTTTTTTTACTCAAGAGAGGCACAACATTGTGATAGTTCCAGGAACGTGGCGCAAAGCCGACTCGACAGACCAGACTGGGGTTTGGGAAACCAATGAGTGGAAAAATCTTCCTTGGTCGTTAATTTTCTCGATTTTCAATCTAGATTCGAGCCAATGTTTTAAGTAGCTGAACATGTCATAACCTTGTGAAAGTGACAAACTTACACGTTTTCATTTATATCGAAGGAGTGCCTTTGATTTGACGGAATGCAAATGCGCAGTTCAGTGCAACACGACAGTTCGACCCAATGATGTGTTTCCGCACATGAGTTTAGCTAGCTAACTTTGCCAGGACATCGCATGCATGCATGATCTGGGATTTCTATTGGAGAAGCAGTTTCTAATCATCTTCATACTGAACCATCTTTACTAGAATCACGGATCTCCTGAAGAAGCTATCCCTTTACCATTCTCTCTGTGCTCCAAAATTAAAACTGCAGTTCGCACGGGAAAATATTTTGTTGCATTTGCGACCAAATTGGTCGCACTTTAGAGCCCACTATATTATGGGAACACCCTTACGTTTTGGTAATTTACTTCACCTATATCATCTAATTTTAAAATCTACATATTAGTCACACTTGTTAGAAAATGTACAACTTGCAAGTATTTCTGAACTGAACAAAAATAAATATAAAGTTAACACATTAAATTGTCAGTGCACCGGGTCAGTTCACCTCAATACAGCTCTATATTTATAAACGTTTAGTGCAGGGCTCATAAATAATAGTACTTTACTCCGAATTGTCATGTTTCCATAACACAAACAATGAGTCATGTTGTCAACAAACAGCTACCTTGAAGAATGTTAAAGTACAGAAAAAGAACAGCGTGGCCAGATATCTAGGGGACGTACAATAGGGTGATTACGGAATGCCCCCCTTCCCCCATACACACACCGTGTAACCACATTCAGTCAGAGTTATCAGGCGTCGTTATTGTTGTGCTCTATATGGGTCACCATGTTGGACACCAGTCGCTCTAGCTGCTTTGCCCTCAGCTGGCCTGTCTCCAGGACCTCCTCGTGGTTGGCCTTCTCCTGGCTGTCGTAGTCCATCACAGCCTGGTTGGTGATCAGGGACAGGGCGAACACACGCATCCCACAGTGACGCGCTACAATCACCTCGTGCACCGTACTCATGCCTAGAACAACGAGAACGAGGAGGACAAAAGCAATGCACTAACTGACAATGTAATTCAAAAGTTGCAGAGTTGCATTCTTCATAATTCTGCATGAAATGCTGCAAGAGCAAACTACAAGAACAACGGAGTGCTTGCAAAAGTATTGTTATGGCAGTGGACGAAGTTTAGAAGTTTAAATTGTTGCTAGAGTAGAAGATGATTGTAGTAGTGCTGAGGTGTTGTGATAATTTGGGGTAGCTGCTCCAGGACTCACCCACAGCGTCAGCCCCCAGTCTGTTCATCATACGACACTCAGCGATGGTTTCGAACGAGGGCCCGCCCAGGACGCAGTAAACTCCCTCTCTCAGGAAGTCTGCAAAGCCAAGCTCCGCCCCCACACCTTGTGCCAGCTGCAGAAGTTCCCTGTCGTACGCATCAGACATGGAGGGGAACCGAACCCCGAACCTAGGAGGAGGAAGTGGTGGTAACTTAACCAAACCCGTTTTCAGTCCCTGATAAACCAGTCGTGGAAAAAGGGTTCTCGCCCCAAAAACATTACCTAGTAATTACATTTGCTTAATTAAAGTAAAACAGGCATTTTTGGGCGCTGGCACCCTTTTTAATTTGCATTCCGTAATCACTCTATTGTACGTCCTTAACCGTTCCCTATATACATAACCACACACCTCTCATCATTGGGTCCTGCCAGTGGGTTGTTCCCAGCGAACCCAGGCATGTTGATGTGGTCTTTGATGATCATGATGTCCCCAACCTTGTAGTCCTGATTGAGGCCTCCAGCTGCATTGGTCAGGATGACAGTTTCCACACCCAGCAGCTTGAAAATCCGCATGGGCATTGTGACCTGCAACATTTGGCAATTTAAATTGTAATTGTTTATTCATTTTTGTAATTTTTTTTTTTACACATGAAGATTAGCTGACGCCGTGGCATCAACTAATGGGGGATCCTAATAACATTCAAATGCACAACCAGCTATACTGTGAAATACGATGTGAAAAATACAGTTCAGGTAGGCCTCTGCACTTCAGCAAACAAAAGAAAGTAAGAGAGGTGCTCAAAAAGAATGAGAGGAATCCAATACTAGGGCTTAAATAACACACAAAACCACTCAGAAAACAGGCAGTGATACATACAGTGCCTTCAGAAAGTATTCATACCCCTTGGACTTATTCAACATTTTGTTGTGTTACAGCCTGAATCAAAATGGGTGAAAAAATATGTCCCACCCATCTACACACAATACCCCATAATGACAAAGTGAATTTTTTTTCTGCAAATTTGGTAAATGAAATACAGAAATATCTTATTTACATAAGTATTCACACCTTTGGAAGTGAATACTTTGGCAGTGGCCAAGCACGACTCCCAACACCATCATTAAGTTTGCCGACGACACAACAGTGGTAGGCCTGATCAACGACCACAATGAGACATCCTATAGGGAGGAGGTCAGAGACCTGGCAGTGTGGTGCAAGAACAATAACCTCTCCCTCAACGTGATCAAGACATGGGAGATGATTCTGGACTACAGGAAAAGGAGGACCGAGCGCGCCCCCTTTCTCATCGACGGGACTGTAGTGGGGCAGGTTGAGAGCTTCAAGCGGTACCGGAGCGCCAAGTCTAGGTCCGAAAGGCTTCTTAACAGCTTCTACCTCCAAGCCAGAAGACTCCTGAACAGCTTATTAAAATGCTACCTGGACAATTTCATTGACCCCACCCCCCATTTTTACGCTGCTACGACTCTCTGTTTATTATCTATGCATAGTCACTTTACCTCTACGTACATGTACATATTACCTCAATTACCTCGACTAACCTGTGCCCACGCACATTGACTCTGTACCAGTACCCCCTGTATATAGCCTCCACATTGACTCTGTACCAGTACCCCCTGTATATAGCCTCCACATTGTACCAGTACCCCCTGTATATAGCCTCCACATTGACTCTGTACCAGTACCCCCTGTATATAGCCTCCACATTGACTCTGTACCAGTACCCCCTGTATATAGCCTCCACATTGTACCAGTACCCCCTGTATATAGCCTCCACATTGACTCTGTACCAGTACCCCCTGTATATAGCCTCCACATTGTACCAGTACCCCCTGTATATAGCCTCCACATTGACTCTGTACCAGTACCCCCTGTATATAGCCTCCACATTGACTCTGTACCAGTACCCCCTGTATATAGCCTCCACATTGTACCAGTACCCCCTGTATATAGCCTCCACATTGACTCTGTACCAGTACCCCCTGTATATAGCCTCACTACTGTTTATTGTTGCTCCTTAATTGTTATTTTTCATTTTTTTTCATTTTTTAAAATATATTTTTTATTTATTATTATTTATTATTTTTGCTACAGTTTATTTTAGTAAATACTTTAACACTTATTTATTAAAACTGCTATGTTGGTTAAGGGCTTGTAAGTAAGCATTTTACTGTAAGGTAAAATATTGTATTCGGTGCATGTGACAAATAAAATGTGATTTGATTTGATTACAGCAGTGAGTCTTTCTGGGTAAATCTCTAAGAGCTTTGCACACCTGGATTGTACAATATTTGCACATTATTTTCAAGCCGATTTAAGTCACAACTGTAACTAGGCCACACACACACATATATATATATATATATATATATATATATATATATATATATATATATATATATACAGTGCTCAAAAAAATTAAGGGAACACTTAAACAACACAATGTAACTCCAAGTCAATCATACTTCTGTGAAATCAAACTGTCCACTTAGGAAGCAACACTGATTGACAATAAATTTCACATGCTGTTGTGCAAATGGAATAGACAACAGGTGGAAAATATAGGCAATTAGCAAGACACCCCCAATAAAGGAGTGGTTCTGCAAGTGGTGACCACAGACCACTTCTCAGTTCCTATGCTTCCTGGCTGATGTTTTGGTCACTTTTGAATGCTGGCGGTGCTTTCACTCTAGTGGTAGCATGAGACGGAGTCTACAACCCACACAAGTGGCTCAGGTAGTGCAGCTCATCCAGGATGGCACATCAATGCGAGCTGTGGCAAGAAGGTTTGCTGTGTCTGTCAGCGTAGTGTCCAGAGCATGGAGGCGCTACCAGGAGACAGGCCAGTACATCAGGAGACGTGGAGGAGGCCGTAGGAGGGCAACAACCCAGCAGCAGGACCGCTCTCCGCCTTTGCGCAAGGAGGAGCAGGAGGAGCACTGCCAGAGCCCTGCAAAATGACCTCCAGCAGGCCACAAATGTGCATGTGTCTGCTCAAACGGTCAGAAACAGACTCCATGAGGGTGGTATGAGGGCCCGACATCCACAGGTGGGGGTTGTGCTTACAGCCCAACACCGTGCAGGACGTTTGGCATTTGCCAGAGAACACCAAGATTGGCAAATTCGCCACTAGCGCCCTGTGCTCTTCACAGATGAAAGCAGGTTCACACTGAGCACATGTGACAGACGTGACAGCCTGGAGATGCCGTGGAGAACGTTCTGCTGCCTGCAACATCCTCCAGCATGACCGGTTTGGTGGTGGGTCAGTCATGGTATGGGGTGGCATTTCTTTGGGGGGCCGCACAGCCCTCCATGTGCTCGCCAGAGGTAGCCTGACTGCCATTAGGAACCGAGATGAGATCCTCAGACCCCTTGTGAGACCATATGCTGGTGCGGTTGGCCCTGGGTTCCTCCTAATGCAAGACAATGCTAGACCTCCTGTGGCTGGAGTGTGTCAGCAGTTCCTGCAAGAGGAAGGCATTGATGCTATGGACTGGCCCGCCCGTTCCCCAGACCTGAATCCAATTGAGCACATCTGGGACATCATGTCTCGCTCCGTCCACCAATGCCACGTTGCACCACAGACTGTCCAGGAGTTGGCGGATGCTTTAGTCCAGGTCTGGGAGGAAATCCCTCAGGAGACCATCCGCCACCTCATCAGGAGCATGCCCAGGCGTTGTAGGGAGGTCATACAGGCACGTGGAGGCCACACACACTACTGAGCCTCATTTTGACTTGTTTTAAGGACATTACATCAAAGTTGGATCAGCCTGTAGTGTGGTTTTCCACTTTAATTTTGAGTGTGACTCCAAATCCAGACCTCCATGGGTTGATACATTTGATTTCCATTGATAATTTTTGTGTGATTTTGTTGTCAGCACATTCAACTATGTAAAGAAAAAAATATTTAATAAGAATATTTCATTCATTCAGATCTAGGATGTGTTATTTTTAGTGTTCCCTTTATTTTTTTGAGCAGTGTATATATAAACATCAACAAACCTTATGGATGGGGTATCCCTCATAGAGATGGAATCTTCCCTGCATACAAACACATGCTTTCCCTTTCAGCATGCCAAACACCAACCTGCCAGCGTGACCATGCACTGGAACACACAAAAACCAGTTAGATCAGTACACACAGTGTATTAGAGATTAGAGATAAGTATACATACATAACACGCATACAAAACTACACACCTGTGCTCTGGGGAAAGTTAGGAATGTCGCTGTATTTAAATGCCATCTGGTCTTTTAGCATTTCTGCCAAGCCTCCCAAGCCTGAGCCACAAACTATCCCCACCAGGGGGCGTATCTCTGTCCGGGACAGGAGCCATTCAGCTGTAGCACTGCACTCCTCAAAGCTGCACCTGAGAGAGAGAGAGAGAGAGGAGAGAGGAGAGAGAGGAGAGAGAGAGGGAGAGAGAGAGAGAGAGAGAGAGAGAGAGAGAGAGAGAGAGAGAGAGAGAGAGAGGAAAAACATTTGAAATGTAATTGACAGAGGGAGAGAGGTGGGAAATGTGTGGGAAAACAGCCTCAAAGTAAGAAAACAGGGAGATGGGCATGACCATCTGTGTCATAGCCCAAATGGCACCCTATGCCTTACATAGTGCACTACTTTTGACCAGAGTCCTATGAGTCCTGGTCAAAGGTAGTGCATTATAAAGGGAATAGGGTGCCATTTGGGTCACATCCTGAGTGTGAGTTAAAGCGGTGGAGCGAGAAGGGAATTGGGAAACACAGCTGTGTCTGAAGCAGCCTTTTATTATGTAATATAACATTACAACAAGATTACAACTGAGAACATTTTCCAAGGACTTCCCACACACGCACGCTCTCGCCTATTGTAAATAATCTTCATCTGATTCTGCTTTAACAGTAAAAGGGTACTACCAGCATCCACAATGTTAACACAACCCATGGCATGTGTAGGCCTAGTAACAGATTCCTTTCATGGGGCTGGGCTACGTGACGAACCAAGCGCGAAGTTACAGCCACATTTTCCATGTTGAGGAATTTCCGCAGCCCAGTAAATGTCTGCAATGGAGCCTAATCCAATTATGCATTAGCCTTCTGGCATGATATAATTGTAGACTTTAGAATTAAAGACACAGTAAAACGCTACACATACCACTATAGACAGATGTTCTTTTAACCATTCATTTAGCGCCTGTCACCTGGTAAAACTGCTCTTCCGAGAAAAAGTGTTGACAAATGAACCTAGGACTGGACCAGAAATAATGATAAAAGTATAGCAGGCTACAGAAGCGCAAAAGACCACGGCTTTCCGTTAAGTTACGCACATTAATCCATATTAGTCCACACTCACTCATAACATTAAACAATTCCATACAGCACCATATAAGGTTCACAATTATTATTACTGATGCTTCTGATATCTGAATCCGCAGATATAAAGAACAGTGGATATTGTAGGAAAACACTTACCCCACTGTAGATTCTGGATACATGATGATGCTCCTGCAAATTGCCAAAAATTACTTTTCAAATAAATTATGGACCGACTAACTGACCTGACAAGTTTGGATAGACTCAATGAGACTAAATGTGTGAAACGTTTGTAAAGAGATAAATAGGCCTATTTAAATCATAGCTAACTCAACTCAGTACTGACGCTTCTAAAAGTTTCGGAAGTTTACTTTGTGGGTATATAAACCTCCGTCCCCTCCACACGAGCCACATCCCTGTGTGACGTATGGTGACAGCTCGCGCTCCTATTGGACTGTCACGCGGGCGTTGTTCGGATGATCATGCCGCATTTGCTGTTCTCTTGGTGATTTCACGACAACTCGGAAACTCGAGCTTCCTATTGGTTCAATCACTTTACAAGTGGGAAACTCGGAGTTTATGCCGTGTTCAATACAACTCGGAACTCGGACCCTGAGTTAAAATGAGATATATACACTACCAGTCAAAAGTTTAAGAACACCTATTCATTCAAGGGTTTTTATTTATTTGTACTATTTTCTACATTGTAGTATAATAGTGAAGAAATCAAAACTATGAAATAACACATATGGAATCATGTAGTAACCAAAAAAGTGTTAAACAAATCAAAATATATTTTATATTTGAGATTCTTCAATTAGCCACCCTTTGCCTTGATGACAGCTTTGCACACTCTTGGCATTCTCTCAACCAGCTTCACCTGGAATGCTTTTCCAACAGTCTTGAAGGAGTTCCCACATATGCTGTGCACTTGTTGGCTGCTTTTACTTCACTCTGTGATACATCCCAAACCGTCTCAATTGGGTTGAGGTTGGGGGATTGTGGAGGCCAGGTTATCTGATGCAGCACTCCATCACTCTCCTTCTTGGTAAAATAGCCCTTATACAGCCTGGAGGTGTGTTGGGTCATTGTCCTGTTGAAAAACAAATGATGGTCCCACATTAACCCAAACAAGATGGGATGGCGTATCGCTGCAGAATACTGTGGTAGCCATGCTGGTTAAGTGTGCCTTGATTCCATCAGTCTCCTCTGAACAGTTGATGTTGAGATGTGTCTGTTACTTGAACTAAATGAAGTATTTATTTGGGCTGCAATTTCTGAGGCTTGTGACTCGAATTAACTTGTCCTCTACAGCATTGGTACCTCTGGGTCTTCCATTCCTGCGGTGGTCCTCATGAGAGCTAGTTTCATCACAGCACTTGATGGGTTTTGCGACTGCACTTGAAGAAACTCAAAGTTCTTGAAATTGTATGTATTGACTGACCTTCATGTCTTAAAGTAATGATGGACTGTCGTTTCTCTTTGCTTATTTGAGCTGTTCTTGCCATATTTTCTGTGTACCCCCCCCCCCCACCCCTCACACATACACAACACACCTTGTCACAACACAACTGATTGGCTCAAATGCATTAAGAAGGAAAGAAATTCCACAAATTAACTTTTAAGAAGGCACACATTTTAATTGGAATGCATTCCAGGTGACATGAAGCTGGTTGAGAGAATACCATGAGTGTGTAAAGCTGTCATCAAGGCAAAGGGTGGCTACTTTGAAGAATCTCAAATATAAAATATATTTTGATATGTTAAACACTTTTTTGGTTACTACATGATTCTATATGTGTTATTCCATAGTTTTGATGTCTTTACTATTATTCTACAATGTAGAAAATAGTAAAAATAAATAAAAACCCTTGAATGAGTAGGTGTTCTAAAACTTTGGACCGGTAGTGTATATATCTTTTTTACAATACAAAACATCCACGTACAAACAACAACATACAGCCAGACACAAACATAGACAACATCACCCCTGCCCAGACCCACCTGCTCACACCCCAATCTCCACCGCCCCTATCACTCTCCTCCACATGGCCTCAAACTGCACCAGGTGGCTGGTGGCACCGTAATTGGGGAGGAAGGGCTCATATTAATGTCTGGAACAGAATAAATTGAATGGTATCGAACACATCAAACACATGGTTTCCATGAGATTTGAGTTATGTCGGATGAGAGAGTTACGCTGCGTTCGTGTCAAGTCTGATTCAAATTGATTCGGACACTTCCCAAGTTGTGTATTGTCTTTCTTCATTAGAAAGTCAAACATTTCAGAATGTCCAAGTTTCTGACATGACATGAATGCAGCATCACCTCAGGATTTGAAGAAGAAGAAAAACAGGTCTTATGAAACAATGGGTGGCTATTTACTGTCAAACATTTGTGTCATCATGAGAAGCAATAGCCTAAAACCTGGTTGCACTATATACACTCCATAAAAGCAGAAGAAGAAGACTGATCGTAGACTTCAGGAAGCAACAGAGGGAGCACCCTCCAATCGACATCGACGGGACACCAGTGGAGAACGTGGAAAGTTTTAAGTTCCTCTGCGTACAACATCACCGACAAACTGAAATGGTCCACCCTCACAGACAGTGTGGTGAAGAAGACGGAACAGCGCCTCTTCAACCTCAGGAGGCTGAAGAAATGTGTCTTGTCACCTAAAACCCTCACAAACGTTTATAGATGCACAATTTAGAGCATCCTGTCAGGCTGTATCACCACCTGGTACGGCAACTGCATCGCCCACAACCGCAGGGCTCTCCAGAGGGTGGTGCGGTCTGCACAACGCATCACCGGGGGCAAACTATCTGCCCTCCAGGACACCTACAGAACCCAATGTCACAGGAAGGCCAAAAAGATCATCAAGGACAACAACCACCCGAGCCACTGCCTGTTCACCCCTCTATCATCCAGAAGGCGAAGTCAGTACAGGTGCATCAAAGCTGGGACCGAGAGACTGAAATACAGCTTCTATCTCAAGGCAATCAGACTGTTTAATAGTCATCACAAGCACAGAGAGGCTGCAGCCTACATACACAGACTTGAAATCATTGGCCACTTTAATGTCACTTTAATAATGTTTACATATATTGCATTACACATCTCATACATACAATTGAAGTCAGAAGTTTACATACGCCTTAGCCAAATACATTTAAACTCAGTTTTACACAATTCCTGACATTTAATCCCAGTAAAAATTCCCTGTCTTAGGTCAGTTAGGATCACCACTTTATTTTAAGAATGTGAAATGTCAGAATAATAGTAGAGAGAATGATTTATTTAAGCTTTTATTTCTTTCATCACAATCCCAGTGGGTCAGAAGTTTACATACACTCAATTAGTATTTGGTAGCATTGCCTTTAAATTGTTTAACTTGGGTCAAATGTTTTGGGTAGCTTCCAACAATAAATTGGGTGAATTGTGGCCCATTCATCCTGACAGAGCTGGTGTAACTGAGTCAGGTATGTAGGCCTATTTATTCGCACAAGCTTTTTCGCTTCTGCCCACACATTTTCTAAAGGATTGAGGTCAGGGCTTTGTGATGGCCACTCCAATACCTTGACTTTGTTGTCTTTAAGCCATTTTGACACAACTTTGGAAGTATGCTTGGGGTCATTGTCCATTTGGAAGACCCATTTGCGACCAAGCTTTAACTTCCTGACTGATGTCTTGAGATGTTGCTTCAATATATCCACATAATTTCCCCTCCTCATGATGACATCTATTATTTTGTGAAGTGCACCAGTCCCTCCTGCAGCAAAGCACCCACACAACGTGATGCTGCCACCCCCGTGCTTCACAGTTAGGATGGTGTTCTTCGACTTGCAAGCCTCCCCCTTTTTCATCCAAACATAACGATGGTCATTAATGCCAAACAGTTCAATTTTTGTATCATCAGACCAGAGGACATTTCTCCAAAAAGTACGATCTTTGTCCCCATGTGCAGGAGCAAACTGTAGTCTGGCGTTTTTATGGCGGTTTTGGAGCAGTGGCTTCTTCCTTGCTGAGCGGCCTTTCAGGTTATGTCCATATAGGACTCGTTTTACTGTGGATATAGATACTTTTGTACCTGTTTCCTCCAGCATCTTCACAAGGTCCTTTGCTGTTGTTCTGGGATTGATTTGCTCTTTTCGCACCAAAGTACGTTCATCTCTAGGAGACAGAACGCATCTCCTTCCTTAGCGGTATGACGGCTGCGTGGTCCCATGGTATTTATACTTGCATACTATTGTTTGTACAGATGAACGTGGTACCTTCAGGCATTTGGAAATTATTCCCAAGGATGAACCAGACTTGTGGTGATCTATAATCTTTCTTCTGAGGTCTTGGCTGATTTCTTTTGATTTTCCCATGATGTCAAGCAAAGACGCACTGAGTTTGAAGGTAGGCCTTGAAATACATCCACAGGTACACCTCCAATTGACTCAAATGATGTCAATTACCCTATCAGAAGCTTCTAAAGCCATGACATCATGTTCTGGAATATTCCAAGCTGTTTAAAGGGACAGTCAACTTAGTGTATGTAAACTTCTAACCCACTGGAATTGTGATACAATGATTTATAAGTGAAATAATCTGTCTGTAAACAATTGTTGGAAAAATTACTTGTGTCATGTACAAAGTAGGTGTCCTAAGCGACTTGCCAAAACTAGTTTGTTAACAAGAAATTTGTGGAGTGGTTGAAAACCGAGTTTTAATGACTCCAACTTAAGTGTATGTAAACTTCCAACTTCAACTGTATATATACTGTCATCTATACTATCTACTTGATCTCAGTCTATGCCTCTCTATTGCTCGTCCATGTATTTATATATTATTAATTCTATTCCTTTACTTTAGATTTGTGTCTATTGGGTATATGTTGTGAAATTGTTAGATATTACTTTTTAGATATTACTGGACTGTCGGAACTAGAAGCACAAGCATTTCACTACACCTGCAATAACATCTGCTAAACACGTGTATGTGACCAATAAAATTTAATTGGAAACAGATTGCACGCCATCTTTTTAATCAATAAACGTATCAATAAACATAGACTAAACATATTACAACTAGGCTACATAAGGTATGTTATTATGCACCTCCCAAATGCATAATACAGACCCAACCTGACCTTCACCACACAAAGACAGACAGACCGACAGACAGACAGATGGACGGACGGACGGACGGACATACGGATGGACGGACGGACGGACAGACAGACAGACAGACAGACAGACAGACAGACAGACAGACAGACAGACAACGGACAGACAGACAGACAGACAGACAGACAGACAGACAGACAGACGTGGCAGCACAGGTTCAAAAGTGGTGTGTCAAAATTTGTGTGTCTTTTCTGGGGTCTGGAGTTTTTACAAATCTCGTGACCTGGTCAGGTAAAACTCTGGGTCCTATTCGTAGGCTTTGATAGGGTCCAACGTGAACTTTTTTGGCTCGATCGGGCCAGTTGATCCAAAACCTACTGGCCCGAACAGAATTTCTACTGGCCGGGACATGATGTACTATTTAAATGCATTGGGGTCTTGTTTTCTCTATATATGCAGCTATTCATGGGCTATATTTGGTTATTATAAGTATTAAAATGATGTTCACTCCATTCTTTAGAATTGCATTGTATTAATTATATACATTTTTGTTTCTAAATTGATTTTGAGAAGATTTTCTTACATCTCAAAATAGGACGCTGCCCCTTTAAGAAAATTGTGTTCCAATGTATACCATATAATTACTGACCTGGGTACAGTACACACCTCTTTCACATCGTTTTACCTCTTACAATGTCATCCTAAACACAAAACTCATTGGGGGCCAAAAGTTTCACATGAATTTAAAATCAGATATGTGTTAGTGTGTTTGTGTTCATTCAGTAGCTGACCTGGTTGAATAGAACAGAGCTGAATGTGTTCTGGTATGTAGCCTACATAGCCTAGTGTTATGTAACTGCTATTTGGTATTCAGATCAGTTGCCTTTTAGCTGTGTTTACATTGGCTTGTCAGCCAAATCTGTCACTGGTTCAAATAAGTTATGCACAGAGAAAGACTGGCCAAATGGCAATTCTGGCCAAATGGCACCCTCTTGGCCTTCTCTTATATTGAACTACTTTTGACCAGGGCCCATAGAGATCTGGTCAAACATAGTGCAATATATAAGGAATAGGGTGCCAGGTACAAAGACTGACCTAAACTGCCTAATAGCTTGACTTGGGTGGTCCAGGAGTGGTACCGACCCAACTGGTTCTTACATCAGCCTGCATCCTTGCGTTAACTAACGTGAGAGGAGGAGTAGGCATCTGGCGCCTTCTACTGGCCAAATGGTGAACTGTGAGTTGTATTGTAGCTCATTACTTACACTGACACTTCTGTTGTGTGTCCGTCCTTTCTAGCTCAGTTGGTAGAGCATTGCACTTGTAACAACAAGACAGTGGGTTTGATTCCCAGCACTGTATCTATGTATGTATGTATGTATGTATGTTTGATTCCCAGCACTGTATCTATGTAGGCTAGTACATTCGCATTTCACTGCACTTTTTATACCAGCTGTAAACTGTGTATGTGAAGAATACAAGACTAGAAATACTAGAAATAACTTGTGAAACCAGACTGGACGAAGGAGCAGAGAGGAAAGAGCCAGCACTCCAAATGGCACCCTATTCCCTACGTAGTGCACTACTTTTGACCAGGGCCCTGCACTATATAGGGAATAGGGTGCCATTTGGAACGTAAACAGAGTGTGCTGAGGAAGTGAATGCTAATGCAGATGACAGAATAGGAAATGGCATCAAAAGACTGGAGAGAGCCAACAGATTAATAAAGATGAGGTAACACTCTACACTCTGGTGTGTGTGTGTGTGTGTGTATGTGTGTGTGTGTGTGTGTGTGTGTGTGTGTGTGTGTGTGTGTGTGTGTGTGTGTGTGTGTGTGTGTGTGTGTGTGTGTGTGCGCGTGTGTGTGTGTGTGTGTCTATATTTGTGTGTGCGTGTGTGTGTCTATATTTGTGTGTGTGTGTGTGTGTGTGTGTGTCTATATTTGTGTGTGTGTGTGTGTGTGTGTGTGTCTATATTTGTGTGTGTTTGTGTGTGTGTGTGTCTAGATTTGTGTGTGTGTGTGTGTCTATATTTGTGTGCGTGTGTGTATGTATGTGTGTGTGTGTGTGTCCTTTTTTATCTGGCCAGTAGCCCTTCCTGTCCATTGTATTCACATTTTCCCCTGCATCTTATTCATTCTGTCTTTCATTCGAGAAACGCTGGGTCACCCTCTCATTCATAAGCCAGGGTCTGACTCACAAATGGCATCCTATTCCCTATTTAGTGCACTACTTTGGATAAGATCCCTATGGGCGCTCACTGTATAGGGAAAAGGGTGCCATTTGGGACGCAGGCCAGAAGAGAAGCTGTATTCCCTTCACAGACGTTTCTCTTGATGTGTTTCCCTCCAGCAGGACACTGTGTTCAGACGCTCTTGCCGGAGAATAAAGGGGCATTGAGGGCACTAATGGGCACGCCCAAATGTAGTGCACTTTACAGAGTGGAAGAAAAAGCTATATCTTAGTTAGTGCACTTTTACAACAAAAACCTAGAGTACCAGTCAAAAGTTTGGACACAACTACTCATTCAATGTTTTTTCTTTATTTTTACTATTTTCTATATTGTAGAATAGTGAAGACATCAAAACTATGAAATAACACATATGGAATCATGTAGTAACCAAAAATTGTTAAGTAAAATCTAAATATCTTTTATATTTGAGATTCTTTAAGGTAGCCACCCTTTGCCTTGATGACAGCTTTGCACACTCTTGGCATGCTCTCAACCATCTTTCCACATATGCTGAGCACATGTTCCCACATATGCTGAGCACTTGTTGGCTGCTTTTCCTTCACTCTGCGGTCCATGTCATCCCAAACCATCTCAATTGGGTTGAGGTCGGGTGATTGTGAAGGCCAGGTCATCTGATGCAGCACTCCATCACTCTCCTTGATCAAATAGTCCTTACACAGCCTGGAGGTGTGTTGGGTCATTGTCCTGTTGAAAAACAAATGATTGTCCCACTAAACGCAAACCAGATGGGATCACTGCGGAATGCTGTGGTAGCCATGCTGGTTAAGTGTGCCTTGAAGTCTAAATAAATCACAGACAGTGTCACCAGCAAAGCACCCCCACACCATCACACCTCCTCCTCCATGCTTCACGGTGGGAACTACACATGCAGAGATCATCCATTCACCTACTCTGCGTCTCACAAAGACACCGCGGTTGGAACCAAAAATCTCAAATTTGGACTCATCAAACCGAAAGGACAGATTTCCATCGGTCTAATGTCCATTGCTCGTGTTTCTTGGCCCAAGAAAGTCTCTTCTTATTTTCGGTGTCCTCTAGTAGTGATTTCTTTGCAGCAATTTGACCACGAAGGCCTGATTCACGCAGTCTTCTCTGAATAGTTGATGTTAAGGTGTGTCTGTTAATTCAAATCTGTGAAGCATTTATTTGGGCTGCAATTTCTGAGGCTGGTAACTCTAATGAACTTATCATTTCCTGTGGTGGTCCTCATGAGAGCCAGTTTCATCATAGCGCTTGATGATTTTTGCAACTGCACTTGAAGAAACTTAAAGTAAAGATGGATTGGTGTTTCTCTTTGCTTATTTGAGCTGTTCTTGCCATAATATGGACTTAGTCTGTTACCAAATAGGTGTATCTTCTATATATCACCCCTACCTTGTCACAACACAACTGATTGGCTCAAACACATAAAGAAGGAGAGCAATTCCATAAATTAACTTTTAACAAGGCACACCTGTTAATTTAAATGCATTCCAGGTGACTACCTCATGAAGCTGGTTGAGAGAATGCCAAGAGTGTGCAAAGTTGTCATCAAGGCAAAGGGTGGCTACTTTGAAGAATCTCAAATATAACATATATTTTGATTTGTTGAACACTTTTTTGGTTACAACATGATTCCATATGTGTTATTTCATAGTTTTAATGTCTTCATTCACTATTAAATAAAATGGTCCCGGAATAAATGGCAGCAGTTTTATGGGCGCCCAACCAGTTTTTTTCGCGTTATTTGTAAATGATTTTGTACATAATGTTTCTGCAACCATATCTTATGTCAAAAAAGAGCTTCTGGATATCAGGACAGTGTAACGATCCTCTTCCTGTGAATGACTGGACCAAGGCGCAGCGTGAGACGTGTTCATGATATTTTATTAAAAATCAGAACACTAAAACAAAAATTAACAAAGAGGAAAACAAACAGTTATGTAAGGAAACTAATAATACAGAAATTAACTACCCACAAAACCCATGTGGGCAAGAGCTACCTAAGTATGGTTCCCAATCAGAGACAACGACAGACAGCTGTCCCTGATTGAGAACCATACCCGGCCAAAAACAAAGAAATACAAAAACATAGAAAAAAGAACATAGAATGCCCACCCTAGTCACACACTGGCTTAACCAAAATAGAGAATAAAAGCCTCTCTATGGCCAGGGCGTGACAGACAGCGATCACTCACCTCGGATTAGACAAAGATTTCTTCTACAACAAAGACGACGCACAAGACATTCTCCAAACACCCCACAGGACCGATATCCCGGTTATTTGCAAGAGGAAGCGACGCAGGTACAGAGGACAAAGAGCCGGATGCCTGGTCAGGACCTGGCGAAGGCCACTGGGAAAGCTGCCGTTACAGTCAATACTACTTGCCAACGTGCAATCATTGGACAATAAATTAGACAAGGTACGATCATGAATATCCTACCAATGGGACATCAAAAACTGTGAATATTTGTAAACAAGAGTTGGTGCACGAAATCTAAGGAAGTCTCTAGATTTTGCTTGCCTGAAGTAGAGTATATTGTGATAAATTGCAGGCCACACTACTTGCCTAGAGAGTTTTCACCCATACTTTTCGTGGCTGTTTATTTACCACCACCGACAGATGCTGGCACCTAGACCGCATTCACTCAGCTGTATAAGGAAATAAGCAAACAGTAAACCACTCACCCAGAGGCGGCACTCGTAGTGGCCGGGGACTTTAATGCAGGGAAACTTAAATCAATTTTACCAAATTTCTATCAACATGTTAACCTGTTAGAGCTCTAGGGGCGCTATTTCATTTTTGGATAAAAAACGTTCCCGTTTTAAGCGCGATATTTTGTCACGAAAAGATGCTCGACTATGCATATTCATATTCATATTCATATTGACAGTTTTGGAAAGAAAACACTCTGAAGTTTCAGAATCTGCAAAGATTTTGTCTGTAAGTGCCCCAGAACTCATTCTACAGGCGAAACCAAGATGATGCATCACCCAGGAATTAGCAGAATTTCTGAAGCTCTGTTTTCCATTCTCTCCTTATATGGCTGTGATTGCGCAACGAATGAGCCTACACTTTCTGTCGTTCGCCCAAGGTCTTAGCAGCATTGTGACGTATTTGTAGGCATATCATTGGAAGATTGACCATAAGAGACTACATTTCCCAAGTGTCCGCCTGGTGTCCTGCGTCGAATTCGGTGCGCAATTGCCAGCTGCTTCCACTTTACCATTTGATTCAGGGGAGAAAGCATGTGTCCAAGAACGATGTATCAATGAAGAGATATGTGAAAAACACCTTGATGATTGATTCTAAACAACGTTTGCCATGTTTTCAGTCGATATTATGGAGTTAATTTGGAAAAAAGTTTGCGTTTTGAGGACTGAATTTATGGATTTTTTTTGGTGGCCAAATGTGATGTATAAAACGGAGCTATTTCTAATACACAAGGAATCTTTTTGGAAAAACTGAGCATCTGCTATCTAACTGAGAGTATCCTCATTGAAAACATCAGAAGTTCTTCAAAGGTAAATGATTTTATTTGAAGGCTTTTATGTTTTTGTTAATGTTGCGTGCTGGATGCTAACGCTAATGCTAACGCTAAATGCTAACGCGAAATGCTAACTCTAGCTAGCTACTTTTACACAAATTATTGTTTTCCTATGGTTGAGAAGCATATTTTGAAAATCTGAGATGACAGTGTTGTTTACAAAAGGCTAAGCTTGAGAGATGGCATATTTATTTCATTTCATTTGCGATTTTCATAAATAGTTAACGTTGTGTTATGCTAATGAGCTTGCTGATAGATTTACACAATCCTGGATACAGGGTTTTTTTCATAGCTAAACGTGACGCAGAAAACGGAGCGATTTGTCCTAAACAAATAATCTTTCAGGAAAAACTGAACATTTGCTATCTGAGAGTCTCCTCATTGAAAACATCTGAAGTTCTTCAAAGGTAAATGATTTTTTTGAATGCTTTTCTGTTTTTTTGTGTAAATGTTGCCAGCTGAATGTTAATGCTAAATGCTACGTTAGCCATCAATACTGTTACACAAATGCTTGTTTTGCAATGGTTGAGAAGCATATTTTGAAAATCTGAGATGACAGTGTTGTTAACAAAAGGCTAAGCTTGAGAGCTAGCATATTTATTTCATTTCATTTGCGATTTTCATGAATAGTTAACGTTGCGTTATGGTAATGAGCTTGAGTCTGTATTCACGAACCCGGATCCGGGATGGGGAGATCAGAAAGGTTAAATGTGCAACCAGAGGGAAAAAAATTATAGATCACCTTTACTCCACACACAGAGACGTGTACAAAGCTCTCCCTCGCCCTCCATTTGGTAAATCCGACCACAACTCTATCCTTCTAATTCCTGCTTACAAGCAAAAATTAAAGCAGGAAGCACCAGTGACTTGGTCTATAAAAAAGTGGTCAGATGAAGCAGATGCTAAACTACAGGACTGTTTTGCTAGCACAGACTGGAACATGTTCCGGGATTCTTCTGATGACATTGAGGAATAAACCACATCAGTCACTGGCTTTATCAATAAGTGCATCGAGGACGTCGTCCCCACAGTGACTGTACGTACATATCCCAACCAGAAGCCATGGATTACAGGAAACATTTGCACTGAGCTAAAGGGTAGAGCTGCCGCTTTCAAGGTGTGGGACTCTATATAAAATCGAACCTCGTGGAACGCCACATGTGAGGTGAATTTTCTCAGAGTTGGAATTTTTCAAAAATACTGTTAGCACTTAAAAAAAAATCAATTTGAACACCAATTTCTCCAGAATTTTGCTTAAGAATTGAATGCCGGAGATTAGCCGATAACTGAAGAATCATGCAAATTCTTCTTCAGAAGGTGTTTCACCATAGCAGTTTTTAGTCAGGTGGGGAAAGAGTCTGTGAACAGGGAGGGATTAACAATATCATGCACTTCTTCAGATATGCAATTAAAAACTGTTTTGAAGAAGGTGATGGGGATAGGATGGAGAAGGAGAAGGAGAGAGAGAGAAACATGCAACACACCTTTGTAGTTTAGAGGGAGAAAAGTTTTGATTCAGTTGATATTACTGTGATAATACCACAGTACAAGAGTAGATGTGTTGTCATGGAGACGGAATACATCCTACTGGAAAGGTACTGGTCGGTTACGTTTACACTTCTTTATTAACAATCTGTTATCTTGATGGTTTGCGTAGATGGTTTGCGCACATTCAGACAGAACGGGAGGACGAGAAAGAGAGAGCGTGTGTGTCACACCCTGACCATAGTTTACTTTGTATATTTCTATGTTTTGGTTGGTCAGGGTGTGAGCTGAGTGGGCATTCTATGTTTCATTGTCTGGTTTGTCTATTTCTATGTCTGGCCTGATATGGTTCTCAATCAGAGGCAGGTGTTAGTCATTGTCTCTGATTGGGAACCATATTTAGGTAGCCTGGGTTTCACTGTGTGTTTGTGGGTGATTGTTCCTGTCTTTGTGTTTTGCACCAGATAGGGCTGTTTTGAGTTCTCACATTTATTGTTTTCGGGCATAGCCCGGTGCGGTACATTCCAGCTCCGAGTATCGGCCGGGCTAGAGTGAGCGTCGAGCCAAGTGCCATGAAGCCGGCTCTACGCATCTGGTCCCCAGTGCGTCTCCTTGGACCGGCTTACATGGCACCAGCCTTGCGCTCGGTGTCTCCGGTTTGCCTGCATAGCCCAGTGCGGGCTATTCCACCTCGCCGCACTGGCAGGGCGACCGAGAGCATTCAACCAGGTAAGGTTGGGCAGGCTCGGTGCTCAAGAGCTCCAGTGCGCCTGCACGGTCCGGTCTTTCCAGTACCACCTCCACACCCCAGCCCTCCGGTAGCAGCTCCCCGCACCATGCTTCCTGTGCGTGTCCTCGGCCCAGTACCACCAGTGCCAGCACCACGCATCAGGCCTACAGTGCGCCTCGCCTGTCCAGCGCTGCCAGAGACTTCCTCCTCTCCAGCGCTGTCGGAGTCTCCCGCCTGTCTAGCGCTGTTAGAGCCTTCCTCCTCTACAGCGCTGCCGGAGTCTCCCGCCTGTTCAGAGCCGCCAGTGTGCATAGAGCCGCCAGTGTGCATAGAGCCGCCAGTGTGCATAGAGCCGCCAGTGTGCATAGAGCCGCCAGTGTGCATAGAGCCGCCAGTGTGCATAGAGCCGCCAGTGTGCATAGAGCCGCCAGTGTGCATAGAGCCGCCAGTGTGCATAGAGCCGCCAGTGTGCATAGAGCTGCCAGTGTGCATAGAGCTGCCAGTGTGCATAGAGCTGCCAGTGTGCATAGAGCTGCCAGTCTGCAAGGAGCTGCCAGTCTGCATAGAGCTGCCAGTCCGCAAGGAGCTGCCAGTCTGCAAGGAGCCGCCAGAGCTGGCAGTCTGCAAGGAGCCACCAGAGCTGCCAATCTGCATGGAGCAGCCAGAGCTGCCAGTCAGCATGGAGCAGCCAGTCAGCATGGAGCAGCCAGAGCAGCCAGTCAGCATGGAGCAGCCAGAACTGCCAGTCAGCCAGACTCTTCCAGATCTGCCAGTCAGCCAGACTCTTCCAGATCTGCCAGTCAACCAGACTCTTCCAGATCTGCCAGTCAGCCAGACTCTTCCAGATCTGCCAGTCAGCCAGACTCTTCCAGATCTGCCAGTCAGCCAGACTCTTCCAGATCTGCCAGTCAGCCAGACTCTTCCAGATCTGCCAGTCAGCCAGACTCTTCCAGATCTGCCAGTCAGCCAGACTCTTCCAGTTCTGCCAGTCAACCAGACTCTTCCAGATCTGCCAGTCAACCAGACTCTTCCAGATCTGCCAGTCAGCCAGGGGCCGCCAGTCAGCCAGGGGCCGCCAGTCAGCCAGGAGCAGCCGTCCCTCTGTCCCGAGCAGCCGTCCCTCTGTCCCGAGCAGCTGCCCCTCTGTCCAGAGCTTCCGCCCCTCGGTCCCGAGCTGCCGCCCCTCTGTCCCGAGCGGCCGCCCCTCTGTCCATTGAGAAGAGTTGCCATGGTGAGGAGGCCACGGAAGAGGACAAGGTGGGGGAAGACTACGTGAAGTGGGGGCCACGTCCAGCACCAGAGCCGCCACCACGGACAGATGCCCACCCAGACCCTCCCCTATAGGTTCAGGTTTTGCGGCCGGAGTCCGCACCTTGGGGGGGGGGGGGGGGGGGGGGGGTACTGTCACACCCTGACCATAGTTTACTTTGTATATTTCTATGTTTTGGTTGGTCAGGGTGTGAGCTGAGTGGGCATTCTATGTTTCATTGTCTAGTTTGTCTATTTCTATGTCTGGCCTGATATGGTTCTCAATCAGAGGCAGGTGTTAGTCATTGTCTCTGATTGGGAACCATATTTAGGTAGCCTGGGTTTCACTGTGTGTTTGTGGGTGATTGTTCCTGTCTTTGTGTTTTGCACCAGATAGGGCTGTTTTGAGTTCTCACATTTATTGTTTTCGTTAGTTTATTCATGTATAGTGTCTTAATTAAAGAAACATGAATAACCACCACGCTGCGTTTTGGTCCGCCTCTCCTTCACCACAAGAGAACCGTGACAGTGTGTGTGAGAGTGAGGGAGAGAGTGAAGACAGGGACACGGAGAACATTTTCAATACTATCATTGTAATTATGAAAGAGTTGCAGAGTTACCAGAGATGTGTAATTGAACACTCATTAGAACACTGCATTGTAGTGGAGCAATTTCTGTGTTTACTTTTTACCTCACTTTGTGTGTGTGTGTTGTGTTCTATGTCGTGTGTATGTGCATTAGTTTAAGTTATATGTAGAGGAAAGAACATTGTGTGTTTAGTCAGCGGCCTTATTACTATACTATTGCAGCAGACTACAGTCCCTGCCTGGTAACATCAATTATACACATATTGGGAAATACAGTGTGTTAAAAAACACATTCAGAATAAGATAAAGAGCAGCATTAAAGTGAAGGCCAATAAAAACCTTCATTTTTATATCTGTAAAACCCAGAGGAAGGCTATGGGCCATGTTAAACAGGTTGGTTTTAACAATAAAGAAGAAAACATTTTATTAAACTGCCTTCTATGAGTTGAGGAATCCCCTCTTCAGTTCAAGAAGGGAACGTTTGAAAAGTGCAGGGAAACCAGTAAGTGAATGTTGGCCTTCCTTGCTAACTCTTATCACCATATCCTGTTTCTAGATAGAAGTTCACTCTTTGTCCACTGAAAGTCCTTCTTGTTGGAATCAGCAGTGAAGTCGTGTCGTAAAAAAAAAAAATATTCTAAATAAACTCAATGTTTTAGCAGAGAATTTCCCTTCATTTAATTGGTCCAGAATCCCTTTAATTTCAGATTTCTAATTGTTTCATCATCTTCTCTTCCGCTTCTCCTTGCCCAACTTCTGGTCAACATGCTTTGTGGAAGCAAGTCAGAGTGTCAGTGTGCAGGACTCTTTGTCTTTGTCCCAAATGACACCCAATTCCCTATCTAGTGCCCTACTTTTGACCAGGGCCTAGAGTGCATAGGGTGCCATTTGGGACGCACAAAGTGGTGGATGCTGATGGGAGGACGGTTCATAATAATGGCTGGAATGGAGTCAATGGAGTGGTATCAACTGCATGGAAACCAGGTCTTTGATGTTTTAGATACCATTCCACTGACTCCATTTCAGGCATTATTATGAGCCGTCTTCCTCTCAGCAGCCTCCACTGACACACACCTGGTTTAGCTTGAAGGCCTCCCTTTGTGTTTGACCATTAAAGCTCTAGTCTCGTTTTATCATGAGTGACATGCAGAGCCAACCCGGTCCCTAACTTCTAACTTCAACCTTCTAAATGGCAATGCATTGCAATGCACTTTTGTTGCTCTTGTGTGGTCTGATGTTGTAATCTTTAATAGTTTAACTGGCTAACATCTTTACTACAGGATGCTCAAAACTTGTCCACACATTAATATTTCATGCCTTTTTGCTGTGGCAACGACGTTGCCTAATGTCTCTCTCCTTCCTTCCTGTTTTACTGACAGATGACATCTGCTACACTCCTTCTTCTCGAAGCTCCTCCCCTCAGAAAGTGTCACTTCCAGACACAGACAGACGTTCTAAAGCCCCTATTGGGGGGCAGGCAGCCCTGCAGAGTGCCCCGGCGGGGGCGGGACTCTGAGGAGGCGTGTTCTGTCTAAGGATGGATGCATTAACATACTCAATGAGCACATCAGTGGGCGGTCGGCCCTGTACCTGTGCGACCTCTGGACGACCTTCCTGGATATGCAGTGGCATTAGAAATTCTTACCTTACCTTCATGGGGGCGTGGTTCCTGTTCGGGATTCTGTATAATCTGGTGGAGTTTGTGCTTGGAGCTCTGCTGAGTGAGAGGATGGAGACTAACTGCTCAACTGTGTGTGTGGGTGCTTAACTGCCAGTGTAGTCTTTTTGTGTCATTTGTCAACAATTACATTGTGACATCAGGTTCTTACCAACCAACTACGAGCAAAACATTCTCCTGTAAATGGGATTTACCTCATCATGTCCCAGACAAATTTCCCCTTGAGGACAATAGGGAGCCAATTGGGACGCACACCGACTGTGACCCCCTAGTGAATGTGACGGGGAAGCTGCTCTGAACGTCTCATACGGAGGGGGAGACGGTGCGTCTGGACCAGCGGAACGTTCCCTTCCAGGCGGACATGTCCAGCGACAGCCCCTTCCTCATCCTCCCCCCTCATCTTCTATCACATCATAGACGGCAGCAGCCCGCTCAGGACCTGGGCTACCAAGGCTACGCGCTGTTCCCTTTATAGTGCACTACTTTTAACTAGGGTCAGGGTCAAAAGTAGTGTACTACATAAGAAATAGAGTGCTAGTTGGAATGCACCCTAGAAGTGTGTGTCAGTGCTTTTTCCTGTCCTGAAACACTCTTTTCCCTCCCTCCCCAGGTTGGGGATGGACACACTGAGTTGCTGGTGATCATGAGCGCCACGGTGAAGCCCTCCTCTGTCACTTACCAGGTGCACATCTCCTACCTGCCTGATCAGGTCCTGTGGGGGTACGAGTTCCCCCCCGTGGTCTCTCTGTCCCCGTGAGGGAAAGACATGGCCGACATCGCTTTTCTTTGACAAAGTGGCCGAGACCAAGACCATGCCCCTCTTCAAAATGTCCTGCCCACAGAATTACCATGGCAACGGAGGAGGAGTTGGGAGTGGGGTAACACTGATCCATAGAAGATCCGATTGGAGCAGAGTTACATGGAGAGAAGAGAGGGATGGTGAGGGAGGGTCAGAGTCAGTGTCCGAATCAGCAATGTCTGAGAGATTACACACAGACTCAAACAGCAGACATGGGTTCAAATACTATTTGAAATAATCTCAAATACTTAATCTGTGCTTGATTGATCTTTCCTGTCTTAATGGAACCAATAGAATAGTCCCGACATTGGTTAACTCTGCCCATTTAGCACTTCAGGTAGACTCAAGCGAATGCTCAAAAGTATTTGAAAGATTTTAAATACTATTTGAACCCAGGTCGGGGGTATACTGGATTCTAAGCAGGGTCTGTTACCGTTTACTACAACTATTCAAATGATGAATTCATTACTTGTTGTTAATTTACATGATATTGGTACGTAGAGAGAGATGTAAAGGCGTTCAGTGTGTTGGGGACAGAGGAGGCCATGGAAATGCCCTGAATGCTTCTGCTGTGTCCCAAATGGCATCCAATTCCCTTTATAGAGCTCCATGGGCCCTGGTCAAAGTAGTGCACTTTATAGGGAATAGGGTTCCATTTGGGATGCACTTTAGTCTTTCTTCTGGATCATCTGTTTGTCCATACACTTTAAAAACATATACATATGTAACACTATAGATTTCACGATGATGATTTTGTTATTGTTGTTATGTGCCAATGTACTGTAGAATATGCTAGCTAAAGCACTGGCCTTTGACTGGAAATGAAGAAGACAGGAGAACATGCTATTTTAAGTTGCTGTGCATATGTGTCAGTCTGCGTTGTCTGCACAGATGTATCTGTTATTGTCGATACAGAGGAGCGCAGTCAGCACTTTATTAAGTACGTTGGCACCTCAGGAACTTTTGTAGCACTCATTACTGGATAGAATATAGAGTTGTGATTTTAACCTTACAGCACTTTAACAATGAAGGAAAGGTTTTAATGATGCTTTCTATTCATATTGTATGTGATTGTGTAGGATTGTGAAATAACAACGATGATTTAGGATGATTTTTGTCTCTTTAGTCGGTTTGTTTTTGTGGCTGGATGCACATTTTGTATTGGCCACATACACGTTTAGCAGATGTTATTGCGGGTGTAGCAAAATGCTTGCATTTATAGGAAATAATATTTTTCTAGGTAATCAAGGAGAGCTAATTGGAGGAATCAACAGTAGCAGAAGGATGCGTTCTAGGTCTATTCTATGTTGTAGGTCACAACTCTGTCTTAAACCAGAGAGCCTTTAGACTCAAATAGCACCCTATTCCCTATGTAGTGCCCTACTTTTGAACAGGGTCCTTCGGGTTGTGGTTAAATGTAGTGCACTACATAGGGAATAGGGTGCCATTTGGGACACCCCCCCAGTGACTCTTACAAGCACACACTTCTATTTCTGCCTCTGGTGGTAACCATGGTTTTCATGAGTCAAGTTAGTGTTAAGGAACTTCCTGTCGGGTAAACTGAGTTGAAAGAGATGAGTGGATGAGTGTCAGCACTTGAGAGAAATGTGAAGATATATGTGTCGAGATGTGGCTTTGGATATTAACCTATTATTGGTAAAACGCTATGCATGAAGCCTTTTAGTCTTAAGAGTCACATGTAGACGACAGATAAACTCAGCAAAAAAAGAAACGTCCTCTCACTGTCAACTGCATTTATTTAAATATTTGTATGAACATAACAAGATTCACAACAACTGAGACATAAACTGAACAAGTTCCACAGACATGTAACTAATAGAAATTGAATTATCTGTCCCTGAACAAAGGGGGGGGGGGGGGTCAAAAGTAGTAGAGGGTATCTGGTTTGGCCACCAGCTGCATTAAGTACTGCAGTGCATCTCCTCCTCATGGACTGCATAATATTTTCCAGTTCTTGCTGTGAGATGTTTCCCCACTCTTCCACCAAGGCACCTGCAAGTTCCCAGACATGTCTGGGGGGAATGGCCCTAGCCCTCACCCTACGATCCAACAGGTCCCAAACGTGCTCAATGGGATTGGGATCCGGGCTCTTCGCTGGCCATGGCAGAACACTGACATTCCTGTCTTGCAGGAAATCACGGATAGAACGAGCAGTATGACTGGTGGCATTGTCATGCTGGAGGGTCATGTCAGGATGAGCCTGCAGGAAGGGTACCACATGAGGGAGGAGGATGTCTTCGACGGACCCTCCATGAAGAGAACGTTTTGCCAGTCCTGTCTGGTCCAGCGACGGTGGGTTTGTGCCCATAGGAAACTTTGGTGCCGGTGATGTCTGGTGAGGAACAGCCTTACTACAGGCTTACAAGCCATCAGTCCAGCCTCTCTCAGCCTAATTTGGACAGTCTGAGCACTGATGGAGGGATTGTGCATTCCTGGTGTAACCCGGACAGTTGTTGTTGCCATCCTGTACCTGTCCCGCAGGTGTGATGTTGGGATGTATCGATCCTGTGCAGGTGTTGTTACACGTGGTCTGCCACTGCGAGGACGATCAGCTGTCCGTCCTGTCTCCCTGTAGCGCTATCTTAGGCGTCTCACAGTACGGACATTGCAATTTATTGCCCTGGCCACAACTGCAGTCCTCATGCCTCCTTGCAGCATGACTAAGGCACGATCACGCATATGAGCAGGGGCCCTGGGCATCTTTCTTTTGGTGTTTTTCAGAGTCAGTAGAAAGGCCTCTTTAGTGTCCTAAGTTTTCATAACTGTGCCGTTAATTGCCTACCGTCTGTAAGCTGTTACTGTCTTAACGACCGTTCCACAGGTACATGTTTATTGAACAAGCATAGGAAACAATGAAGATCTGTGAAGTTATTTGGATTTTACGAATGATCTTTGAAAGACAGGGTCCTGAAAAAGGGACGATTCTTTTTTTTTTCTGAGTTTAAATGCACACCCACAAGACCATACACTTCAATGGTCAAAACATCAAGGACACCTGCTCTTTCCATGACAGACTGAATGACCATACTTACAAGCTGGGGAGTTAGTTGTGCATGTCGGTCTTTACTAAAGGTTTTTAATGCCGTTAGCACAAGATTCATTGTTGCAGAAGCTATGCAGAAGTGAACATTTCATCTATTGATCGACAAAGCTCGCTGAGGTCCCCCAAAGTTAGCTTCCTAAAGAGAGGAAGATGTTCAAATTCCTGATTTATTATCTGTTAGTAGTTTTCCCCACCGTAGCATATACACTCTCTGGCATGGGGTTCATGGGGAGGTCCACAGGTGGAGGCTGGTCTCATCCAGTTAAATACTACTTGAGAAAAAGTGTACAAAACTCAACAGTCATAGTAAAAGGAAGAAGTGAAAGTAAATGCTATACATCAAATTCCTGAAATTAAGCAAATCATCCGGGACAAATGTATATATAGTTTAACATTATGGACAGATAAGGACACACTCCAACACTTAGACATAATTTAAAAACCGAGTATTTGTGTTTATCAAATCAAATCAAATCAAATTTTATTTGTCACATACACATGGTTAGCAGATGTTAATGCGAGTGTAGCGAAATGCTTGTTTATTAAGTCAGCCAGTTGGAAGGCAGTAGGGGTAACAACACGTTATATTGATAGGTGCATGAATTAGCCTAGATGAGCATTCAAAATGTAACGAGTACTTTCGGGTGTCAGGGAAAATGTATGGAGTAAAATAACATTTCTTTAGGAATGTAGTGGAGTAAAATAATATTTCTTTAGGAATGTAGTGGAGTAAAATAATATTTCTTTAGGAATGTAGTGGAGTAAAATAATATTTCTTTAGGAATGTAGTGGAGTAAAATACAATTTCTTTAGGAATGTATGGAGTAAAATAATATTTCTTTAGGAATGTAATGGAGTAAAATAATATTTCTTTAGGAATGTAGTGGAGTAAAATAATATTTCTTTAGGAATGTAGTGGAGTAAAATACAATTTCTTTAGGAATGTATGGAGTAAAATAATATTTCTTTAGGAATGTAGTGGAGTAAAATAATATTTATTTAGGAATGTAGTGGAGTAAAATAATATTTCTTTAGGAATGTAGTGGAGTAAAATACAATTTCTTTAGGAATGTATGGAGTAAAATAATATTTCTTTAGGAATGTAGTGGAGTAAAAGTAAAAGTGGTCAAAAATATAAATAGTAAAGTACAGATACCCACCCAAAAACTACTTAGTATAATACTACAAAGTATTCTTACTTTAAGTACTTTACACCACTGTATTTACACACACACACACACACTTGATCACTTTGAATTTAGTGGAGATAATGGAGTGTGGTTAGTGCTATAGCCAAACTCCATCACTTTGAAAATGGTGGAGATGGTAGAGTGTGGCTAGCACTGACAAATTCTATTATAAAAGGGAGAAGTTGGATGATGGAAAATGATTCATTCTTATGGATGCTGCTAGACTATTTTACTTACAAGCTGGCCAGCTAGTTATGCATGTCGGTCTTTACTAAAGGTGTTTGATGTTGCTACTGTCTTTGTACACTGCTTTTAGCACAAGATGAATTGTTGCAGTAGCAGTGAAAATGTTATCCATTGATTGAGAAAGCTCGATTGACAAAACTCACAGTCTGCTTCCTAAAGAGAGTAAGACGACATTAAAAATGTTCTTATTATTGTTAGTCGTTTTCCCCACCATAGCATATCCTATAAATCAACCACATAACAATCCAACAAATATGTACACATTTGATCTTCAGAGTCGCTATGTAAATACTGTGAAATCATCACATCCTGAAATCAACAGTTTTCACATAGTTTACTTAATATTAATATAAGTTACGGTAATAAGGGTAATCCTGCAGTAGGAGCAGTAAGAGTACATTTATTTAGCTTTCCCCAAATCAGGACAATTATGATGATGGCAACGCCACAGACTGTGACAACGACTTTACATACCCCAAACAGAAGCCATGGATTACAGGCAACATCTGCACTCAGCTAAAGGGTAGAGCTGCCGCTTTCAAGGTGCGGGACTCTAACCTGGAAGCTTATAAGAACTCCTGCTATGCCCACAGACGAACCATCAAACAGGCAAAGCGCCAATACAGGACTAAGATTGAATAGTACTACACCGGCTCCGACGCTCGTCGGATGTAGTAGAGCCTGCAAACTATTACAGACTACAAAGAGAAGCACAGCCGCGAGCTGCCCAGTGACACGAGCTTACCAGACAAGCTAAATCACTTCAATGCTCGCTTCCAGGCAATCAACAGTGAGGCATGCATGAGAGCATCAGCTGTTCCGTACGACTGTGTGATCCCGCTCTCCATAGCTGACGTGAGTAAGACCTTAAAACAGGTCAAAACCCACAAGGTCGCTGGGCCAGACGGATTACCAGGACGTGTGCTCCCGGCATGTGCTGACCAACTGGCAGGTCTATTCCAACACCATCATTAAGTTTGCAGACCACGCAACAATGGTGGGCCTGATCACAGACAACGACGAGAACGCCTATGTGGAGGAGGTCAGAGACCTGGCCGGGTGGTGCCAGAACAACAACCTATCCCTCAACGTGATCAAGACTAGGACTACAGGAAAAGGAGGACCAAGAACGCCCCCATTCTCATCGACGGGCTGTAGTGGAGCAGGTTGAGAGTTTCAAGTTCCTTGGTGTCCACATCACCCACAAACTACAATGGTCCAACCACACCAAGACAGTCGTGAAGATGGCACGACAAAGCCTATTCCCCCGCAGGAAACTAAAAAGATTTGGCATGGGTCCTCAGGTTCTACAGCTGCAACATTGAGAGCATCCTGACTGGTTGCATCACTGGTACGCCTGGTACGGCAACTGCTAATCCTCCGAATGCAAGGCACTACAGAGGGTAGAGCGTATGGCCCAGTACATCACTGGGGCCAAGCTGCCTGCCATCCAGAACCTCTACACCAGGCGGTGTCAGAGGAAGGCCCTAAAAATTGTCAAAGACACCAGCCATCCCAGTCATAGACTGTTCTCTCTGCTACTGCATGGTAAGCAGCACCGGAGCGCCAATTCTAGGACCAAAAGGCTTCTCAACAGCTTTTACCCCCAAGCCATAAGACTCCTGAACATCTAATCAAATGGCTACCCAGACAACTTGAACTGTGTCCAAGCCTCCCCCTTTTTTCTCATAACATAACGATGGTCAAACAGTTCAATTTTTGTTTCTTCAGACCAGAGGACATTTCTCCAAAAAGTACGATCTTTGTCCCCATGTGCAGTTACAAACCATAGCCTTTTTATGGCAGTTTTGGAGCAGTGGCGTCTTCCTTGCTGAGCGGCCCTTCAGGTTGTCGATATAGGACTCGTTTACTGTGGATATTGATACTTTTGTAACCGTTTTCTCTTGCATCTTCACAAGGTCCTTTGCTGTTGTTCTGGGAATTGATTTGCACTTTTCGCACCAAAGTATGTTCATCTCTAGGAGACAGAATGCGTCTCCTTCCTGAGCGATATGATGGCTGCGTGGTCCCATGGTGTTTATACTTCCATACTATTGTTTGTACAGATGAACGTGGTACCTTCAGGCGTCTGGAAATTGCTCCGAAGGATGAACCAGACTTGTGGAGGTCTACAATTTTTTATCTGAGGTCTTGGCTGATTTCTTTTGATTTTCCATGATGTCAAGCAGAGAAGTACTGAGTTTGAAGGTAGGCCTTGAAATACATCCACAGGTACACCTCCAATTGACTCAAATTATGTCAATTAGCCTATCACAAGCTTCTAAAGCCATGACATCAGTTTCTGGAATTTTCCAAGCTGTTTAAAGGCACATTTGAACGATTTCAAATAGTATTTGGACACAAGTCCAAATGATAATGTCATTCTGGAGATATTGGTCGTGTTCCTCTGCTCAGACATAACAGATATTGCTGATGCATTCCAGATCTTACAATGCCTAGATATGTTTTTCACTTATCAGCTAATCACATCACACAGTATGTTAAAGCAATCTGGTGCCTGACGGCACAGTCAATGATGTGGCACGCAACCATTGGTTGATGCATGCAACGTCTGTGAAGGGGAACCCAACCAGTATTACCATGATGATGATGATGAAGGATGTAAAGTTGAGGAAGATGGACTGTGGAAGACTTGGAAGGATTTTTGTATTTTATTGTTTTGTTTTAATTTGTTCTCTAAGAGGCCTTGAAGACTGAGTGTTTTGATGCTATGAAAACTATATTTTGGTATTTGTTTCATTAGTCCATTGTTGATAGAGTCCCAAAATGTTTAGCATAAAATTATACAGTGGGGAGAACAAGTATTTGATACACTGCCGATTTTTCAGGTTTTCCTACTTACAAAGTATGTAGAGGTCTGTAATTTTTTATCATAGGTACACTTCAACTGTGAGAGACGGAAATCTAAAACAAAAATCCAGAAAATCACATTGTATGATTTTTAAGTAATTAATTAGCATTTTATTGCATGACATAAGTATTTGATACATCAGAAAAGCAGAACTTAATATTTGGTATAGAAACCTTTGTTTGCAATTACAGAGATCATACGTTTCCTGTAGTTCTTGACCAGATTTGCACACACTGCAGCAGGGATTTTGGCCCACTCCTCAATACAGACCTTCTCCAGATCCTTCATGTTTCGGGGCTGTCACTGGGCAATATGGACTTTCAGCTCCCTCCAAAGATTTTCTATTGGGTTCAGGTCTGGAAACTGGCTAGGCCACTCCAGGACCTTGAGATGCTTCTTACGGAGCCACTCCTTAGTTGCCCTGGCTCTGTGTTTCGGGTCGTTGTCTTGCTGAAAGACCGAGCCACGACCCATCTTCAATGCTCTTACTGAGGGAAGGAGGTTGTTGTCCAAGATCTCATGGCCCCATCCATCCTCCCCTCAATATGGTGCAGTCTTCCTGTCCCCTTTGCAGAAAAGCATCCCCAAAGAATGATGTTTCCACCTCCATGCTTCACGGTTGGGATGGTGTTCTTGGGGTTGTACTCATCCTTCTTCTTCCTCCAAACACGGCGAGTGGAGTTTAGACCAAAAAGCCCTATTTTTGTCTCATCAGACCACATGACCTTCTCCAATTCCTCCTCTGGATCATCCAGATGGTCATTGGCAAACTTCAGACGGGCCTGGACATGCGCTGGCTTGAGCAGGGGGACCTTGCGTGCGCTGCAGTATTTTAATCCATAATGGCGTAGTGTGTTACTAATGGTTTTCTTTGAGACTGTTTTCCCAGCTCTCTTCAGGTCATTGACCAGGTCCTGCCGTGTAGTTCTGGGCTAATCCCTCACCTTCCTCATGATCATGTGGCGGTTGTTGGGACGCCGGGTGGCGCCCCAAGAGGGGGGGGGGGTACTGTCACACCTGCTCCCGATTTTCTCCCCGCTGATGCTTGAGGGCGCCAGGCTGCCCTTCATCTTCCACTCCATCATCCATTATTACGCACGCCTGCCTTCCCTCGTCACGTGCATCAGCGATATTGGCCTCAACTGGACATACTTATCTGTTTTTTTCCTCCCCTATATTTGTCAGTTCCCTTACTCTGTTCCCTGCTGCTGCATTGATTGTTTTTTTTGTCTTAAGTATTAGTTCCTGATGCTGTTCTTGTCTCGTTTCATGTCTGTTATTTATTAAATGTTTACCTCCCCGTACCTGCTTCATCTCTCCAGCGTCATTCAATGTGAGACGGTCGTCCTTCATAAAGTGCAGTGCGCTATGATAAACAGTGTCCAACGACTTTAATACAGTGGCAGCTGCATTCATATAGACAATATCACCATAATCTATGACCGGTATGAACGTCGACTGAATTATTTGTTTTCTGCTAGTTAATGAAAGGCATGGCTCCCCTATTTGGGTGTCAGTAATTTGGTAGGGGCTGCCCTATCAGAAATGCCCACTCTAAAAAAGTGTTGGAATAGTACAACTGTCACGACTTCCCTGCACCTCACACTCCAGGTCGGTCCTGTCACGACTTCCGCCAAAGTCGGTCCCTCTCCTTGTTCGGCGGTCGACGTCACCGGTCTTCAAGCCATTGCATTTTCCATTTGTTTTGTCTTGTTTTCTCAACTGGATAGTTGGGCATTTGTTTTGTGACACTGTTGCGTTCTGTGCAAATGATTGCCTTAGTAAAGTGCTTTGTCCACTCATCTTTGCTCTCCTGCGCCTGACTTCGATGCACCAGCTACACTCACCTCTTGACAATAACTACACAATAACAAATCTAAAACCCACGTTTTATTCGTAAGAGAAATTTGAAGTGTTTTAGTGAGCAGGCTTTCTTTCATGATTTGCTTTTATTTTGACTGGAGCAAGATTGAGCTTATCCCTGATGTGGAAACTGCCTGGAAATTCCTTCATTATGTTTTTTTCCAAATAGTTAACAAACATGCCCTATTCCGCAGGTTCAGGGTTAAAGGGCGGGATAATCCATGGTTTTCTTCTGAGCTGTCTTGTATTATTCACAACCGTAATCTAGCCTGGGCTAAAGCAAGGAAATCATGTTCTGATGCTGATTGGCTTATTTTTTAGGCAGTTATGAAACAAGTGTTATTTTCTTCTCAGGAAGGCCAAGTCTGAATATTTTATGTCTGTTACCACTGATAACCTGAATGACCCTAGAAAGTTTTGGAAGGCTATTAAGTCTATGTCTGGTAACAGTAATGCTAATCAATTACCGTCATGTGTTTTTAAGGACTCTGTTGCTATATATGACAAAATTGAAATGCTGAATTGTTTCAATGAGCACTTTGTATCATCTGGTAGGCTGTTTGATTCAGTGTCCTCTGTCTCTGTACAACCCTGTGTGGATGAACCAGTGAGAGCTGGTCAAACTTTTAGCTTTTTGCCATTCTCAGTGCAGGTGGTACATAAAGCCCTGAAATCCTTAGATCAGAGAAAGCCTGCAGGTCCTGATCTTTTTGATCCCTGCTTTTTAAATCTGGCAGCTGATTTCATAGCTGAACCACTTACATATCTGTTCAATCTAACCCTGGAATGTAATGACATTCCAAAGGTCTGGAAATCAGCATTTGTCCTACCACTTTTAAAAGGGGGAGATCCAACTCTTTTAAATAATTATAGGCCAATCTCAAAGTTGTCACCTGGTGAAAATACTTGAAACCCTTGTAAGTGAACAGCTAAAATAGTTTTTATTTACTAACTCTATTTGATCAATGTACCAATCAGGCTTCAGAAAGAAGCATAACATAATTACAGCAGCCATGAAGGTTTTAAATGATATCACTGAAGCCCTTGACAAAAAAACAGCACTTTTGAAACAGTTGATCATGCTATACTAAGGCAGAGATTGTCGAGTGTTGGTCTTTCGGAGCATGCAGTTGCATGGTTTACTAACTATCTGTCTGATAGAACTCAGTGCACTCAATTTGATGGGCTTATGTCTGTTAAATTGTCCGTCTTTAATGGTGTGCCCCAAGGCTCCGTACTTGGTCCTCTCTTATTCATTATTTATATAAATGATTTAGACAAAAATGTCCAAAATGCACAACTTCATTTTTATGCTAATGATACTGTTATTTACTGTTACGGATACAAGTATCCTGTGTGTATCCTGTGTGTGTGTGTGTGTATTTCTTTTCTCTCCTTCTCCCCTGCCACAGGTGGCAATCATCACTCCCCAATCAGTCACCAATCAATCATCAATCAGAAAACACACCTCCTCCTGTTTTCTACCCAATCACAGTTCCTTTCCCTTGGTTTAAAAACCCTGTCAGTTTTCTCTAGAGCTCACTCTCTGTAAATGCCATATGTCTGTAGAGCTCTATGGTTCACGTGTGCCTACTATGTCTTTATCTCGTATGTATTGAGCTCTCTTTTGTTTGAGCGCCTCCATATCACTTTGTCCTCACCTGTGAGTATTGTTTTTGGTTATGGTGTTTGTTTGCTGGTGGGGAAAAGGGGGAACCAAGACAAGTCGCCCATGGGCATACACTACCCGTAGGTAAACTTTGTTAAAAACACTAGTTAGAACTGGGTGCACCACCCACTGTATTTTTGGTTAGTTAGCTGTTGTTGAAATAGGCTAGTCTAGTTTAGGGGTGTTTTTGAATACTTATTATTTCTTTCCTTGGGTCCAGCTCAGCCCCTTTTCCTGCTCCCCCCCCATTATTACCGTGTGTTTTCTAATAAACCATGTGTTTGACGGTAATTTAGTTGTCTGTGGTTATTTTGTTCTCACTTACTTTTCACTATTTTAAACTGCAAAACCCTTATGCACCACTGCATTTTGTATACCAGGGTTGGCTGGCCTTCTCTTGTCACTCGTAGGCTCCGGCGCTGGTATACTTTTATTTACAAAGCCATTTTGGGTTTACTACCTTTTTTGGGGGGTATTTTTATTGTTCAGAAATGTGGTGGGTGCTCTCTTCGTTCGCTCGCTGGACTTCATCCTGCTAACTGTTCCAAATGTCTGAACTGAATTTGGTAAAAAGGGCTTTTATGTACTCTGCCCCATCGTCTTGGAACACCTTACAAAATACTTTTAAACTGGAAGAACTTGTCCCGATTGGTGTTTTTAAATCATTGAAGGATTTTGAGGCTGATTCCCTGACCTGTCAATGTTTTTAATTAGCTGTTTTATGATTTTGTTATACTCTTGTGAATTCAATGGTTTTTACTAGATTACTTGTAGTTTTTCATGTGTGTCTAATTTTTGTAATGACTTGGTGCTGCCTATCTCGGCCAGGACGCTCTTGAAAAAGAGATTTTATATCTCAATGAGCCCTTCCTGGTTAAATAAAGTTCCTAAATACATTTCAAATGTATTGGAAACAGGTTATGAAGTTATTTCACATGCCATGTAACATTAGAATTGTAAACAATGTTTCGTGTGAAATTTGTGGTTTATGGGTATAAAAACCTACTAGAGTAAGGAAGTCTTGGCCTATGTGACAATACTTCCTCATTTAGGTTTAGTCATTTGTCAAAGTATGGCGACTGTGCGTTTCACCCTCTCTATTCTACTAACTCTCCTCCATCATTCAGGTAAAAACAATTCTAAAACATCTGTATAGTGATATTTAATATATTGATTAGACATGTGTATATAATCTGGTTAGTAAGTAACAGGCAGTATAATTTGTATTGATTACTCTGCTTATAACCAGTCCAAATCAAATTGTATGTCACATGCGCCGAATACAACAGGTGTAGATCTTACCGTGAAATGCTTACTTACAAGCCCTTAACCAACAATGCAGTTCAATAAATAGATTTAATCAAATATTTACTTAATAAAAAGCAAAAAATCCAAACAATCAAAAAGTAACACAAGAAATGTACATAACAAGTGTACAGGGTAGTCGAGGTAATTTGTAAAGTGACTATGCATAGATAATAAACAGCGAGTAGCAGCAGTGTAAAAACAAATGTAAATAGTCTGGGTGACCATTTTATTAGTGTATTGGTGTACTGGATGTCTAGCCGGTGTACTGGATGTCTAGCCGGTGTACTGGATGTCTAGCCGGTGTACTGGATGTCTAGCCGGTGTACTGGATGTCTAGCCGGTGTACTGGATGTCTAGCCAGTAGGTGACACAGGAACTTAGATGAAGTACTAAAGTTAAGTCATGAGATGTTGATTTTTACAACATCCAAGTAATTGATAGACTTTTAAATTGAAAGTACAGTATGTAATTAACTGTAGGGCACATAAAAAAAAAAAATACTGGTTTTAAATATGTTTTGTAATACAACAATGTTTGGTTGTGATAGTATACTGTACTATTGTAAGAACAAGTTCAGTGTCATTACAGTAAAGTCAGTGACGGGAAACTACCCCATTTGTAGCATGGAACTTCTCGCTCCCGGAAATGCAATGCTCAGCTGTTTTTAGACATGTCTGTCAGCCAACCACAAATATGTGGGCTGAAAAAGACCCCCTCTCTTGAGCATCCAAGTTATCTATGCTTTTAGGCAGATTAGGTTGTACTTCCTGGAGTTATACTTCATCAAGTTGCTTTTACTGAACGGTTTCTGAAACTGAACTTCATTTTTATTTAACCTTTATTTAACTAGGCAAGTGAGTTAGGCAAGTGAGTTAAGATTGGATTCTCATTTACAATGACAGCCTACCAAGGAACAGTGGGTGAACTGCCTTGTTCAGGGGCAGAACGACAGATTTTTACCTTGTCAGCTCAGGGATTCGATCCAGCAACATTTTGGTTATTGGCCCAACCTGCCTCCCCAACTGAACAGTTGATAGTGTGTATCATATCCCAGTTCTTTATTGCAAAAGTACTTCTGTATGACTTGTAACAAAGGTTGTGACTCTGTTGATCTAAAGGCAGCTGATCTTTTTAATGGGTTAATATTTAAACCGTTTAGCAAATAGGGTGTATAGAGAAATTCTAGCCCAAACTACAAAGCCTGCAAATTGGGTCATTACGATGTGTCAGCCAGTTTGGCTATTTGCAAAAACTAAAAATGTGCACATATTCCTTTAGGAGGTTGCGTTGCTAAATTCATATCCTACTGCTGTATTTGTCACATTGTTTGATGGGCTTTTTCATCTTTTTTTACATGACGTATTCTGTGTGTTTATTTCAGAGCCCAGTGCTGAGACCTCTGTGTTTGTGCTGAAGGGACAGGATGTTCGCCTGAATGTCCAGACAAATGTTCAACTGAAAGAAGATGTTGATGTGCTATTTTGGAAGTTTAACAGATCAGTCAATGTTGTAAAGTACCCACCAAAAGTTACCTTTGAAAGGTACCGAGGTAGGGCTGAATTTAGTGAGGGAGACTTCTCTCTGCTACTGAAGAACCTCCAGGAAGGAGACAGTGGACTTTATGATGCAGTAGTGACTGGTAACAATGACAGCAACGTAGCTAAATACTTGATAAAAGTCCAAGGTATGTTTGACAGTTTTTCTATTTTATTATATAGTGACAGTTACAGTATCAATCAATAGAGCTAAACATGGTGTACAGGTTAAATGCATATTCATTGGGACTCTAGCTCATGTACTCAGGTTAATAAACTAACAATAAATGGTTTTGATATGTTTTCAGTGAGTTGTGCCTCCAGTCCTGACAGTGAACTCTGACTCCACCAACAATGACACCTGTACATGCACACACAATAAACTAGACTACATGTCATTGAAAACTCCACTCCAGACCTGACTGCCCTTGACCAGCACAAAAACATCCTTTGGTGTACTGCATTAGCATCGAATAGCACCAGCAATATGCAACTTTTCAGGGAACTTAGGAACCAATATACACAGGCAGTTAGGAAAGCAAAGGATATAATTTTCTAACAAATTTGCATCCTGTAGCACAAACTCTCAAAAGTTCTGGAACACGATAAGGTCCATGGAGAATAAGAGCACCTCCTCCCAGCTGCCCACTGCACTGAGGCTCGGAAACAATGTCACAGCCGATAAATCCACTATAATTGAGAATTTCAATAAGCATTTTTTTACGGCTGGCCATGCTTTCCACCTGGCTACACCTACCCTGGTCAACAGCCCTGTACCCCCCCCACAGAAACTTTCCCAAGCCTCCCCATTTCTCCTTCACCCAAATCCAGATAGCCGATGTTCTGAAAAAGCTGCAAAATCTGGACCCCTACGAATCAGCCGGGCTAGACAATCTGAACCCATTCTAAAATTATCCGCTGCAATTGTTGCAACCCCTATTTCTAGCCTGTTCAACCTCTCATATCGTCTGAGATCCCCAAAGATTGGAAAGCTGCCACGGTCATCCCCCTCTTCAAAGGGGGAGACACTCTAGACCCACACTGCTACAGACCCACACTGCTACAGACCTATCTATCCTACCCTGCCATTCTAAGGTCTTCGAAAGCCAAGTTAACAAACAGATCACCAACCATTTCGAATCCCACCGTACTTTCTCCACCATGCAATCTAGTTTCCGAGCTGGTCATGGGTGCAACTCAGCCACACTCAAGGTCCTAAACAAGATCATAACCGCCATCGATAAGAGACAATACTGTGCACCCGTCACCACATTCTTATCGGCAGTCAAATGACTGCCTCGCCTGGTTCATCAACTACTTCTCAGAGTTCAGTGTGTCAAATCGGAGGGCCTGTTGTCCGGACCTCTGGCAGTCTCTATGGGGGTGCCACAGGGTTCAGTTCTCAGGCCGACTCTTTTCTCTATTCATCAATGATGTCGCTCTTGCTGCTGGTGATTCTCTGATCCATCTCTACGCAGACGACACCATTCTGTATACTTCTGGCCCTTCTTTGGACACTGTTAACTAACCGCTAGATGAGCTTCAATGCCATACAACTCTCCTTCCATAGCCTCCAACTGCTCTTAAATGCAAGTTAAACTAAATGCATCCTCTTCAACCAATCACTGCCTGCACCTGCCCGCCCATCCAGCATCACTACTCTGGACGGTTCTGACTAATATGTGGACAACTACAAATACCTAGGTGTTTGATTAGATTGTAAACTCTCCTTCCAGACTCACGTTAAGCATCTCCAATCCAAAATTAAATCTAGAATTGGCTTCCTATTTCACAACAAAGCATCCTTCACTCATGCTGCCAAACATACCCTCGTAAAACTGACTATCCTACCGATCCTTGACTTCGGCGATGTCATTTACAAAATAGCCTCCAACACTCTACTCAGCAAATTGGATGCAGTCTATCACAGTGCCATCCGTTTTGTCACCAAAACCCTATATACTACTCACCACCTCGACCTGTATGCTCTCGTTGGCTGGCCTTCGCTTCATATTCGTCGCCAAACCCACTGGCTCCAGATTCTCTATAAGTCTTTGCTAGGTAAAGCCCCGCCTTATTTCAGCTCACTGGTCACCATAGCAGCACCCACACGTACCACGCGCTCCAGCAGGTATATTTCACTGGTCACCCCCAAAGCCAATTCCTACTTTGGCCGCCTTTCCTTCCAATTCTCTGCTGCCAATGACTGGAACCAATTGTAAAAATCACTGAAGCTGGAGACACACATCTCCCTCTCTAACTTTAAGCACCAGCTGTCAGAGCAGCTCACATATCACTGCACCTGTACATAGCCCATCCAACTATCTCATCCCCATACTGTTATTTTTTTGCTCCTTTGCACCCCAGTATCTCTACTTGCACATTCATCTTTTGCACATTTATCACTCCAGTGTTGTAATTGCTCAATTGTAATTATTATCTCCCTCCCGTATCTTACCTCATTTGCACACACTGTACATAGACTTTTCTATTGTGTTATTGACGGTATCAAATCACATTTATTTATATAGCCCTTCTTACATCAGCTGATATCTCAAAGTGCTGTACAGAAAGCCAGCCTAAAACCCCAAACAGCAAGCAATGCAGGTGTAGAAGCACGGTTGCTAGGAAAAACTCCCTAGAAAGGCCGAAACCTAGAGTGGAACCAGGCTACAAACTGTATGTTTGTTTAATCCATGTGTAAATCTGTGTTGTTGTTTGTGCTGCACTGCTTTGCTTTATCTTGGCCAGGTTGCAGTTGTAAATTAGAACTTGTTCTCAACTGGTCTACCTGGTTAAAAAAAGGTGAAATAAAAAATATATGCTTTGCTGATTTTTATATTTTGTGGGAGGAAGCAGAGGAACTATCGTGGGAGGAAGTGGACGACAACTCTGTCAAAGTCTGGATACCTGTCGGTGTCCTCATCATAGTTGGATTATTCGTCCTGATTAGCATTGTTCTTTGGCGAAAGATAAATGAAGGTAAGCTCAGGATCAATAACTATTGTGAATACTGGTGATAACAGGATGTGATTAAATGTCAATTTTGTATAGATTATATACACACACATCGATATGCATTTACACATACAAATACATGCATACATATACAGTATATACAGTACACATACACCACCGTTCAAAAGTTTGGGGTCACAGAGAAATGTCCTGGTTTTTGAAAGAAAGGCAATTTTTTTCCCCATTAAAATAACATAAAATTGATTAGAAATACATTGTTAATGTTGTAAATGACTAGTAGCTGGAAACGGCTAATTTTTAATGGAGTATCTACAGAGGTGTACAGAGGCCCATTATCAGCAACCATCGCTCCTGTGTTCCAATGGCACGTTGTGAGAAAGAGGACAAGTATATTAGTGTTTAGTTTGAGAAACAGACACCTCACAAGTCCTCAAATGGCTGCTTCATTAAATAGTACCCGCAAAACACCAGTCTTAACAGTGAAGAGGCGACTCCGGGATGCTGGTCTTCTAGGCAGAGTTGCAAAGGAAAAGCCATATCTCAGTCTGGCCAATAAAGATAAAATATTAAAATGGGCAAAAGAACACAGACACTGGACAGAGGAACTCAAAAGAATCTGCCGTTTCCAGCTACAGTAGTCATTTACAACATTAACAATGTCTACACTGTATTTCTGATCAATTAGATGGTATTTTAATGGACAAAAAATGTGCTTTTCTTTCAAAAACAAGGACATTTCTAAGTGACCCCAAACTTTTGAACGGTAGTGTATATACAGTACCAGTCAAAGTTTGGACACACCTACTCATTTAAGGGTTTTTCTTAATTTTTACTATTTTATACATTGTAGAATATTAGTGAAGACATCCAAATGATGAAATAACACATATGGAATCATGTAGTAACCAAAAAATGGTTAAACAAATATTTTATATTTGAGATTCTTCAAAGTAGCCAACTTTTTCCTTAGTGACAGCTTTCACACTTTCTGCATTCTCAATGTAGAAAATAGTAAAAATAAAGAAAAGCCCTTGAATGAGTAGGTGTGTCCAAACTTTTGACTGGTACTGTATATATACACTACATTGGCCAAAAGTATGTGTACAGCTGCTCGTCGAACATCTCATTCCAAAATTATGGGCATTAATATGGAGGTGGTCCCCTCCTTTGCTGCTATAACAGCCTCCACTCCGCGTTAAGATTTCACTGGAACTAAGGGGTCTAGCCCGAACCATGAAAAACAGCTCCAGACCATTATTCCTCCTACACCAAACTTTACAGTTGGTACTATGCATACTGGCAGGTAGTGTTCGGGCATCGGCCAAACAGATTCATCTGTCGGACTGCCAGATGGTGAAGCGTGATTCATCACTCCAGAGAACGAGTTTCGTCTACTACAGAGTCCAATGGTGGCGAGCTTTACACCACTCCAATCTTAGGCTTGAGTGTGGCTGCTCGGCCATAGAAACCCATATCATGAAGTTCCCGATGAACAGTTCTTGTGTCGGCGTTGCTTCGAGGCAGTTTGTAACTCAGAAGTGTTACAACCGAGGACAAATTATTTTTTCAGCTGAGGTCCTGTTCTGTGGGCTTGTGCGGCCTTCCACTTCGTGGCTGAGCCGTTGTTGCTCCTAGACATTTCCACTTCACAATAACAGCACTTACAGTGGACCGGGGCAGCTCTAGCAGTGCAGAAATTTGCCTAACTGACTGGTTGGAAAGGTGGCATCCTATGATGTTGCCACGTTGAAAGTCATTGACCTGTTCAGTAAGGCCATTTTACTGCCATTGTTTGTCTATAGAGGTTGCACAACTGTGTGCTCGATTTTATACACCTATCAGCAATGGGTGTGGCAGAAATAGCCGAATTCACTCATTTGAAGGGGTGTCCAGATACCGTTACAATGTGGTGTATATTAAACAGTTCATATATATACAGTGCCTTGCGAAAGTATTCGGCCCCCTTGAACTTTGCGACCTTTTGCCACATTTCAGGCTTCAAACATAAAGATATAAAACTGTATTTTTTTGTGAAGAATCAACAACAAGTGGGACACAATCATGAAGTGGAACGACATTTATTGGATATTTCAAACTTTTTTAACAAAGCAAAAACTGAAAAATTGGGCGTGCAAAATTATTCAGCCCCTTTACTTTCAGTGCAGCAAACTCTCTCCAGAAGTTCAGTGAGGATCTCTGAATGATCCAATGTTGACCTAAATGACTAATGATGACAATCCACCTGTGTGTAATCAAGTCTCCGTATAAATGCACCTGCACTGTGATAGTCTCAGAGGTCCGTTAAAAGCGCAGAGAGCATCATGAAGAACAAGGAACACACCAGGCAGGTCCGAGATACTGTTGTGAAGAAGTTTAAAGCCGGATTTGGATACAAAAAGATTTCCCAAGCTTTAAACATCCCAAGGAGCACTGTGCAAGCGATAATATTGAAATGGAAGGAGTATCAGACCACTGCAAATCTACCAAGACCTGGCCGTCCCTCTAAACTTTCAGCTCATACAAGGAGAAGACTGATCAGAGATGCAGCCAAGAGGCCCATGATCACTCTGGATGAACTGCAGAGATCTACAGCTGAGGTGGGAGACTCTGTCCATAGGACAACAATTAGTCGTATATTGCACAACTCTGGCCTTTATGGAAGAGTGGCAAGAAGAAAGCCATTTCTTAAAGATATCCACAAAAAGTGTTGTTTAAAGTTTGCCACAAGCCACCTGGGAGACACACCAAACATGTGGAAGAACTCTGGTCAGATGAAACCAAAATTGAACTTTTTGGCAACAATGTAAAACGTTTTGTTTGGCGTAAAAGCAACACAGCTCATCACTCTGAACACACCATCCCCACTGTCAAACATGGTGGTGGCAGCATCATGGTTTGGGCCTGCTTTTCTTCAGCAGGGACAGGGAAGAAGTTCTTCAGCAGGGACAGGAAATTGATGGGAAGATGGATGGAGCCAAATACAGGACCATTCTGGAAGAAAACCTGATGGAGTCTGCAAAAGACCTGAGACTGGGACGGAGATTTGTCTTCCAACAAGACAATGATCCAAAACATAAAGCAAAATCTACAATGGAATGGTTCAAAAATAAACATATCCAGGTGTTAGAATGGCCAAGTCAAAGTCCAGACCTGAATCCAATCGAGAATCTGTGGAAAGAACTGAAAACTGCTGTTCACAAATGCTCTCCATCCAATCTCACTGAGCTCGAGCTGTTTTGCAAGGAGGAATGGGAAAAAAATTCAGTCTCTCGATGTGCAAAACTGATAGAGACATACCCCAAGCGACTTACAGCTGTAATCGCAGCAAAAGGTGGCGCTACAAAGTATTAACTTAAGGGGGCTGAATAATTTTGCACGCCCAATTTTTCAGTTTTTGATTTGTTAAAAAAGTTTGAAATATCCAATAAATGTCGTTCCACTTCATGATTGTGTCCCACTTGTTGTTGATTCTTCACAAAAAAATACAGTTTTATATCTTTATGTTTGAAGCCTGAAATGTGGCAAAAGGTCGCAAAGTTCAAGGGGGCCGAATACTTTCGCAAGGCACTGTATATGTAGCGTCTCTGAACATCTTACTTTTAAATATTTATTGTATTTTTATGTTGTTAAATTATAGGTGACAAAGAGGAAATGATAAACACAGAGTATGCTACAGTCAGGGTAAGATACTGTACCTCGGCTACTGTCATTTAAAAAACTAAAATGTCATTGGAAAATGTATACATTCTTAATTAAAGATAAAGTTATTTCATTTAAGTTAATTTAATGCTTACATTTTTTCGCATTGAACAGCCACTGAGAAATATTACATTTATTGATTTGAGGTAATTAATTACCTTGTTTTGTACCCGGGTCACCGTTCATAAATTCACAGTGAAAATGTTACTGTATGTTTTTATTCTCCAGACTCCAGGTAACAGTCAAATAGGTGGTGAAGAGCAGGAATCTCCAGGTCCAGCATCACCCTCCATCTACAGTATGGTGGGACTACCCCAACCCCAGCCTGTTAACCACCAGCCTTTGCCTGTGGACCTCCCCATGGCCACCATGACCTCCATGCCTGAGAGTTTATATGCTGTGGTGGGGGAAAAGACTAGACAACAATAATAATGAATTTTAAAATTATTCTAGGCTGGGATTAACTCAGATTTTATTAGATTGCCCTTTGTTGGCTAAGCATCTTTTAAAGCCAATGTTCCTGCATTCGCTGAGACAGCTTGCACAATAAATGCTGCACATGCTAGCTAAATCGGAAATTATCTTCAAATGGTGCCTAGATGCAGTGGTGACCCGTCATTCAGGGCAGGTGTTTTGAGCCCAACATTTTTAGCAATGGGCTTGCCTGTTTTGCATGTTATTTTGGCATTAATACGTGTCACATATCAGTTTGCAAACAATGTAAAAAATATATATATATCATTGAGGTAATAAAGCTGCTTACAAACATGGTCTCTTTTTTGTTTTCTTGAGTAATGGAGCTCCAAAATGCAGGTGTTTCAGCCTAGCTCAGTGCTGGTGGTGGGGCAAGCCAGTCACACATTGGCCGCGGAGAGTGCCTGTAATCCGGAGGCTCTTTTCAATACCTTCCTTCGGGGGAAATAAAAGACGAGTTTGCAGCGCAGGGGTTACCATTGGACCTCGATTCCCTCATCGCCCTTACGATTAGGATTGTTGGGCGTCTACGACAACGTCGGAGTGAGAGGAGGTCGGGTCTCAGGAACATTAATTCATCCACTGCTGCTTGCTCACCTCCGAAGGAATCCAGAGGTCCCTGAAGTGTGTACTTCCGAGAGGAGCCGAAGCCACCCGAGTTCCCTCGAGAATCATCGGCGACGAGTGAGTCGGTTACTCATAAGCCTATGCAACTGGGCAGAGCTGGACTATCGCCTAGGGAACGTTCCCATAGACTGAGTTCCAACTGTTATCGGTACTGTGGGGCTGCGGGACATTATATTGCCACCTACCCTGTTAAGATACCTATTTCTTTAGTAGGTACAAGTACTCTGGTGAGAAAAACTGGGAATCCTCTAATTCCCATCATCCACACTCCTTTTTATGATACTGCTGTGGGGAGACCAGTCTAAGTCTCTTCGGGTGTTCATTGACTCCGGGGAGGATCAGAGTTTTATGGACGCTACCCTAGTTTCTGAATGATGTATCCTCACTCAACTCCTCTCTGTTCCCATGGACGCTAAGCCATTGGAAGTGTTACCCACAGCACTGTTCCTGTTAATCTGCGGGTTTCAAGAAATCACAGTGAGGCTATACAGCTTTTCCTCATTGAGTCCCCCATGTTCTTGTTGTTTTGGGATTTTCTTGGCTCCAAAAACACAACCCCGTTATTAACTGGACTACGAGTTCAGCCTGGGTTGGAGTCCGTTCTGTCATTCCCATTGTCTCAAAGTGGCGCAGCCTTCCCTGAGATGTCCTCATCAGGGCTGAAGTTAAGCCTCGTATTTCTCTGCCGTTCCCGCAGAGTACCATGACATCCTGGAGGTCTTAAGCAAGGCACGGGCTACTTCTCTTCCCCAGCAATGTCCCTACGATTGTGCCATTGACCTTCTCCCAGGCACCACACTGCCTCGTGGTTGGCTATAGTCCCTATCCGGCCCAGAGACCAAGGCCATGGAGTATATTGAGAACTCTCTGGCTGTTGGAAGCATCCGTCCTCCTGCATCCCCTGCTGCGCAGGGTTTTTCTTTGTGGAAAAGAAGAACAAGACGCTGCGTCCGTGCATTGACTACCAGGGTCTAAATTACTTAACGGTCAAGAATCGTAACCCCCTACCACTCCTCTCCTCGGCTTTCGAACCTCTCCAGGAGGCTACCATCTTCTCCAAGCTGAACCTTCGGAATGCATACCACCTGGTTCGGATATGCGAAGGAGATGAGTGGAAGACAGCCTTCAACACTGCCAGTGGACATTATGAGTACCTGGTTATGCTGTTTGGACTCACCAACTCACCACTGTCTTCCAGGCCCTGGTAAACGATGTGCTCCGTGACATGTTAAATTGATTCGTGTTCGCAAACCTCGACGACATCTTGGTGTTTTCCCGTTCTGCCCAAGAACAAGTCTTCCATGTTCAACAAGTCCTTCAGCTCCTCCTGGAGAAGCCGTTATTTGTGAAAGCGGAGAAGTGCGAGTTCCACCGTTCTACAATCACCTTTCTCGGATATGTCATCACGGAAGGAAATGTCCAGATGGACCCTGAAAAGTTGAAAGCAGAAGTGAATTGGTCCCAACCGACAGGAAATGTCCAGATGGACCCTGAAAAGTTGAAAGCAGAAGTGAATTGGTCCCAACCGACAGGAAATGTCCAGATGGACCCTGAAAAGTTGAAAGCAGAAGTGAATTGGTCCCAACCGACAGGAAATGTCCAGATGGACCCTGAAAAGTTGAAAGCAGAAGTGAATGGGTCCCAACCGACGTCCAGGGTGCAGCTACAACGTTTCCTGGGGTTTGCCAACTTCTCCCGCCGTTTCATTCGAGGCTACAGCACCAGTTGTGTAGGGATGCTACGGGAAAATGCAGCGTTTCTGAGCTATTGTGAATATCATGTTATTTTATTGTTCCCATTGTGGGTTTGCTATTTGCCACTAGCGTTGTTTTATTATAGAAAAGCTGCTGCAACCGAGCGTAGCATTAGCACAGTAGTTTGAGGTGTGCATTGAAATACCAGTATTTAATTTATCATAATTGAATATCATTGTAACATGTATTGTTCTACAGGAAGCGCGCTGGTTACTATTTATTTATACTGAACAAAAATATAAACGCAGCCTGAAACGATTTCAAAGATTTTACTGAGTTACAGTTCATATGAGGAAATCAGTCAATTGAAACGAATTAATTAGGCATTAATCTATGGATTTCACATGACTGGACAGGGGTGCAGCCATGGGTGTGCATAAGATGGCATATGCCCACCCAATGGAGAGCCAGGCCCAGCCAATCAGAATGATTTTTTCCCTACAAAAGGGCTTTATTACAGACAGAAATACTCCTGTATCATTAGCTGTCAGGGTGGCTGGTCTCAGACAATCCCGCAGGTGAAGAAGCCGGATGTGGAGGTCCTGGTCTGGCGTGGTTAAATGGGGTCTGTGGTTGTGAGGCCGGTTGGACGTACTGCCAAATTCTCTAAAATGACGTTGGAGGCGAATTATGGTAGAGAAATGAACATTCAATTCTCTGGCAACAGCTCTGGTGGACATTCCTGCAGTCAGCATGCCAATTGCACACTCCCTCAAAACCTGAGACATTTGTGGCATTGTGTTATCTGACAAAACTGCACATTTTAGAGTGGTCTTTTATTGGTTTTGTTGCTGGGAAACGTAACACCCCAGAACATGTTATGCAGGTCATCAATCCAAACCCCCAAATTAGATACTTTTTCAACACTGATGGTAGTCAAATCATTGTCCATAAAAGGGTAGAAAAGAGGATACTGTGTAAAAAGTATCTTTGCTTGTATCTGTGATTCCTGTTGAGTTAAGCTACAATTAAAATATTTTTCTGGCTCAAACCACACTGACAGAAGTAACACCAGCAGGCTTCGTGTGGTTCATAGAACTCATGTGTCTTTCACTTTACTTAAAAAGCCTGCCAATATAATGCTTTATAGCTTGTTAAAAGCATGTATGAATTTTTATAATGTCTTGTGATAAGTTATTTATTCTATGTATCAAAATGTCACCTGACACAAAATGGATTAGTCAGGCTCATTAGTCAGGATCAGGATCATCATCATGAGTCAGGTAATAATATATTTTAAGAGAGGCATACATGCTCATGACATGACACGTCTTACAAAGCATTTACAACAGCCTCATAATGTATCAAACCTGGAGGCTTTACAGGAAATATCCACTCCAAAAAGGTTTTCATTAGTCCACTGTTAATACAGCGGCAAAATGTTATGCATGTCAGCAGTCAAGGTTTCAAGATGTTGGACATTCGAGAAGCAAAGTGTCGCCGACCACATCCTCATGAGGGTGCAAAAGGCATCATCTGAGTTACTGACTTTAAACTACAATTGTCTCTATGTGCTTTTCCACAGCAGAAAAGTCCAATTCAGTAATTTGAATTGAATTGAAGAAGGTTTAATAAAAGCAATAGATTAATAGAAAAACAGTTGAGCCATCAGGCATTTTCTGTAATACTGAAATATTATAAATATAGAATAACAGTATGTTAAAGTTCATAAGAGTATGAAATGTTCCTATCTAGTATCGGTTCAAAGGGTCCACAGTGCATCACATGGTCTGTGACACCCCTCCCTCTCTCTCAATGGGCCAGGGAAGCTGATCCTAGATCTGTACCTAAGTGAAACTTCAACCTACACCTAAGGGGCCATAATCTGTATTGGTACTATGACACTCCAGTAACTAGTTCCAGTACCTAGCTCAACAACTAACCGTATCAGTTGACTGGCCTGCGTGGCCCAATGGCTTCTCCACCACTTCTATCTTCTTCTGCTGTTCTGTGCTGCCTCACTGGCTGTCATCCTGGAACCACCACGTACAGTAACATTTAAAGGTCACTAATAGTGAAAATCATGATTTTCATCAAATTCAATGAAACCAGTAGGTTGACCCAAGTATTGTCAAATGACTGCAGCTTTTACACCGACAAGTTGATCATAAAGTTACTGGTCCCTTCCAGTAACTCTGGAATCAGGAAGCAGGCATTACTTCCAGGATAATGCAACTTAATTTATTGCCGGGACATATTATACACCAATGGCAGCGTCTTATAATCTCAACTAATTTAAATATGTAACTCCTTAAAACCACATGTGCGCGTCATACGGCTTTGTTTGCAAACCGTAAGATACTGTAGCTCAAGCAGAACGTGGCACAACGATACTGATGCCCCTTTGTATCTGTGTTGTGACTTTTAGCTAGCAAACTAACAGCATGCCGGAAAAACACACTCCACACTCCTTTTGTCTCTTAAATGAGGTCACCCTTGATGCAGCACCTACATGTGGGGAAGCTGTGCGAGCTGTCCTTCCCAGGACCCCTCCTATATGTGGGGAAGCTGTGCGAGCTGTCCTTCCCAGGACCCCTCCTATATGTGGGGAAGCTGTGCGAGCTGTCCTTCCCAGGACCCGTCCTATATGTGGGGAAACTGTGCGAGCTGTCCTTCCCAGGACCCCTCCTATATGTGGGGAAGCTGTGCGAGCTGTCCTTCCCAGGACCCCTCCTATATGTGGGGAAGCTGTGCGAGCTGTCCTTCCCAGGACCCCTCCTATATGTGGGGAAGCTGTGCGAGCTGTCCTTCCCAGGACCCCTCCTATATGTGGGGAAGCTGTGCGAGCTGTCCTTCCCAGGACCCCTCCTATATGTGGGGAAGCTGTGCGAGCTGTCCTTCCCAGGACCCCTCCTATATGTGGGGAAGCTGTGCGAACTGTCCTTCCCAGGACCCCTCCTATATGTGGGGAAGCTGTGCGAGCTGTCCTTCACAGGACCCCTCCTATATGTGGGGAAGCTGTGCGAGCTGTCCTTCCCAGGACCCCTCCTATATGTGGGGAAGCTGTGCGAGCTGTCCTTCCCAGGACCCCTCTGTCCAGTCTGAGAGGCCTGACAAGGAGGAGTATATAGCTGGATTTGTCTCCCGCTTAAATCTTGGGGATGACTGAAGCCAAGTGGGTGACTGAAGCCTGCTTAATTGAATCGGGGCACATGGGTCCCTCTCCTCTCCCACTCCACTCCCCATCAATCTCTGTAGATGGTTGTATTTCCCAAAGCCTAGGTCATTAACTTCTACGTGATATGACATGACATTTTGTTACTTTGTATTATTTTTTACAAGCATTCAGACGGGAGATGAGTGTTACAAATTGGACGAATCAATGGGGTACTGCACATTGTAGGGTGACCAGGTTCCTATATTAGGCGTATGGCTCTAATAAAAATGTTCTGTCGCTTTTATTTTTTTTATCATGTTGATCAACATTTTGGCTATGCTGGCCTATGATCAAATAAATGTCTGATCAACACAAACAATTCTGAACATATTGCTATTTATAATGTGTCACATCATGATCTGTTTCACCTGTCTTTGTGCTTGTCTCCACGCCCCTCCAGGTGTTGCCCATCTTCCCCATTATCCCCTGTGCATTTATACCTGTGTTCTCTGTTTGTCTGTTGCAATTCACCTTGTCTTGTCAGGTCTTACCAGCGTGCTTTCCCATCTTCCTGTTTTTCAAGTTCTGTTTCCTAGTTTTCCCGGTTTTGACTATTCTGCCTACCCTGACCCCGAGCCTACCTGCCTGACTCTGACCTGATTACAAATCTCTGCCTGTCCTCCACCTGCCCTTTGCCTGCCCAGTGTTTACAATACATCATCTGAGAACTCCCAAGTGGCGCAGCGGTCTAAGGCACTGCATCTCAGTGCTAGAAGGATCACTACAGACACCCTGGTTTGATTCCAGGCTGTATCATAACCTTGCTATGATTGGGAGTCCCATAGAGCAGTGTTGTCCGAGTTTGGCCGGGGTAGGCCGTCATTGTAAATAAGTATTTGTTCTTAACTGACTTGCCTAGTTAAATAAAGCTTACAGTTTTTATTTATTTTTTATTTAAAAACATAACTGTACTATCCACCTCCTGTGTCTGCATCTGGGTCATATCATAGTCATGATAGTACGAACTGGCCATTACTGACCCAGCAAACAGACCAACTCCACAATGCTGTCTCCCAGCAAGGAGCCACCATTGGAAGACACAAGGAGTTACTGCAATGCCTTACAGAGGGACTCCATACCGTGGCAGAATGCCATGACCAGGCGTTCGATACATTGCTGGAGCAATTCCGGGAATTCCCTACTAGGCAGGGGGCCACACCAGTAATCCCCCAGACTCTCAGCAACCCCACTACCAGCGCCATTTCTTCCCAGCCTACCCCAGTGTCCGAAGAACCCCGCTTACCTTCTCCGGAGCTCTACGGCGGAGATTCTGGAACCTGCCGGGCCTTTCTCTCCCAGTGCTCCCTCATCTTCGAGCTGCCGCCTTCTTCGTTCCCCTCTCACCCCTCGAGGATAGCGTACCTCATAATACTGATTATGAGTTTCCCATCCTACATTGCTCGTACCCCTCTCGTACCCCTCTCCCCCCTCTCGTACCCCCCTCTCTGATCAACTCTCAGCTCTGTTCACAAGGGTGTTTCAAAAAGCTGTCAGTCAAGGTGAGCTCATGAATAGTATACCTGCACAACATCATAAAATGATTTCCAGGTAATAACGGTTCATGGCATTCTGCTTCCGGCTTTTCACCGTTGTTGGTAATACATTAGCATTCTTAAAAGTATTGTTTATATATACAGTACCAGTCAAAAGTTTGGACACACCTACTCATTCAAGGGGTTTTCTTTATTTTGACTATTTTCTACATTGTAGAATATTTGTAAAGCCATCAAAACTATGAAATAACACATATGGAATCATGTAGTAATCAAAAAAGTGTTAAACAAATCAAAATATATTTTATATTTGAGATTCTTCAAAGTAGCCATCCTTTGCGCTTGATGACAGCTTTGAACACTCTTGGCATTCTCTCAACCAGCTTCATGAGGTAGTCACCTGGAATGCATTTCAATTAACAGGTGTGCCTTCTTAAAAGTACATTTGTATAATTTCTTTCCTTCTTAATGTGTTTGAGCCAATCAGTTGCAAGGCAGGGGTGGTATACAGAAGATAGCCCTATTTGGTAAAAGACCAAGTCCATATGATGGCAAGAACAGCTCAAATAAGCGAAGAGAAACGGCAGTCCATTATTACTTTAAGACATGAAGGTCCGTCAATGTGGAACATTTCAAGAACTTTGAACGTTTCTTCAAGTGCAGTTGCAAAAACGATCAAATGCTGTGATGAAACTGGCTCTCATGAGGACCCCCACAGGAAATAAAGACCCAGAGTTACTTCTGCTGCAGAGGAAAAGATCATTAGAGTTAATTGCACCTCAGATTGCAACCCAAATAAATGCTTCACAGAGGTCAAGTAACAGACACATCTCAACATCAATGTTTCAGAGGATACTGAGTGAATTTGGCCTTCATGGTTGAATTGCTGCAAAGAAACCACTACTAAAGGACACCAATAAGAAGAAGAGACTTGCTTGGGCCAAGAAACACAAGCAATTGACATTAGACCGGTGGAAATTGGTCCTTTGGTCTGATGAGCCAAGATTTAAGATTTTTGGTTCCTACAGCTTTGTGAGACGCATAGTTGGTGAATGAATGATCTCTGCATGTGTGATTCCCACCGTGAAGCATGGAGGTGGAGGTGTGATGGTGTGCGGGTGGTTTGCTGGTGACACTGTCTTTGATTTATTTAGAATTCAAAGCACACTTAACCAGCATGGCTACCACAGCAATGATACACCAACCCATCTGGTTTGCGCTTAGTGGGACTATCGTGTTTTTCAACAGGACAATGGCTCAAAACACACCTCCAGGCTATGTTAGGGCTAATTGACCAAGAAGGAGAGTGCTGCATCAGATGACCTGCCCTCCACAATCACCCAACCTCAACCCAATTGAGATGGTTTGGGATGAGTTGGACCACAGTGTGAAGGAAAAGCAGCCAACAAGTGCTCAGCATATGTGGGAACTCCTTCAAGACTGTTGAAAAAACATTCCAGGTGAAGCTGGGGACCCATGGTAAATCTTGTCAGTCTCCTGAGGGGAGAAAGTTGTTGTCGTGCCCTCTTCACAACTGTCTTGGTGTGTTTGGACCAAGATAGTTCAGTGGTGATGTAGACACCAAGGACCTTGAATCTCTTGACCCCTGCCACTTCAGGCCTGCCAATGTTAATGGGGGCCATTTCGGCCCTCCTTTTCCTATTGTCCACGATCAGCTCCTTTGTCTTGCTCACATTGAGGGAGAGGTTGTTGTCCTGGCAACACACTGCCAGGTCTCTGACCTCCCACTTATAGGCTGTATAATCGTTGTCGGTGATCAGCAAACTTAATGATGGTGTTGGAGTCGTGCTTGGCCACACAGTCGTATGTGAACAGGGAGTACAGGAGGGGAATAAGCAGACACCCCTGAGGCGCCCCAGTGTTGAGGATTAGGGTGGCAGATGTGTTGTTGCCTACCCTCACCACCTGGTGGCAGCCCATCAGGAAGTCCAGGATCCAGTTGCAGAGGGAGGTGTTTAGTCTCAGGGTCCTTAGCTTAGTGATGAACTTTGTTGGTACTATGGTGTTGAACACTGAGCTGTAGTCAATGAACAGCATTCTCACATAGGTGTTCCTTTTGTCCAGGTGGGAATGGGCAGTGTGGAGTGTGATTGCGATTGCGTCCTCTGTGGATCTGTTGGGGTGGTACGCGAATTGAGGTGGGTCTCGGCATGATGGTGTTGATGTGAAGCATGACCAGCTTTTCAAAGCACTTCGTGACTACCGACATGAGTTCTACGGGTCGATAATCATTTAAGCAGGTTCCCTTCTGTTTCTTGTGCACAGGGACTATGGTGGTCTGTTTTATCAGATGAAGTTATTATTTTTTATAGAAACAGTTTACCTTTGTCCTGGATGCAAAGCGTTATGTTTGGGGAAAATGCAACACACTGAGTACCACTTCATGTTTTCAAGCATGGTGGTGACTGCATCATGTTGTGGATATGCTTGTCATCTGCAAGGACTAGGGAGTTTGTTTAAACATAAATGGAATAGAGCTACGCGCAGCCAAAATCCTAGAGGAAAACCTGGTTCAGTCTACTTTCCATCAGACACTGGGAGACAAATTCACCTTTCAGCAGGACAATAACCCAAAACAAGGCCAAAAATACACTGGAGTTGCTTACCAAGACGACATAGAATTTTCCTGAGTGGCTTAATTACAGTTGAGTTATATCAGCTTGAAAATCTAAGGACTAATAAAACATTATGGCCTTTCTCTTGCATTTCAAAGATGATGGTACAAAAAAATACAAAATAACGGTTTTCTCTTTGTATTATCTTTTACCAGATCTATTGTGTTGTATTCTACTACATTACTTTCACATTTCCATAAACTTTAAAGTGTTTCCTTTCAAAGGGTAACAATAATATGCATATCCTTGCTTCAGGGCCTGAGCTACAGGCAGTTAGATTTGGGTATGTTATTTTAGGCGAAAATTTAAAAATTGGGGCTAATCCTTAAGAGGTTTTAATAACATATTTTTAATTACAGGACATTAGCTATAAAACTGCGAATTTTTGCTCAGACTCAATAATTTATTCAGTTTCTATAGCGTAGGTCTAGACTACAACAATTGTCAGCTGGAGTGTTGGGTGTTTGAAGCCTCCAACAGATGGATCCACATAGCTTGAGCAGACAATGTAAAATGTATATTGTGTAAATATCAATGTTAAACCTAAAACATATGAAGTGAACATCCTAAAAACAAATGTATTTCATTATTACAACATTAAGTGAATGTCCTGTGCAACCTAGTTTCTCTCATTTTGTGCACAAATGTTTTCATCCATGTTAGTGAGCATTTCTCATTCGACAAGGTAATCCATCCACCTGACATGTGGCATATCAAGAAGCTGATTTAAAAGCATGATAATTACACAGGTGCACCTTGTGCTGGGGATGAAAGGCAACTAAAATGTGCAGTTCTGTCACACAACACAATGCCACAGATGTCTCAAGTTTTGAGGGAGTGTGCAATTGGCATGCTGACTGCAGGAATGTCCACCAGAGCTGTTGCCAGAGAATTTAATGTTAATTTCTCTACCAACATTGTTTTAGAAAATTTGTCAGTACAGTACATTCGCAACTGAGACATAGCTGAACAAGTTCCACAGACATGTGACTAACAGAAATTGAAAAATGTGTCACTGAACAAAGGGGGTTCAAAATCAAAAGTAACAGTCAGTATCTGGTGTGGCCACCAGCTGCATTAAGTACTGCAGTGCATCTCCTCCTCATGGACTGCACCAGATTTGCCAGTTCTTGCTGTACAAGTTCCCGGACATTTCTGGTGGTAAGGCCCTATCCCTCACCCAATGATCCAACAGGTCCCAGATGTGCTCAATGGGATTGAGATCCGGGCCCTTCGCTGGCCATGACAGAACACTGACATTCCTGTCTTGCAGGAAATCGCGCATAGAACAAGCAGTATGGCTGGTGGCATTATCATGCTGGAGGGTCATGTCAAGATGAACCTGCAGGAAGGGTACCACATGAGGGAGGAGGATGTCTTCCCTGTAACGCACAGCGTTGAGATTGCCTGCAATGACAACAAGCTCAGTCCGATGATGCTGTGACACACCGCCCCAGACCATAGGGCGACGTTGTTGCCGGTGATGTCTGGTGAGGACCTGCCTTACGACAGGCCTACAAGCCCTCAGTCCAGCCTTTCTCAGCCTATTATGAAAAGCCTGAGCACTGATGGAGGGATTGTGCGTTCCTGGTGTAACTCGGGCAGTTGTTGTTGCCATCCTGTACCTGTCCCGCAGGTGTGATGTTCTGATGTACCGATCCTGTACAGGTGTTGTTACACGTGGTCTGCCACTGCGAGGACAATCAGCTGTCCGTCCTGTCTCCCTGTAGCTCTGTCTTAGGCGTCTCACAGTACAGACATGGCAATTTATTGCCCTGGCCACATCTGCAGTCCTCATGCCTCCTTGCAGCATGCTAAGGCATGTTCACACAAATGAGCAGGGACCCTGGGCATCTTTCTTAGTGTTTTTCAGAGTCAGTAGAAATGCCTCTTTAGTGTCCTAGGTTTTCATAACTGTGACCTTAATTGCCTACCGTCTGTAAACTGTTAGTATCTTAACGACCGTTCCACAGGTGCATGTTCATTAATTGTTTATGGTTTATTGAACAAGTATGGGAAACAGTGTTTAAACCCTTTACAATGAATAACTGTGAAGTTATTTGGATTTTTACGAATTATCTTTGAAAGACAGGGTCCTGAAAAAGGGACGTTTCTTTTTTTGCTGAGTTTATTTCATATGTCCTTTTATGAACTTACTGTAGTCATGTTTTTTTCAGTACCACTTATAGTATATGGCTCAAATTTGTTGCACATTGAACGTGTTTATTTAAATGAAATGTTTTACATGATGTTTTACATGATACCCAAGTGTCACCATGAACCACAGCCTATTGGTGTTACTGCTGTGGTTTGAGCCAGGAAGAGAAGTTCCTCTTATTTTAATTAACTCAACAGGAAACACCAACACAAGCGAACAGACTATTTAGTGGCTATCCTCTCTTCTGCCGTATATATCTGTCTGTCTACTGTCATATCTTGTTTGGAGCACCATCTCAACACCATGAAGTTGAAAATGTCTCTCCTTTTAGGGTTTTGATTGGTGACCTGCGCAGGTAGACTTTTGTATATCTCTAAGGTTCTATTTTTAAAGAGCAGCAATGTCATGGTAAAAAACATACTGCATAAGATTCTAAGTATTATCTGAGGAATTTAGGCATTTACAGTTGAAGTCGGAAGTTTACATACCCCTTATCCAAATACATTTAAACTCAGTTTTTCACAATTCCTGACATTTAAACCTTAGTAAAAATTCCCTGTCTTGGGTCACTTTATTTTAAGAATGTGAAATGTCAGAATAATAGTAGAGAGAATGATTTATTTCAGCTTTTAGTTCTTTCATCACATTCCCAGTGGGTCAGAAGTATACATACACTCAACTAGTATTTGGTTGCATTGCCTTTAAATTGTTTAACTTGGGTCAAATGTTTTGGGTAGCCTACCACAAGCTCCCCACAATAAATTGAGATGGCGTCTATTTTGTGAAGTGCACCAGTCCCTCCTGCAGCAAAGCACCCACACAACGTGATGCTGCCACCCCCGTGCTTCATGGTTGGGATGGTGTTCTTCGGCTTGCAAGCCTCTCCCTTTTTCCTCCAAACATAGCAATGGTCATTACAGCCAAACAGTTCTATTTTTGTATCATCAGACCAGAGGACATTTCTCAAAAAAGTACAATCTTTGTCTCCATGTGCAGTTGCAAACCATAGTCTATTTTTTTAATGGAGGTTTTGGTGCAGTCGCTTCTTCCTTGCTGTGCGGCCTGTCAGGTTATATCGATATAGGACTCGTTTTTACTGTGGATATAGATACTTTTGTACCTGTTTCCTCCAGCATCTTCACAAGGTCCTTTGCTGTTGTTCTGGTATTGATTTGCACTTTTCACACCCACCCACTTTTCACACACCACCCACTTTTCGTACGTTAATCTCTAGGAGACAGAACGCATCTCCTTCCTGAGCGGAATGACGGCGCATGGTCCCATGGTGTTTATACTTGCTTACTATTGTTTGGACAGATGAACGTGGTCCTTCAAGCGTTTGGAAATTGCTCCCAAGGATGAACTGGACTTGTGGAGGTCTACAATTTATCTTGGCTGATTTCTTTTGATTTTCCCATGTCAAGTAAAGAGGCCCTGAGTTTGAAGGTAGGCCTTGAAATACATCCACAGGTACACCTCCATTGGACTCAAATGATGTCAATTAGCCTATCAGAAGCTTCTAATGCCATGACGTCATTTTCTGGAATTTTCCAAGCTGTTTAAAGGCACAGTCAACTTAGTGTATGTAATCTTCTGTGATACAGTGAATTATAAGTGAAATAATATCTCTGTAAACAATTGTTGGAAAAATTACTTGTGTCATGCGCAAAGTAGATGTCCTAACTGATTTACCAAAACTATCGTTTGCTAACAAGAAATGTGTGGAGTGGTTGAAAAACAAGTCTTAAAGACTCCAACCTAAGTGTATGTAAACTTCCAACTTCAAATGTAGGTCTTAGGTGGTGCAGGAAGGCCATACGAGTGGCTCAGCGGTCTAAGGCACTGCGGTCTAAGGCAAGTGCTTGAGGCATCACTACATACCCGGGTTAGATCCTGGGCTGTGACACAGCCGGCTGTGTCTGGGAGACCCAAGAGGCATCACACAATTGGCCCAGCGTCGTCGAAAGGTTAGGGGAGGATTTATTCGGCCTTTGATTTCCTTGTCCCATTGCGCTCCAATCGACTCCTGTGGAGGGCCGGGTGCCTCCATGCTGACTTCGGTCGTCATCTGTACGTGTTTCCTCCGAAACATTGGTGCAGCTGGCTTCCAGGTTAAGCGTGCAGTGTGTCAAGGGGGAGTGCGGCTTGGCAGGGTCGAGTTTCGGAGGACTAATGGCTCTCGACCTTCGCCTCTCCTAATGTCTGTACAGGAGTTGCAGTCATGGGACAAGACTGTAACTACCAATTGGAGAGAAAAAGGGGTAAAAGTAAAAAAAAATATAACAATTATAATTGAGGTGGTACAGGGCCGTAGTGAACGCCATTGTCGCCGTTACTTCAGCCGGTTAGATGGGGTGAGGCTCACACTGTTCTCTGTCGAATTTTCCCTTCCATGCATCTAGATAACATCTGGAATCACTATCGCCATAACTTCGAGAGAGGACAGTCTAGAGCAGGTTAGGGCATTTCTGATTCAGGAAATCCAGACAAACTACTCACCGTATCACTAATTATTACATTCCCAATTTTCTTAATACAATATTGATAAGACAAATGTAAAAGAGCATTACAACACACTGTTGAAACCATTTTGCATATTGGTTTATACTCCCTTATCATATTGGCGACCTCACTGCAGAATTACAGGGTCAAGGAGTTAGAGGGCTAACCCTCGCAGAGAAATCCCGACCAGACAGCAGACCCAATTTGGTGAGATTTGTATTGAAGCAAGACAAAACCAAAACAACAACAACTTCTTCATATTATAGTTAAATCTAACCCAATGTCTCTTGGCTTTCTGGCGAGGGTGATTAAGTGAGTATGTTCTTTTCCTTTTCTTTCCCTGTACTTCTACTTATTTAAAGACATTTGAAACATTCTGTGTACCAGGTTTACATTGGGTTTCGTAGTACATTTCTTATCTGGAGAACTTACATGTGTGCAACCCAAAATCCTTATTAGATACTTACTACATTTAATTTGTGTGCCCTTTAAGGTGCATCCTTTCTAACCCGTGAATAACCTACTAAAACTAAATTAAAGACTGCACACAATTAAATGAGACACGGCATTAACACCACTAACAAATATTCATAACCGGTGGCTTATGTTTGTGTGATGGTGTGTGTGGTAAAACGTAAGGCAAAAACAAACAAATGGCCAGGTCTTACTTAATTGGGAGCTCCCTTTACACCCGAATCCGGGTACTTTTATATTTAATAAAACTGCAGAATTTCACTAACTACCCTCCCAAGACAACAGCCTCGGGAAACATTTCAAAGAGAGAGATAGGGACACCCCATCCTCTCCTGGAAGAGAACATGTACATTTCGTTAGTATTCCCTTTGCCAAATGTTAATCAGCAACACAAAAGTTTTAATTACAGACAAAACAAAACATGATAACTTCTGTTCACCGGCAGTCCCCTGACCTCCCTCCACTCATTAATCGTTTGTGTTTTAATCCATCCCCACGGTTACTGCATATACTATTACCAATCTCCATTGGAAATTAAAATAAAACAAATAAAAAATAAATGGTTTTCTGAGCTTGCCTTGTTACCTTTTAGAACCCATTCCCCAGTCATTTTGCATAGATTATCCAACCCCAAAATTGGTTCCACACCCATCGCCATGTATAATGATCTGGGTATTGTTACTGGTCCTATGGTCAGAGACATGGGTATTAGTCTAATCGCTTTTGATTCTTCCCACTACCCCACTAAATGTAATACTTTTTCCTGTTGCAATTCTAGACAATTTCTCAATGCAAGAAATCAGTGATGTCTGAGCGCCAGTATCTATTAGAAAGTTGTGTGAGACGAGGCTTCTTACATCCCCCTCCATATAGAAACTGTCCTCTCGCCGATCCACAATCGACCATATAGAGGCCAGCCTCTTAGCATTCTCTCCAAAGGCAGCGAGTGCAGTAGGCTCCCTTACATCCCACACTCCCTTTACCAACAGCCCCACACCTAAAACAGGTGCTTTGACCTTGGGACCGATTCACTGCCCTTTCCTCCCTGTTTAAATGTTGACTTTCACTGTGGCTGTATTAACCTCTCTAGGGTACATGGGACGCAAACGTCCCACCTGACCAACATCCAGTGAAAGTGCCAAATTCAAACAACAGAAATCTCATAATTAAAATTCCTCAAACATACATGTATTATAAACCATTTTAAAGATACACTTGTTGTTAATCCCACCACAGTGTCCGATTTCAAAAAGGCTTTACGACAAAAGCATACCATGCGATTATGTTACCCATGTCTGCACCTACTCACAAAAAAACACAGCCATTTTTCCAGCCAAAGAGAGGAGTCACAAAAAGTAGAAATAGAGATAAAATGAATCACTAACCTTCATCAGATGGCACTCATAGGACTTCATGTTACACAATACATTCATGTTTTGTTCGATAAAGTGCATATTTATATCCAAAAATCTCAGTTACATTGGCGCGTTAAATTCAGTAATGTGTTGCTTCCAAAACACCCGGTGATTTTGCAGAGAGCCACATCAATTTACAGAAATAGTCATCAGAAACTTTAACATAAGATACAAGTGTTATGCACAGAATTAGAGATATACTTTTCCTTAATGCAACCACTGTGTCAGATTTTTTTTTATTATCGGAAAAAGCAAACCACGCAATAATCTGAGTACAGCGCTCAGACAACAAATCAAGAGCCATACAGATTCCGCCAGATTGGAGTCAACAGAAGTCAGAAATAGCGTTATAAATATTCACTTACCTTTGATGATCTTCATCAGAATGCACTCCCAGGAATCCCAGTTCCTCCTTTTGTTAGCGCGTTCAGTTTACAAATCCAAACTCACGACGCGCAGGCAGGTCCAGGCGAAAGTTCAGAAGAAAAGTCATATTGCAGTTCGTAAAAACATGTCAAACGATGTATAGAATCAATCTTTAGGATGTTTTTATCTTCAATAATGTCTTCAATAATGATTAAACCTTCAATAATGTTCCATCCAGAGAATTCCTTAGTCTTCCGAAATGTAAAGCTAACTCTCATGTGAACGCGCGTCATCAGCTCATGCCACTCTGGCAGACACCTGGCTCAAAGAGCCCTCATTCCCCCTTCCTCTATAGTGGAAGCATCGAACAAGGTTCTAAAGACTGTTGACATCTAGTGGAAGCCTTAGGAAGTGCAATATGACCCCACAGACACTGTATATTCGATAGTCTAAGACTTGAAAAACTACAAACCTAACTGACTTGCCTAGTTAAATAAAAAATAAAAAATTAGATTGGTATTTTCCGTCAGCAGGGAAATGCTGACCAGTTTTATCCAGTTTGCAAAATTTTTATGACATTTCAATGGTGGTTATTTCTGCACCTCCCTTGACTGCATCTAATGTGTTTAGATGTCCTCTCTGTCATGGCTCTAATACACGCCCTCTATTAATAATTTTCCAAGATAGTGATACCCACTTCCCCAGTGAGTAGTAATGGTATTTGTGCCTCTTAATTGGTCACAGTACCTGTAATGTCTTATACCAGTGTCATGCTTCAAATATCACTGTTGTTGACAACATACATTACCAACATTATTCACAGTTGTCTTCCCATTTCCACATAATCTGTCATAAACAAGCCTAAGATCACCAATGTGCCATGCCAAGCGTCAGCTGGAGTGGTGTAAAGCTTGCCACCATTGGACTTTGGAGAAGTGGAAACGCGTTCTGTGGAGTGATGAATCACGCTTCACCATCTGTCAGTCCGACGGATTAATCTGGGTTTGGCGGATGCCAGGAGAACACTACCTGCCCGAAATGCATAGTGGCAACTGTAAAGTTTGGTTTGGGCCCTTAGTTACAGTGGGAAATCTTAACGCTACAGCATAAAATTACATTCTAGACGATTCTGCGCTTCCAACTTTGTGGCAACACTTTCGGGAAAGCCTTTTCCTGTTTCAGCATGACAATGCTCCCGTGCACAAAGCGAGATCCGTACAGAAATGGTTTGTCGAGATCGGTGTAGAAGAACTTGACTGGCCTGCACAGAGCCCTGACCTCAACCCCATCGAACACCTTTGGGATTAATTGGAATGCCGACTGCGAGCCAGGCCTAATCGCCCAACATCAGTGCCCAACTTCACTAATGCTATTGTGGCTGAATGGAAGTAAGTCAGCAATTTTCTAACATCTAGTGGAAGGCCTCCCTGGAAGAGTGGAGGCTATTGTTGCAGAAAAAGGGGGACCAAGTCCATATTCATGCCCATGATTTTGGATTGAGATGTCCACTTAATTTGTAGTGTGTATATAGACTATTCGAAGAGGAATGCTGAATGTTAAATACATCAGCCAATAGCACTCACGGGGTGTTTGAAAGAAGAGAACACGCGATGGCGGTAGGCTATTGCAGTCATCTATTCAGACCCATAACCATTCAATACTTGTGAAGAGAAGTGATAGTTGTCAGCATCTTATACTAGTCCCATATTATTAATCATTATTCATTACACTGATGAAGATAAGGACAACGAAACGTATTTCATTTAACTGTTGAAAGCAAAGAAGGATTGAAGCAACAATAGAGATTTAAAGGAGACACGCTAATGCACACGCCGCACAACGTTGGGGGAAATATTACTAAAGGTATTTACATGTCAGCCTGCTAATTATAAAAATGTATAATAGGCCCTATTATATTTCTAAATTAAAATCAAATTTGATAGCTTATAATTGTAACTTTGTAGGCGGCATGTGTTGCACCAGAATCACATGTTCTCTCCCTGCTTCATGGTTTGAATGAGGTCCGTAATTCCAGTCCATATAATACAATACAGTAATACAATCTACACTCAAAGATTACTGAAGATGTTCCATTTATTTACCCAAGAGAGCATAGCTATATCTATGGGTGTCACGAGTCCGACCGAGGGTGTTTCCCTTTCCCGGGCAGGTGGCGCTCGGTGGTCGTCGTCACCGGCCTATTAGCTGCCACTGATTGTTTTTCCTTCCCCTCCTTGTATGTTGAGTGGTAGCACCTGTGAATGTTTAATTAGTTTGTCTTTATTAGACAGCCGGCCCGCCTGGTTGTTGTGCGGGATTATTTCTATGTAAACCTTCGGCTCTGTGGTATATGCACGTGTTAGTGTCCGGTCGGGATTGTTTCCCATTGTACATTTTGATTCCCTGTGTTTTGGGAACGTAACGTTTTTGTGAGCACCCTGTGGTGCATTGGTGCGATTAAAAGACGCGCAGCATTGTGCTCTCTGTCTCTCTGTCTCCTGCATTTGACTCCACACCCACGACACCCGGAGCATTACAATGGGCTTTTCTGTTGTACGTAATGTGCGGTAGCCTACACAGTATATTATAGGCTATGCATTGGATAACAACAGAATCATTTGGGCTTTTCTCTGGCTTGGGCTCTTAAAGGCTCATCAGGCCTCATGCCGATCAAAGCGCTAATCAAATCCACACGTATTTACATATTTATAATGCTTTAGAATGACACTTCTGGAAAAGTTATTTGTTCTCGGAATGGAACATACGTGAAATACAATTATTTTTTTCTGGATTTTTTTCTCATTTTGTCTGTCATAGTTGAAGTGTACCTATGATGAAAATTACAGGCCTCTCATCTTTTTAAGTGGGAGAACGTGGACAATTGTTGGCTGACTAAATACTTTTTTGCCCCACTGCCCCATCTTTAATAATGATTCATATTGAAAGTAAGAGCACACATTATTGTAGGAACTATGCACATTACAGGAACTGTAAACTCAGGGTTAATTGTTGAAGTGTTGAAGTGTCTAGCAGGTCAATTCCATTTCTATTCCAGTTAATTTCAATGCTTTTCAATTAGGAAAATTAGGAATTGGAATTTGGTTTACTCTATGTATTGACTGGAATTGAAATGGAAGTGTCCAAACCCTTTTGTCTGACGTGCTGGACTAGAGGAACTGTAACATAATGTCTAACTGTTGTAACCCAGTGACTCCCCCTGCTGGCGTGGAAGATCCTCCTGGTGTCTGTGAGGCTGGTCATCATGATCTCTGCTGTCATCACCCTCTACATCAGGGATACATTCTACAAACAACACTGATTTAAGCCCACGAGTGACAGAATTATGTTTATTGTATTTTTACAATTGACAGGGCATCCCACAGTGACGATATTATTTACAATGTTTAATTTTTATTTGTTACCTTTATTTAACTAGGCAAGTCAGTTAAGAACAAATTCTTATTTTCAATGACGGCCTAGTTAACAATGGGTTAACTGCCTGTTCAGGGGCAGAATGACAGATTTGTACCTTGTCAGCTCGGGGATTTGAATTTGCAACCTTTCGACTGCTAATCCAACACTCTAACCACTAGGCTACCCTGCCGCCCCATACAGCAGCAGATAGTATAATCATGAGATTAATAATTATGTTCCTTTTTATGTAACAATGTACACAGAAACAGAAGGATGTTGCCTGCACATGTAAACCAGATTGGGTAATTTAAAACGTTTAAAAAAATATTTACTTTTTCTTTTCATTTGTTGCTATAAAAATAACATACCTTAGATATTCTTTTTTTATTTGTTATATTTTTTTAGGAAGTAGTTCTGAAAGTAACGCTCACAAGCCAAAAGTGGGACCTGAAAATTGCGTGCTACTCCAACAAATGTGCAGATATGTGTAACACTTCATTGCTCTCTCTCGCTCTGCTGTGTGTGTCTAGCTGTCACTCAAATGGCAAGGGGCTGAAGCTCATTGGCTGAAACTCGAATTTCTAGCGGGCTGGCGCACGTTGAGGTAAATGTAGGGAAAATGGTGCCGCACAGCTTCCAGACAACAGTTGCTTATTGAGGTAAAACGTTAATTCTGCGTATAGATTATGCATGTATGAACTACACATTGAAACATACAGCCCAAAGGAAAAAAACACTTACCAGTCGCCAAAGTACCGTAGCATGTCTTTAGCCTAATGTAAGATAGCATAGCATTTCAAGGCATATTATTAGGGCCTGCCATAATATAGCATTACATGACATAGTATAATGCACAGCATAACATGATATAAGAATATCTGACTATACAGTATCACATGTTTTTGGCTCATTTGTTTCTGATTAGTACCCACCATGATGAAAGTTTTGTTTCTGTTTAATACCGACCATTACACATTCTTTTTTTCTGATTAATACCCACTATGATAAATTATTTGTTTTTGTTTAATACCCATTAAGATGAATGATGTGTTTCTGTTTAATACCCACTATGATGAATGATGTGTTTCTGTTTAATACCCACTATGATTAATGATTTGTTTCTGTTTAATACCCACTATGATTAATGATTTGTTTCTGTTTAATACCCACTATGATTAATGATTTGTTTCTGTTTAATACCCACTATGATAAATGATTTGTTTCTGTTTAATACCCATTAAGATGAATGATGTGTTTCTGTTTAATACCCACTATGATAAATTATTTGTTTCTGTTTAATACCGACCATTACACATTCTTTTTTTCTGATTAATACCCACTATGATAAATGATTTGTTTTTGTTTAATACCCATTAAGATGAATGATGTGTTTCTGTTTAATACCCACTATGATGAATGATGTGTTTCTGTTTAATACCCACTATGATTAATGATTTGTTTCTGTTTAATACCCACTATGATTAATGATTTGTTTCTGTTTAATACCCACTATGATTAATGATTTGTTTCTGTTTAATACCCACTATGATGAATGATGTGTTTTTGTTTAATACCCACTATGATTAATGATTTGTTTCTGTTTAATACCCACTATGATGAATGATTTGTTTCTGTTTAATACCCACTATGATAAATGATTTGTTTCTGTTTAATACCCACTATGATTAATGATTTGTTTCTGTTTAATACCCACTATGATTAATGATTTGTTTCTGTTTAATACCCACTATGATTAATGATTTGTTTCTGTTTAATACCCACTATGATTAATGATTTGTTTCTGTTTAATACCGACCATTACACATTCTTTTTTTCTGATTAATACCCACTATGATAAATGATTTGTTTTTGTTTAATACCCATTAAGATGAATGATGTGTTTCTGTTTAATACCCACTATGATTAATGATTTGTTTCTGTTTAATACCCACTATGATTAATGATTTGTTTCTGTTTAATACCCACTATGATGAATAATTTGAAATGTTCACTTATTTTTCTGTACTTTTACAGCATACTACCGTCATGATGGTTAAAAAAATTTTACAAGGGAAAAAAATATATATTTAACATTTTCAAAGACAGCTGTGCTTACAGATGTAGGATCTTAATTTGACCAGTTTCTCACAGCAGGAAAATATCCTGAAGCATCAGGATTATGGGGATATAATGAATGAAAATGTTTGTGTAGGTTTTAGATTTTTTGTATTGGCAAATCAAGTTTGATATTTTAAAGTGTAAATTCCAAACTTTAGAAGCATTTTTAAACTTCGAATGCACTACAAGTTTGCATTTCCTGCAACAACAGTGTGGTCAAATTAAGATCCTTCATCTGTAGTTGATCGTTGTTTGGAAGAATATCCGAATTGTAGCACGATAGAAATGTAAAGGTCATTTCCGATTGAGCCGACATTTGCAGAGTTTACCGATGCAGTCCCCACACAAGCAGGTACATTGCCTTTAAATTTCAATCACGCTACAGCACAGATATTACGCGGTCTTAGGCCAAGATTCAATTTGATCATGGTTTGTCAGCTATGTACATTTAAACACAATTTCCCGACTGAACTGAATTGAATGTTTTCTCAGTGAACGCGGGAACATTGCCTTCAAAGGTGTATAGCTGACAAAAAGCTATGTGATAGAATCCTGGTCTAAGATGATGTTAAAATTCCTGATTATTGTTTGCTTCTCTTTTTCCCCCACCATACAGTAGCATTTAAACTCTCAGGCATGGTCATGGAGGTCATGGGGAAGTCCTCAGGTGGAGACTGGTCTCCCATCATGGTGGAATGGTTCATAGGCTGGGGTTGGGGTAGTCCCACCATACTGTAGATGGAGGGTGATGCTGGACCTGGAGATTCCTGCTCTTCACCACCTACATGACTGTTACCTGGAGTCTGGAGAATAAAAACATACAGTAACATTTTCACTGTGAATTTATGAACGGTGACCCGGTTATAAAACAAGGTCATTAATCACCTCAAATCAATTAATTAAATATTTCTCAGTGGTTCAATGCTCTATAATATAAGAAATTAACATGAATTTCTCAGCATTTTAGAATGTATACATTTTCCACTAACTGCATTTTTAAAAATGGCATCAACAATGACACAGTATCAGTGGTGTTAAATATATATGGTATCTTACCCTGAACATAGCATACTCTGTGATTATAATTTCCACTTTGTCACCTTTAAATCAACTACATAAAAATACAATAAAATGAGCTATGAATATAAATAATGTGAAATTACTACATCCTGTTTTCAACCGTTTTCACAAAAGTTTAATTAATATAATGTGTTAACTTTCAGTCGCTCACGAGGTATAACACACTAGGGAGTCAACGACCAATGATTTATCTGTGATTTATTTCGAATTCAAGGCACACTTAACCAGCATGGCTACCACAGCACTCTGCAGCGATACGCCATCCAATCTGATTGCGCTTAGTAGGACAATCATTTGTTTTTCAACAGGACACCAACAAACCTCCAGGCGGAGTACGGGCTATTTGATCAAGAAGGAGAGTGATGGAGTGGGGCATCAGATGACCTGGCCTCCACAATCACCTGACCTCAACCCAATTGAGATGGTTTGGGATGAGTTAGACTGCAGAATGAAGGAAAAGCAGACAACAAGTGCTCAAAATATGTGGGAATTTCTTGTATGCGGATGACTCAACACTATACGCGTCAGCTACTACAGCAACTGAAATGACTGCACCCCTTAACAAAGAGCTGCAGTTCGTTTCAGAGTGGGTGGCAAGGAATAAGTTAGTCCTAAATATTTCCAAAACTAAAAGCATTGTATTTGGGACAAATCATTCACTAAACCCTAAACCTCCTTCAACTATGCTGCTGTGATCAGAGAGAGGTTGTAAATTCCTGAGAAGACCCTGCCTACATGGCCACATAGTATAAGAGGCAGAGTAAATGTTCATGGAGCACAAAGGAATTTCTTCCAACTCACAGAACTTGAGGTACGAACAAATGTCATGTTCCGGAGAAAGTATAAAAGATCGGTGAAGAATCCAGCTACGAACTGGTCCGTTTGTTACAACTTGGGGAAGCTCATGGGAGACGGTGTGGCCACATTACCATGACGCTGTTTATATAATAGCCTCAGATATGAGGTTTACATCTAATTGTTGTATAAGATGAATGAGTGAGTATGATACTGTTTACACAATTGTACAATGTGATTTTGGACTGTTTAATGAAGGAAAACTCAAAAAGGGGATTGGAGTTAACTAAATCAGAGGACCGCCCCTGAGCCCAGTTAGGGTCAGGCGTCCTGGGACAGCCCTTTTCTGCCATTCCGAATAAAACCCAACTTTGAGAAATTATCACCAGACCATGTTTTTCTCCATTGGGGGAGGACAAAGGTTGCAGACCATTGGTGAACCTTTTAACCATACCACGTGGTCAAACTCTTAGACTATCGATACCGACAGAATAAGAACAAGTCTTTGATATGAATTACTAGTCTGCAGCTAGGAATTCGGTATCATTGAACGCGAAGAACGACAACCGCCGAAACATTCATTCTGTAACAAATGAATGAATGTCACTCTGAACTATCCCCAATAACCTAGACAGAGAGAGGGAGAGAGACGGACAATTCTACAAAAGAAACAAACTTTTCACCAGCAATCAAGACGACACACTGAGCGTAAATATAATGATTGATTGCAATTGTTCCCGAATGAGTGAGCGTTCATGTGCAAAGGATTAACATTTCAATTATTATAATTATCACTCTGTAATGACTTCTTAGTCGACCCCCACTTCCCTTTTGTCTAACAAGCCGCCATGCCGGTTCAGCCCACTAGGGCACATTCTCCTATCATTTCTTGTAACCATATTTACTGTTTGTTTATGCATTTCTGTGAATTGACAATTGATTTATGGATGATTCATAGTAAAGACTGGGTTTGTGCAGATAACCAACAATTTACGACGTTTGAAATGAGACTAACGTGAGGTAAAGTAAATAATTCATTCATTCAAAGACTAATTGATCAGATCAAATATCTGAAAAGTCATTTTAGGAAATGCCCTGACTTCCTAGTTAATTACATGTGCATGATTAATCAGTTGATCGCGTAATACTAATTACAGAGAATCTTTGATAAAAACTACAAGTCTTCAATTTAATAATAGTAGAGACACGACAAGGTGGAGTAATGCTGGACTGTAAACTGTCATGGTCAAAACATATTGAAACAAAAGCGCTACTCTGTCTTCTTAACAACACTATCAACAAGGCAGGTCCTACAGGCCCTAGTTTAACAACACTATCAACAAGGTAGGTCCTACAGGCCCTGGTTTCTACCTTCTTAACAACACTATCAACAAGGCAGGTCCTACAGGCCCTGGTTTTGGTGCACCTGGACTACTGTTCAGTAGTGTGGTCAGGTGGCACAAAGAAGGATTTGTGAAAATTGCAGTTGGCTCAGAACAGGGCAGCACAGCTGGCCCTTAAAAGTACACGGAGAGCTAACGCTACTGACATGCATGTCAATCTCTCATGGCTCAAAGTGGAGAGAGATTGACTGCATCATTACTTGTCTTTGTAAGGTGTTGACATGCTAAAGATACTGAGCTGTCTGTTTAAAATACTAGCACACAGCTCAGACACCCAAGCATACCGCACAAGACATGCCACCAGAGGTCTCTTCACAGTCCCCAAGTCCAGAACAGATTGTGGGAGGCGCACAGTACTACATAGAAACATGACTACATGTGAAAAAGAAAGTGTGAAATATTCGGCAGACTGGTGGCATTACACATCTGGCTAAAAGTCACTTTTATCGACAACTTTAACACCTTCTGGAAACAGAAGATACTCTACAGGAATGACACATCCTGTTAGTTCCCCAGTCCTCCATTCTGTTAGTTACCCAGTCCTCCATTCTGTAACAACAGTCCAAATCATCAGTCCATCCAAATCATCTTGACTCCTGGACTCTGTCCACGCATGTCTCGTCTGCGTTGAAACAATGACTGGTAAATGATCCAGGACCAGCTCAGTTAATCCCTACCATTGTGACAATGAGTTGTCATAATGCTGCATCAAATGTACGTGATCTTAGAGGCATTGGTAAACACAATGTAAGTCATTTAATGTATGTACCCCTAATTTCACCGAATACATCTGTTTATCCTACAGCTACTGTAAGCCGTAATCATGAGCCTATGAACCAGAGTTACACTGTTAGCACTGAGGCCATGTGCAATAGTAGGAAGACCACATTATGCAGCTCACCCTGCACTATCAGCTCTAATGTAAATAACGTGAGTAAGTCTACCTCTGGTAAGCTTCCCAGTAAAGCATTAAAAACAATCAAGCAACCCAGAAAAGTGCTAAAAATAGCCCATATTAAGAAACAAGGTCCATGAAGTCAATAACTTGCTTGTAGCAGATGACATTCATATTCATAAATGCCAACGGGGACGGTGTTGCAGTCTATATTCAGGACCACATTCCTGTAAAGCCTAGAGACGATCTAATGTTAAATACTGTTAAAGTAATATGGCTACAGGTTCATCTGTCCTCATCTAAAGCCCATTCTGGTGGGAAGCTGCTATAGATCACCAAGTGCTAACAGTCAGTATCTGGATAATATGTGTGAAATGATTGATAATGTATGTGATATCAACAAAGAAATATATTTTCTGGGTGATTTAAATATTGACTGGCTATCATCAAGCTGCCCACTCAGGAAAAAACTTAACTGTAACCAGTGCCTGCAACCTGGATCAGGGTTGTCAGTCAATCTACCAGGGTAGTTACAAACAGCACAGGAATTAAGCCATCAACATGTATTGATCACATCTTTACTAATGCTGCAGAATTGTGCTTTATAGCAGTATCCAAATACATAGGATGTAGTGATCACAATATAATAGCCATATCTAGGAAAACCAAAGTTTTCATCAACATGTATTGATCACATCTTTACTAATGCTGCAGAATTGTGCTTTATAGCAGTATCCAAATACATAGGATGTAGTGATCACAATATAATAGCCTAGGAAAACCAAAGTTTATACTGTATAAAAGGTCCTACAATACGTTTTGTAGTGATTCATATGTTGATGATCTGTGGTGATCTGTCTGTGGTGTTGTCACGCCCTGACCTTGGAGATCCGTTTAATGTCTCTATTTTGGTTTGGTCAGGGCGTGAGTTGGAGTGGGCATTCTATGTTTTGTGTTCTATGTTTTCTATTTCTTTGTGTTTGGCCGGGTATGGTTCTGCGCTCGAGTGCCAGTGCGCCTCCATGGCCCAGTGTATCCGGTGCCTCGGCCAAGGCATGTCTCCCCAGCCTGGTGAGTCCTGTACTGGCTCCCAGAGCCAGAGTCGCCCTCCAGCCCGGAGCTTCCAGAGTCGCCCCAGTCCGGGGCCCGCTACGAGGGTCCCCGCTCTAGAGGCGCCACCGCCTCTAGTAACTCCACCAGAGCACCAGAGCCGCCACCGCGGATAGATGCCCACCCAGACCCTCCCCCTTGTGGCCGGAGTACGCACCTTTGTGGGGGGGGGGGGGGGGGAGTTGTGGGCATTCTATGTTTTGATGAGGCAAAGGTTATGGCAATTAAGTCTGGCAGCCCAAATGATAGGCAAACTTTTTTACCTTTATTTAACCAGGCAAGTCAGTTAAGAACAAATTCTTATTTTCAATGACGGCCTAGTGGGCCTAGTGGGTTAACTGCCTGTTCAGGGGCAGAACGACAGATTTGTACCTTGTCAGCTCGGGGGTTTGAACTCGCAACCTTCCGGTTACTAGTCCAACGCTCTAACCACTAGGCTACCCTGCCGCCCCATGTAACTAAATTTTTACAAATAAATAAACCACACTATGAAACAAAGAGAAATGATATAAAGAATGACAGTAAAAAGCTTTGGGGCACCTTAAATGACATTTTGGGGAAAAAAGCCAACTCGGCTCCATCATTCATTGAATCAGATGGCTCATTCATCACAAAGTCCACTGATATTGCAAACTACTTTAATGACTTTATCATTGGCAAGATGAGCAAACTTAGGGATGACAGGCCAGCAACAAACGCTGACACTACACATCCAAGTATATCTGACCAAATTATGAAAGACAAGAATTGTACTTTTGAATTCCGTAAAGTCAGTGTGGACGAGGTGAAAAAATTATTGCTGTCTATCATCAACAATGACAAGCCACCAGGTTCTGACAATCAGGATGGAAAATTACTGAGGATAATAGAAGACGATATTGCCACTCCTATTTGACACATCTTCAATTTAAGCCTACTAGAGAGCTGTGCCCTCAGGCCTGGAGGGAAGCTAAAGTCATTCCGCTACCCAAGAATAGTAAAGCCCCCTTTACTGGCTAAAACTGTTACCAACTCTTAGTAAACTTCTAGAAAACATTTGGTTTGACCAGATACAATGGTATTTTACAGTAAACAAACTGACAACAGAATTTCAGCATGCTTATAGGGAAGAACACTCAACAAGTACAGCACTTACACAAATGACTGATAATTGGCTGAGAGAAATTGATGATAAAATGATTGTGGGGGCTGTCTTGTTAGACTTCAGTGCAGCTTTTGACATTATTGATCATAGTCTGCTGCTGGAAAAACGTATGTGTTTTGGCTTTAAACACCCTGCTATAATGTGGATAAGGAGTTACTTGTCTAACAGAACACAGAGGGTGTTCTTTAATGGAAGCCTCTCAAATATAATCCAGTTAGAATCAGGAATTCCCCAGGGCAGCTGTCTAGGCCCCTTGCTTTTTCCATTTTTACTAATGACATGCCACTGACTTTGAGTAAAGCCAGAGTGTCTATGTATGCGGATGACTCAACACTTTACATGTCAGCTATTACAGCGACTGAAATGACTGAAAACCCTCAAAAAAGAGCTGCAGTTAGTTTCAGAGTAGGTGGCAAGGAATAAGTTAGTCCTAAATATTTCTAAAACTGAAAGCATTGTATTTGGAACAAAACACTCAGTAAACCCGAAAAACCTCAACTAAATATTGGATAAATAATGTGGAAATTGAGCAAGTTCAGATGACTAAACTGATTGGAGTAACCCTAGATTGTAAACTGTCATGGTCAAAACATATTGATCGAATCAAATCCAACTTTATTTGCCACATGCACCGAATACAAGTGTAGACTTTACCGTGAAATGCTTACGAGCCCTTAACCAACAGTGCAGTTCAAGAAGAAGAAAATATTTACCAAGTAGGCAAAAACAAAAAGTAATAATTAAAAGTAACACAATAGGAATAAAATATAACGAGGCAATATACAGGGGGCACCGGTACCGAGTCAGTGTGCAGTACAGGCTAGTTGAGGTAATCTGTACATGTAGGTGGGGGCGAAGTGACTATGCATAGGTAACAAACAAACAGCGAGTAGCAGCAGTGTACAAGACAATCAGTGTGCAAGACAAAAGGGTCAATGTAAATTGTGCGGTGGAGATTTTTATGAATTGTTCAGCAGTCTAATGGCTTGCGGGTAGAAGCTGTTGAGGAGCCTTTTGGTCCTAGACTTGGCGCTCTAGTACCGCTTGCTATGAGGTAGCAGAGAAAACAGTCTTTAACTTGGGTGACTGGAGTCTCTGACAATTTTATGGGCTTTCCTCTGACACCGCCTATTATATAGGTCCTGGATGGCAGGAAGCTTGGCCCCAGTGATGTACTGGCCCATTCGTACTACCCTCTTTAGCGCCTTACGGTCAGATGCCGAGCAGTTGCCATACCAGGCGGTGATGCAACCGGTCAGGATGCTCTCAATGGTGCAGCTGTAGAACCTTTTGAGGATCTGGGGACCCATGCCAAATCTTTTCAGTCTCCTGAGGGGGAAAAGGTTTTGTCATGCCCTCTTCACGACTGTCTTGGTATGTTTGGAACAAGATCAGTCATTGGTGATGTGGACACCAAGGAACATGAAGCTCTCAACCCGCTCCACTACAGCCCCGTCGATGTTAATGGGGGCCTGTTCAGACCACCTTTTCCTGTAGTCCACGATGAGCTCCTTTGTCTTGCTCACGTTGAGGGAGAGGTTGTTGTCCTGGCACCACACTGCCAGTTAACTGACCTCCTCCCTGTAGGCCGTCTCATCGTTGTCTGTGATCAGGCCTACCACTGTTGTGTCGTCAGCAAACTAAATGATGGTGTTGGAGTCATGTTTGCCCACACAGTCGTAGGTGAACAGGGAATACAGGAGGGGACTAGGTACACACCCCTGAGGGGCCACAGTGTTAAGGATCAGCGTGGCAGACGTATTGTTGCCTAGTCTTACCACCTGGGGGCGGCCCGTCAGGCAGTCCAGTATCCAGTTGCAGAGGGAAGTGTTTAGTGCGAGAGTCCTTAGCTTAGTGATGAGCTTCTTGGGCACTATGGTGTTGAACGCTGAGCTGTAGTCGATGAACAGTATTCTCACATAGGTGTTCCTTTTGTCCAGGTGAGAAAGGGCGGTGTGGAGTGCGATTGAGTTTGCGTCATCTGTGGATCTGTTGGATGCTGTTGATGTGAGCCATGACCAGCCTTTCAAAGCACTTCATGGCAACTGCTCCATGAGTGCCACGGGGCGGTAATCATTTAGGCAGGTTACTTTAGCTTCCTTGGGCACAGGGACTATGGTGGTCTGCTTGAAGGTTTACAGTCTCGGTCAGGGAGAGGTTGAAAATGTCAGTGAAGACACTTGACAGTTGGTCTGCACATGCTTTGAGTACACGTCCTAGTAATCCATCTGGCCCAGCGGCTTTGTGAATGTTGACCTATTTAAAGGTTTTGTTCACATCGGCTACCGAGAGAGTTATCAGACAGTCATCCAGAACAGCTGGTGCTCTTGTGCATACTTCAGTGTTGCTTGCCTCGAAGCGAGCAAAAAAGACATTTAGTAGCGAAGATTTAGTAGCTAAGATTTAGTAGCTAAGATGGGGAGCAGCCTGTCTATAATAAAGCGATACTCTGCCTTCTTAACAACACTATCAACAAAGCAGGTCCTAAAAGCCCTAGTTTTGTTGCACCTTGACTACTGTTCAGTCGTGTGGTCAGGTGCCACAAAAAAGGACTCGGGAAAATTGTAATTTGTTCAAAACAGGGCAGCACGGCTGGCTCTTGGATGTACACAGAGAGCTAATATCGATAATATGCATGTCAATCTCTCCTGGCTAAAAGTGGAAGAGAGATTGACTTCATCACTACTTTTATATATGAGAGTCTGTCTAAACTACTGGCACACAGCTCGGACACCCATGCATACTGCACAAGACATGCCACAAGAGATCTCTTCACAGTCCCCACGACCAGAACAGACTATGGGAGGCACACTGTTCTACACAGAGCCATGACTACATGGACCTCTATTCCACATGAAGTACCTGACGCAAGCAGTAAAATTATATTTAAAAAACTGATTAAAAAAACCTTATGGAACAGCGGGGTCTGTGAAGCAACACAAACATTGGCACAGACACATGCATACAAGAACTACCCAGGAAGAGTAGCAGCTGCCTTGACAGCAGCTAATGGGGATCCATAAAAAAGTACAAATAACTCAGCAAACCTTTCACCCACACAACGCCAAACACATTGCGAGACCGGTTGGACGTACTGACAAATTCTCTACAATTACATTGGTGGACATTCCTGCAGTCAGCATGCCAATTGCACACTCCTCAACCTGAAACTTGATTTGTGGCATTGTGTTGTGTGACAAAACTGCACATTTTAGAGTGGCCTTTTATTGTCCCCTGCACAAGGTGCACCTGTGTAATGATCATGCTGTTTAATCAGCTTCTTGATATACCAAACCTGTCAGGTGGATGGATTATCTTGGAAACGGAGAAATGCTCACTAACAGGATGTAAACATATTTGTGCAAGGCATTTGAGAGAAAAAAACTTTTTGTGTGTATGGAAAATGTTGGGTCGTCATGGTTGATGTCAGGCAACATTTATTCGGTTTATCACAGTTTCCCTGTGGGTTTAAGCCTTTGGCTGCCTTGATGTGCTGCAGCAGACAGAACACATTTATCCGGGTTGCCACAATTCCCTGTGGGTTTGAGCATTGGGCTGCCGTGGCAGTGTGCGGGTACACCCTTCCAAGGTTACTGCAGGTGTCCTGTGGGTTTCAGTGACACTACTTGACACTAATGCAGTGCGCGTGCGTTTTACCAAGTCATGACTTGGTGTTCTGTTGTTTTGGACTTGCGGTTCCTTGTACGAGTTCTGACATTTTAGGCTCACAAAGTTAGTGTTATTCTTGGAACGGTGGGGTCTGGGGACTTGGGCTGCAGAGGCAGCGTGTCGGTATACATAACCGTGTTGTAGCAGGTTCTGGTTTGTTATATAGGGCTCTGACAGTTCAGGCCCCATGAGGTACTGACAATTCAGGCTTCTCTGGTAAGTATTAAGGTAGGGGGAAAAGGTGGTTTCTGTGACCCTTTTTGGATCCAGTGGAACCTGTGGGTGCTTGGGCGGGTCTCCTAGTTTGGTACCGTCTGAGCCGGCTTGGGGCTTGATTGTATGTCTGCATGTTTTATACCGAGTGACCGTCTGAAAGGGAATGTACAGTTATGAATATAAGTACTGTTCCCTGAAGGAGAGAATGTGGTATAACATATTTTGGCCTTGTGCAGTCAGGGGGTTTGGGCTTACTAAAGTGCTGTAATGAATTTTGGAAATGGATGCGAGCCCCGGTATTATAGCCAGAATTGTGGGGCTTCCGAGGGTGGGCTTGGCATCCATTGGCACGTTGGGCACGATTTCAGTTTGCTTCAGGTGAATAGGATTGGTTGTTGACTCTCCTGAGTATGTTATACCTCCTTCCCTACTCCAGGGAACCGTTTTATTCACAACTGTACGGTTTCTGTAATAAGCAAGAACAGTGAGCTTACCTTTATTTAGCTTTCACCAACCAATCAAGGCGCATCCAACAAAGATGATGATGACGTGGATGATGGGACCTGGCATCCCGACTGTGACAGCGTAGTTATGGTCCTCCTTGTCCCGCTCTGGTTTTGGAATTACAATGACATCAAAATCTAAACGTCAACATACGTCAGCATATAACATCTAGTCTAGTGTGTGTGTGTGTGTGTGTGTGTGTGTGTGTGTGTGTGTGTGTGTGTGTGTGTGTGTGTGAGTGTGTGTGTGTGTGTGTGTGTGTGAGCGTGTGTGTGTGCACGGTGTTTGTATAAATCTGTCTTACCTTTTTCCAGACAAATTGTTTTGATCTCCTTGGTGTCGTTGGCCCAGCTGACTTGGTTGCTGTGGTTACAGATGATGGAACCCCCTGCCACATAGACAGAGAGCAGGGGGACAGTGGTTGTCTCAGCCCTTCTTCTCTCTCCTCCCACCTGAGAGCAGGTGCTGCTGTTACAGCTGGAGTTGACAGAGGTGTTCTGACCTCTGCAGGCCACAGTCACGTTACAGGTGCCATTGATGGAGGAGACAGAGTCCACTGTCAGGACTGGAGGCTCAACTCTCTCTGAAAACAAATATAATTCCTTTATTGTTTGTTTATTAACCTGAGTACATGAGCTAGAGTCCCAATGAATATGCATTTAACCTGTACACCATGTTTAGCTTGTTTAATTAAACTGTGAAAAAATAGAAAAACTGTCAGACATACCTTGGACATTTATCAAGTATTTAGCAACGTTTCTGTCATTGTTACCAGTCACTACTGCATCATAAAGTCCACTGTCTCCTTCCTGGAGGTTCTTCAGTAGCAGAGAGAAGTCTTCCTCACTAAATTCAGCCCTACCTCGGTACCTTTCAAAGGTAACTTTTGGGGGGTACTTTACAACATTGTCTAATCTGTTAAACTTCCAATATAGCACATCAACATCTTCTTTCAGTTGAACATTTGTCTGGACATTCAGGCGAACATCCTGTCCCTTCAGCACAAACACAGAGGTCTCAGCACTGGGCTCTGAAATAAACACAGAATACGTCATGTAAAAAAAAGATGAAAAAGCCCATCAAACAATGTGACAAATACAGCAGTAGGATATATGAATTTAGCAACGCAACCTCCTAAAGGAATATGTGGAAATGGATTGTTTTTGCAAATAGCCAAACTGACTGACACATTGTAATGATCCAATTTGCAGGCTTGTAGTTTGGGCAGGAATTTTTCTATATGTGTCATGCCCTGACCTGAGAGAGCCTGTGTATTTCTCTATTTGGTGAGGTCAGGGTGTGATTTGGGTGGGCATTCTAGTTTTCTATTTCTTTGTTGGCCGGATATTGTTCCTAATCAGAGGCAGCTGTCTGTCGTTGTCTCTGATTGGGAATCATACTTAGGCAGCCTGTTTTCCACCTGAGTTTGTGGGATCTTGTTTTTACACAGTAGCTGTAGAGCCCTGCAGAACTTTACGTTCCTTTATATTTGGTTGTTTTGTCGGTGTTTCAGCATTGCATATCATGAACACTTTCCACGCTGCGCTTTAGTCTAATTCATTCATCGACGGACGTAACAATACGCCCTATTTGCTAAACGGTTTAAATATTAACCCATTAATAAGATCAGCTGCCTTTAGATCAACAGAGTCACAACCTTTGTTACAAGTAATACAGAAGTACTTTTACAGCAAAGAACTAGGATATGATACACACTATCAACTGTTCAGTATCAGAAACCATTCAGTAAAAGCAACTTGATGAAGTATAACTCCAGGAAGTACAACCTATTCTGCCAAAAAGCATAGATAACTTGGATGCTTATAAATATGGGCACATATTTGTGGTTGATTCTTACAGACACATGTGAATACAAGTTGAGCTGTGCATTTCCGATAGTGAGAAGTTTTCTTGCTTCAAATGGCGTTGTTGCGTAGTTTCCTGTCAGTAACCTTCTTGTAACTGACACAGAACTTTTCCTCACAGTACGGTATACTATCACTATACTATCACAACCCAAAATTGTTGTATTACTCATTACTTGTAAACACGTGTATAGCTTCAACATGTGTTTAAAACTACAGTATCATCCAAAAATGTTGCCCTAAAGTTAATTACATATTTTCAATTTAAAAGTCAATGAATTACTTGAATGTGGTAAAGTTCAACACATCACAACACATGACTTAAAAGTTCAGTAAATCATATAATTTCCTTTTTCACCCACTGATTCGACCGGTTAGACAACCAGTACACTGGTTGGACTGGTTATAAGCAGAGTAATCAGTACAAATTATACTGCCTGTTACTTACTAACCTACTAATCAGATTATAGACACACATGTCTAATCAATATAATAAATATCACTATACAGATGTTTTAGAAAATGCTTTTACCTGCTTGATGGAGGAGAGTTAGTAGAAAAGCGATGGGGAAACACAAGGTCGCCATACTTTGATAAATGACTAAACCTAAATGAGGAAGTATTGTCACATAGGCCTATACTTCCTCTTCCTCCAGTAGATTTTTACACCCATAACCGGAAGGTTAACACATTCTGTTTGCAATTTTTACAGGTTCCATGGCATTTGAAATTACTTGATAGATATTTATATAGGAACTGAAAATGCTCTCCAAACTCAGATGTTTGTGAAATTAAAGACGCGGTAGAATGTATTTTTAGCATGTTACAAATCAACTTGTGTAACTATAAGATTTGTTATTGCGTAATTATAGTATTTCCAACGCGTTTTTAACATGTACATTTCTGATAGGGCAGCCCTTACCAAATTACTGACACCCAAATAGGGGAGCCATGGGTTTCATTAACAAGCAGAAAACAAATAATTCAGTCGACGTTCATACCGGTCATAGATTATGGTGATATTGTCTATATGAATGCAGCTGCCACTGTATTGAAGTCATTGGACACTGTTTATCATAGCGCACTGCACTTTATTAAGGGCGACAGGTTCAGTACACCTCACTGTACTTTATTAAGGGCGACAGGTTCTGTACACATCACTGCACTTTATTAAGGGCGACAGGTTCAGTACACCTCACTGTGCTTTATTAAGGGCAACAGGTTCAGTACACCTCACTGTGCTTTATTAAGGGCGACAGGTTCAGTACACCTCACTGCACTTTATTAAGGGCGACAGGTTCAGTACACCTCACTGCACTTTATTAAGGTCGACAGGTTCAGTACACCTCACTGCACTTTATTAAGGGCGACAGGTTCAGTACACCTCACTGCACTTTATTAAGGTCGACAGGTTCAGTACACCTCACTGTGCTTTATTAAGAGCGACAGGTTCAGTACACCTCACTGCGCTTTATTAAGGGTGACAGGTTCAGTACACCTCACTGTACTTTATTAAGGTCGACAGGTTCAGTACACCTCACTGCACTTTATTAAGGGCGACAGGTTCAGTACACCTCACTGCACTTTATTAAGGGCGACAGGTTCAGTACACCTCACTGTGCTTTATTAAGGGCGACAGGTTCAGTACACCTCACTGCGCTTTATTAAGGGCGACAGGTTCAGTACACATCACTGTACTTTATTAAGGGCGACAGGTTCAGTACACCTCACTCCACTTTATTAAGGGCGACAGGTTCAGTACACCTCACTGCACTTTATTAAGGTCGACAGGTTCAGTACACCTCACTGCACTTTATTAAGGGCGACAGGTTCAGTACACCTCACTGCACTTTATTAAGGTCGACAGGTTCAGTACACCTCACTGTGCTTTATTAAGAGCGACAGGTTCAGTACACCTCACTGCGCTTTATTAAGGGTGACAGGTTCAGTACACCTCACTGTACTTTATTAAGGTCGACAGGTTCAGTACACCTCACTGCACTTTATTAAGGGCGACAGGTTCAGTACACCTCACTGCACTTTATTAAGGGCGACAGGTTCAGTACACCTCACTGTGCTTTATTAAGGGCGACAGGTTCAGTACACCTCACTGCACTTTATTAAGGGCGACAGGTTCAGTACACCTCACTGCACTTTATTAAGGGCGACAGGTTCAGTACACCTCACTGCACTTTGTTACGGGCGACAGGTTCAGTACACCTCACTGTGCTTTATTAAGGGCGACAGGTTCAGTACACCTCACTGCACTTTATTAAGGGCGACAGGTTCAGTACACCTCACTGTGCTTTATTAAGGGCGACAGGTTCAGTACACCTCACTGCGCTTTATTAAGGGCGACAGGTTCAGTACACATCACTGTACTTTATTAAGGGCGACAGGTTCAGTACACCTCACTGCGCTTTATTAAGGGCGACAGGTTCAGTACACATCACTGTACTTTATTAAGGGCGACAGGTTCAGTACACCTCACTGCGCTTTATTAAGGGCGACAGGTTCAGTACACCTCACTGCGCTTTATTAAGGGTGACAGGTTCAGTACACCTCACTGTACTTTATTAAGGTCGACAGGTTCAGTACACCTCACTGCACTTTATTAAGGTCGACAGGTTCAGTACACCTCACTGTGCTTTATTAAGAGCGACAGGTTCAGTACACCTCACTGCGCTTTATTAAGGGTGACAGGTTCAGTACACCTCACTGTACTTTATTAAGGTCGACAGGTTCAGTACACCTCACTGCACTTTATTAAGGGCGACATGTTCAGTACACCTCACTGCACTTTATTAAGGGCGACAGGTTCAGTACACCTCACTGTGCTTTATTAAGGGCGACAGGTTCAGTACACCTCACTGCACTTTATTAAGGGCGACAGGTTCAGTACACCTCACTGCACTTTATTAAGGGCGACAGGTTCAGTACACCTCACTGCACTTTGTTACGGGTGACAGGTTCAGTACACCTCACTGTGCTTTATTAAGGGCAACAGGTTCAGTACACCTCACTGCACTTTATTAAGGTCGACAGGTTCAGTACACCTCACTGCGCTTTATTAAGGGCGACAGGTTCAGTACACATCACTGTACTTTATTAAGGGCGACAGGTTCAGTACACCTCACTGCACTTTATTAAGGGCGACAGGTTCAGTACACCTCACTGCACTTTATTAAGGTCGACAGGTTCAGTACACCTCATTGCACTTTATTACGGGCGGCAGGTTCAGTACACATCACTGCACTTTATTAAGGGTGACAGGTTCAGTACACATCACTGCACTTTATTAAGGGTGACAGGTTCAGTACACATCACTGCACTTTATTAAGGGCGACAGGTTCAGTACACATCACTGCACTTTATTAAGGGCGACAGGTTCAGTACACCTCACTGCGCTTTATTAAGGGCGACAGGTTCAGTACACTTCACTGTGCTTTATTAAGGGCGACAGGTTCAGTACACCTCACTGTGCTTTATTAAGGGCGACAGGTTCAGTACACCTCACTGTGCTTTATTAAGGGTGACAGGTTCAGTACACCTCACTGCACTTTATTAAGGCGACAGGTTCAGTACACCTCACTGCACTTTATTAAGGGCGACAGGTTCAGTACACATCACTGCACTTTATTAAGGGCGACAGGTTCAGTACACCTCACTGTGCTTTATTAAGGGCGACAGGTTCAGTACACTTCACTGTGCTTTATTAAGGGCGACAGGTTCAGTACACATCACTGCACTTTATTAAGGGTGACAGGTTCAGTACACCTCACTGCACTTCATTAAGGGCGACAGGTTCAGTACACATCACTGCACTTTATTAAGGACGACAGTTTCAGTACACATCACTGCATTCTGTATCAGAAATTAGGGTGGCCCTCTCTGAAGTCTCATTTGTCGATGCATTGCACTCTTTTAGTTTATACCGCCATCCTGCATAAACCTCCGCCGTACCTTACTTCATTGTTCCAGACGTACGAGACACCAGACCCGATCTCAGAGATGGAGAACTCTGGAGATCCCTTTGATCTCCACTGAGTTTGGTAAATCTGCTTGAGTTTTTTTACTTATGGAATAATCTCTGTGTATTGATGTGTATTGATTGATGTGTATATTGATGTGTATTATTGATGTGTATTATTGATGTGTATTTTGATGTGTATTATTGATGTGTATTGTGATGTGTATTATTGATGTGTATTGATTGATGTGTATATTGATGTGTATTGATTGATGTGTATATTGATGTGTATTGATTGATGTGTATATTGATTTGTATATTGATGTGTATTATTGATTTGTATATTGATGTGTATTATTGATGTGTATTGATTGATGTGTATATTGATGTGTATTGATTGATGTGTATATTGATGTGTATTGATTGATGTGTATATTGATGTGTATATTGATGTGTATTGATTGATGTGTATATTGATGTGTGTTATTGATGTGTATATTGATGTCACGACTCCCGCCGAAGTCAGCTCGTCTCCTTGTTCGGGCGGCGCTTGGTGGTCGAAGTCACCGGTCTTCTAGCCATCGATGCTCCACCTTTCATTTTCCATTTGTTTTGTCTTGTTTTCCCGCACACCTGGTTTACATCCCCTCATCACTCTACGTGTATATTATCCTCTGATCCCCCCCCATGTCTGTGTGTGTAATTGTTTGTGACGTTTATTGTGTGACACGTCAGGCAGTTTTTTTCTGGGCATTGTTTTGAACCTGTGGTATTGTGTTGTTGTACATTATTTTGTGTGCCAGGGTTACCTGCTACAGCTGGACCTATACCTGGCCACCGTTTACCCGGCTCCCACGGGAAGGGAGAAGGTGTCCGCCCTTGTCTCATGCCTCTCAGGGAGAGCTCTGGAGTGGGCTAACGCCGTGTGGGGAGAAGGAGATGCCGGCGTTGGACGACTTCGAGGAGTTCGCCCACCACTTCCGGGCAGTCTTCGACCACCTGCCCGAGGGTAGAGCGACATGTGAACGTCTCTTCCACCTGAGGCAGGGGATGAGGAGCACCCAGGAGTTCGCCTTGGAATTTCGGACCCTGGCCGCAGGAGCGGGATGGAACGACAGGGCCCTTATCGACCACTACCGCTTAATGTTAGATCCCTCACATCAAAGGCAATTATAGTCAATTAACTAATCACTGATCATAATCTTGATGTGATTGGCCTGACGGAAACATGGCTTAAGCCTGATGAATTTACTGTGTTAAATGAGGCCTCACCTCCTGGCTACACTAGTGACCATAGCCCCCGTGCATCCCGCAAAGGAGAAGGTGTTGCTAACATTTACAATAGCAAATTTCAATTTACAAAAAATGAATAAATAATTTGTCTTTTGAGCTTCTAGTCATGACATCTATGCAGCCTACTCAATCATTTTTTATAGCTACTGTTTACAGGCCTCCTGGGCCATATACAGCGTTCATCATTGAGTTCCCTGAATTCCTATCGGACCTTGTAGTCATAGCAGATAATATTCCAATTTTTGGTGACTTTAATATTCACATGGAAAAGTCCACAGACCCACTCCAAAAGGCTTTCGGAGCCATCATCGACTCAGTGGGTTTTGTCCAACATGTCTCTGGACCTACCCACTGTCACAGTCATACTCTGGACCTAGTTTTGTCCCTTGGAATAAATGTTGTGGATCTTAATGTTTTTCGTCATAATCCTGGACTATCGGACCACCATTGTATTACGTTTGCAATTGCAACAAATAATCTGCTCAGACCCCAACCAAGGAACATCAAAAGTCGTGCTATAAATTCACAGACAACAACGATTCCTTGATGTCCTTCCAGACTCCCTCTGTCTACCCAAGGACGTCAGCGGACAAAAATCAGTTAACCACCTAACTGAGGAACTTAATTTAACCTTGCGCAATACCCTAGATGCAGTTGCACCCCTAAAAACTAAAAACATTTCTCATAAGAAACTAGCTCCCTGGTATAGAAAATACCCGAGCTCTGAAGCAAGCTTCCAGAAAATTGGAACGGAAATGGCGCCACACCAAACTGGAAGTCTTCCGACTAGCTTGGAAAGACAGTACCGTGCAGTATCGAAGAGCCCTTACTGCTGCTCGATCATCCTATTTCTCCAACTTAATTGAGGAAAATAAGAACAATCCGAAATTCCTTTTTGATACTGTCGCAAAGCTAACTAAAAAGCAGCATTCCCCAAGAGAGGATGGATTTCACTTCAGCAGTCATAAATTCATCAACTTCTTTGAGGAAAAGATCATGATTATTAGAAAGCAAATTACGGACTCCTCTTTAAATCTGCGTATTCCTTCAAAGCTCAGTTGTCCTGAGTCTGCACAACTCTGCAAGGACCTAGGATCAAGAGAGACACTCAAGTGTTTTAGTACTATATCTCTTGACACAATGATGAAAATAATCATAGCCTCTAAACCTTCAAGCTGCATACTGGACCCTATTCCAACTAAACTACTGAAAGAGCTGCTTCCTGTGCTTGGCCCTCCTATGTTGAACATAATAAACGACTCTCTATCCACCGGATGTGTACCAAACTCACTAAAAGTGGCAGTAATAAAGCCTCTCTTGAAAAAGCCAAACCTTGACCCAGAAAATAGAAAAAACTATCGGCCTATATCGAATCTTCCATTCCTCTCAAAATTTTTAGAAAAGGCTGTTGTGCAGCGACTCACTGCCTTCCTGAAGACAAACAATGTATACAAAATGTTTCAGTCTGGTTTTAAACCCCATCATAGCACTGAGACTGCACTTGTGAAGGTGGTAAATGACCTTTTAATGGCATCAGACAGAGGCTCTGCATCTGTCCTTGTGCTCCTAGACCTTAGTGCTGCTTTTGATACAATCGATCACCAAATTCTTTTGGAGAGATTGGAAACCCAAATTGGTCTACACGGACAAGTTCTGGCCTGGTTTAGATCTTATCTGTCGGAAAGATATCAGTTTGTCTCTGTGAATGGTTTTTCCTCTGACAAATCAACTGTCAATTTCGGTGTTCCTCAAGGTTCCGTTTTAGGACCACTATTGTTTTCACTATATATTTTACCTCTTGGGGACGTCAATTGAAAACATAATGTTAACTTTCACTGCTATGCGGATGACACACAGCTGTACATTTCAAAGAAACATGGTGAAGCTCCAAAATTGCCCTCGCTAGAAGCCTGTGTTTCAGACATAAGGAAGTGGATGGCTGCAAACGTTCTACTTTTAAACTCGGACAAAACAGAGATGCTTGTTCTAGGTCCCAAGAAACAAAGAGATCTTCTGTTGAATCTGACAATTCATCTTAATGGTTGTACAGTCGTCTCAAATAAAACTGTGAAGGACCTCTGCGTTACTCTGGACCCTGATCTCTCTTTTGACAAACATATCAAGACTGTTTCAAGGACAGCTTTTTTCCATCTACGTAACATTGCAAAAATCTGAAATTTCTGTCCAAAAATGATGCAGAAAAATAAATCCATGATTTTGTAACTTCTCGTTTAGACTACTGCAATGCTCTACTTTCCGGCTACCCGGATAAAGCACTAAATAAACTTCAGTTGGTGCTAAATACGGCTGCTAGAATCCTGACTAGAACCAAAAAAAATGATCATATTACTCCAGTGCTAGCCTCCATACACTGGCTTCCTGTCAAGGCAAGGCCTGATTTCAAGGTTTTACTGCTAACCTACAAAGCATTACATGGGATTGCTCCTACCTATCTCTCTGATTTGGTCCTGCCGTACATACCTACACATACGCTACAGTCACAATACGCAGGCCTCCTAATTGTCCCTAGAATTTCTAAGCAAACAGCTGGAGGTAGGGCTTTCTCCTATAGAGCTACATTTTTATGGAACGGTCTGCCTACCCATGTGAGAGACGCAAACTCGGTCTCAACCTTTAAGTCTTTACTGAAGACTCATCTCTTCAGTGGGTCATATGATTGAGTGTAGTCTGGCCCAGGAGTGTGAAGGTGAACCGAAAGGCTCTGGAGCAACGAACCGCCCTTGCTGTCTCTGCCTGGCCGGTTCCCCTCTTTTCACTGGGATTCTCTGCATCTAACCCTATTACAGGGGCTGAGACACTGGCTTACAGGTGCTCTTTCATGTCGTCCCTAGGAGGGGTGCGTCACTTGAGTGGGTTCAGTCACTGATGTGATCTTCCTGTCTGGGTTGGCGCTGCCCCTTGGGTTGTGCCGTGGCGGAGATCTACTCGGCCTTGTCTCAGGATGGTAAGTTGGTGGTTGAAGATATCCCTCTAGTGGTGTGGGGGCTGTGCTTTGGCAAAGTGGGTGAGGTTATATCCTTCCTGTTTGGCCCTGTCCGGGGGTGTCATCGGATGGGGCCACAGTGTCTCCTGACCCTTTCTATCTCAGCCTCCAGTATTTATGCTGCAGTAGTTTATGTGTCGGGGGGCTAGGGTCAGTTTGCTATATCTGGAGTACTTCTCCTGTCCCTCCGGTGTTCTGTGTGAACTTAAGTATGCTCTCTCTAATTCTCTCTTTCTCTCTTTCTTTCTTTCTCTCTCTCGGAGGACCTGAGCCCTAGGACCATGCCTCAGGACTACCTGGCATGATGACTCCTTGCGGTCCTCAGTCCACCTGGCCGTGCACCTGGCCGTTTTTCCTAGCCACCATGCCTCTACACCTGCATTGCTTGCTGTTTGGGGTTTTAGGCTGGGTTTCTGTACAGCACTTTGAGATATCAGCTGATGTTCGAAGGGCTATATAAATACATTTTATTTTGGATTTGATTTATTGACTGAAGCAGTTCAGGATGAATAGACTGGAGGGAGTGGAATGTGAAGGTTCTTTAAAATCTGGGCAGTGTGAGGTAGAGGCAGACAACAATGTAATAGTGAAAAAAAAAAGTATTTTTAAGGCACGGTTTTCTCTATAAAACATAGTAGTTTCCAGACATCAATCCATATTTATAGTTTAGTTCCATACGGCATTCCCTTTTATCAGCTCGTCCATTTCAATTTCTCTTTAAAATCCATGCGAATTAAAATTAAACATACAAACGGTACAAAAAAATACAAATCTAATCAAGTCAAATTTAATTGGTCACATACACATGGTTAGCAGATGTTAATGCGAGTATAGCTAAATGCTTGTGCTTCTAGTTCCGACTATGCTGTCACGTCCTGACCTTAGTTCCTTTATTATGTCTCTATTTTGGTTTGGTCAGGGCGTGAGTTGGGGTGGGCATTCTATGTTTTTCATTCTATGTTTTGTTCTGTGTGTTGTATTTCTATGTGTTTGGCCTGGTATTGTTCCCAATCCGAGGCAGCTGTCGATCGTTGTCTCTGATTGAGAACCATACCTAGGTAGCCTATTCCCACATGTGTTTGTGGGTAGTTGTTTTCTGTTTTGTGTATTACACCTTGCAGAACTGTTCGTTTGTTGTTTTTATTCTAGTGTTGTTATTCATTAAACGTATTATGAACCACGCTGCACCTTGGTCCTTTTCTCCTTCTCCCGACGGCAACCATTACATATGCAGTAATATCGAACAAGTAATCTAACAAATTCACAACAACTACCTTATACACACAAATACGCACAAATGTAAAGGATGAATAGAATATGTACATATAAATATATGGATGAGCGATGGCCGAGCGGCATAGGTGCAGTAGATGGTGTAGAATACAGTATATACAGTGGGGAGAACAAGTATTTGATACACTGACGATTTTGCAGGTTTTCCTACTTACAAAGCATGTAGAGGTCGGTAATTTTTTTATCATAGATACACTTCAACTGTGAGAGACAGAATCTAAAACAAAAATCCAGAAAATCACATTGTATGATTTTTAAGTAATTAATTTGCATTTGTAAGTAGGAAAACCTGCAAAATTGGCAGTGTATCAATTACTAGTTCTCCCCACTGTACATATGAGATGAGTAATGTAGGATATGTAAACAATATTAAAGTGGCAAGTGATACCTTTATTAAGTCTGTTTATTAAAGTGGCCAGAGATTTGAGTCTGTAAGTTGGCAGCAGCCTCTCCATGTTAGTGATGGCTGTTTAACAATTTGATGGCCTTGAGGTAGAAGCTGTTTTTCAGTCTCTCGGTCCCAGCTTGGATGCACCTGTACTGACCTCGCCTTCTGGATGATAGCGGAGTGAACAGGCAGTGGCTCGGGTGGTTGTTGTCCTTGATGATCTTTTTGGCCTTCATGTGAAATCGTGTGCTGTAGGTGTCCTGGAGGGCAGGTAGTTTTCCCCCAGGTGATGCGTTGTGCAGACCGCACTACCCTCTGGAGAGCCTTGCGTTGAATAATTAAATGACAAGTCAAAGGGGCACAGGCAGTGGTTTTCCACACACCCTACTGCCTATTTTTTGCACTACTTTTGACCAAAGCCCTATGGACCCTGGTACGTACTGCACTATGTAATGGATAATATGCCATTTGGAATGCAACCTAGAAGTGCAGGAATGGATCTGTGTGTTCATCAGGGCTTTTTCCTGTCCTTGAAATCAAATAGATCACATTGAGTCTGTATATCACGTTATCTCTCTCTCTCTCCCCCCACCTAACCACACCCCTTTTCAAAACATCTCGTTACCATGGCAGCGGAGTGGCACTGACCCAGAGAATATCCGATTGGAGCAGAGTTACAGGGAGAGAGGAGAGGAAGGGTGAGGGAGGATCAGAGACAGCAATATGGTCAGAGTCAGTGTCCGAATCAGCAATGTCTGAGAGTTTACACACAGAGACAAACAGTAGACCTGTGTTCAAATACTATTTGAAATCATCTCAAATACTCAAATCTGTGCTTGATTGAGCTTGCCTGGCTTCAGGGAACCAAAATAATAGTCCAGACATGATAAACTCTGCCCATTTGGCACTTTAGGCAGACTCGAGCAAATGCTCAAAAGTATTTGAAAGATTTGAAATAGTATTTGAATCCAGTTCTGACATACACTAGATTCTAAGCATGATGTTAGTACGTAGAAAGAGATGTGAAGGAGTTCAGTGTGTCTTGGCTGGGGACGGAGGAGGCCATGGAGAGTCCCTGAATACTTAGAATGTACCCCCAAATGGCACCCTATTCCCTTTACAGAGCTTCTCGGTTACTGGTCAAAATTAGGGAACTATACAGGACACAGGTGTCACGTCCTGACCTTAGTTCCTTTTTTAAGTCTCTATTTTAGTTTGGTCAGGGCGTGAGTTGGGTTGGGCATTCTACGTTTTGTTCTGTGTGTTTATATTTTAATGTGTTGGGCCTGGTATGGTTCCCAATCAGAGGCAGCTGTCAATCGTTGTCTCTGATTGAGAACCATACTTAGGCAGCCTGTTTTCCCACTATGATTTGTGGGTAGTTGTTTTCTGTGTTTTACCATACAGAACTGTTTCGGTTTTCATTTATTTATTTTGTTCTTTTGTATTCAGTGTTCGGTTATTTCATTAAAATATGGACACTTACCACGCTAAGCATTGGTCCGATCTTTCCCACTCCTCCTCAGAAGAGGAGGAAAAACATTACAACAGGGTAGCATTTGTGACAGACATTAGTGTTTGTAGTGAAGCAGCTTCACTGTCAACAGTCATCCATACATACACTGTAAAAACATACAAATACGTATATAACACTAGATTTCATAATTATTTTCTTATTGGTAAATGCCAAATGTACTGTAGAACAGGTGTTTTCAAACTTCTCTTGCCCAGGGACACCCACCCAGGCAAACTGGCGACCAAGGGACCCCATCATAGGTTTGCAACAAAAAAAAGTCACATCTTATAATCAGATGAGTGATAATGGCAAGGAGAAGTAATACATATTAAAATGAATACATTTGGTAGATAGTTTGATTACTCTGACCTCCTCACAGTACAAGAGGAAGTGTAAACTCTAACATTGTCTATCAGCTAGAAAGGTACCTTAGCGGCATAGAGAACGTTGCTTCTGTAGTTTTAAACTACATTTCCAGCAATTCTACACAGTTTGCATGGAGCTGAGAAACTTTTTTTGCAGTTTTAAAGCTAATTTCCTGCATTTCAACAGACATGACACAGGACGGGATAGCATCTAATTTCCTACATTTCAACAGACATGACAGGATAGCATCTGGACAAGAACACATGACGACATTAATGCTGACACAGGGATCTAACCAAATATCTAATCAAAGAAACAGGCAGATATAGGAGGGGCAATCAACAAATTAAAGGAGTCCAGGTGTGTCCAATGATGTGCTGCTGTGTGTGATCGTGACCGGTGATGATGCACAGGTGTGAGTAATGATGGTGACAGGTGTATACTGAAGGCAGTCTAGCACGCGAGGGAGCAGGCGTGACAGTACCCCCCCCCCCCCCCCCCTCCCCTCTGGGGGTGCCAGGCATGGGCGGTGGACAAGCTGGCTGGGGGAGTAGAAGCCCGACGAACCGGCTCAGGTGTGAAAGCCCGATGATCCCGCTGAGGCATGGGAGCTTTATAACTTAACATATTTCTTCACCAAAATTAAATTTAAATTAGACGTTTGAGTTGATGTACCAATATTTTATTCACTTTTAGGTTAAAATCAAATACACCTCAAAGTCATAGTGGTACAAATGATTAGCTCTCTGAAAATGATATCATGACAGTATGCTGTAAAAGTACATAAAAGTGAACATGTTCAAATCATTTATCATAGTGGGTATTAAACAGAAATAAATCATTCATCAACATTTCTAAAAATCTGTTTTTGTTTTGTCATTATGGGGTATTGTGTGTAGATTGGTGAGGATTTTTAAAATTCATTTTATAATAAAGCTATAATGTAACAAATGTGGTAAAAGTCAAGGGGTCTGAAAAAGTCAAGGGGTCAGAAGGCACTCTGATTTTTTAAATATATATATATATATAGATAGTCGTGGAAATTCTACACAGGGACACTCAAAGTCAATCTTAAATTAATAATTGTTTATTAACTAACAACAGGCTGGAGATGTCACAGTCAAATTTAGATTCATTTTATTTTACTTCACCTTTATTTAACCAGGTAGGCGAGTTGATAACAAGTTCTCATTTACAACTGCGACCTGGCCAAGATAAAGCAAAGCGACAAAAACACAGAGTTCCACATGGGATAAACAAACGCACAGTCAATAACACAATAGAAAAATCTATATACAGTGTGTGCAAATGTAGACGATTAGGGAAGTAAGACAATTAGGGAAGTAAGACAATAAATAGAAGAAATAATTACAATTTAGCATTAACACTGGAGTGAGAGATGTGCATGTAGAGATACTGGGGTGCAAAAGAGCAAGAAGATAAATAACAATATGGGGATGAGGTAGTTGGGTGTGCTATTTACAGATTGGCTGTGTACAGGTACAGTGATTGGTAAACTGCTCTGACAACTGGTGCTTAAAGTTAGAGAGGGAGATATGTCTCCAGCTTCAGTGATTTTTACAATCCGTTCCAATCATTGGCAGCAGAGAACTGGAAGGAAAGGTGGCCAAAGGGTTCCCAGTGAAATATACCTGCTGGAGCGTGTGCTACGGGTGGGTGTTGCTATGGTGACCAGTGAGCTGAGTTAAGGCGGGGCTTTACCTAGCAAAGACTTATAGATGACCTGGAGCTAGTGGGTTTGGTGACAAATATGTAGCGAGGGCCAGCCAACGAAAGCATACAGGTCGCGGTGGTGGGTAGTATATGGGGCTTTGGTGTCAAAATGAATGGCACTGTGATAGACTGCATCCAGTTTGCTGAATAGAGTGTTGGAGGCAATTTTGTAAATGACATTTGCCTAAATCAAGTATCGGTAGGTGTTAAGGGATTTTTTTTTATCAATACTGACTAATTATGTATACATTTCAATCAGGACTGACTAATCAGAATACTATTATGTTACTGTATATGTATGAATTTTCTTTTTATCCTAGTACTGAATATAATGTGTGTAAATATAATCAAGAAGTAGAACAATGACTGTCTGTTCCTTGGTAGAAATGAATGAATTTATCGTCAGACTGGCTAGAATGCTTATCTACACAGGCAGACCTTGGCTCGGGTCATAAATTATCTAAGTTGGGAGAGACGATGTGGGAAGGCTTACGGCTGCTGTCCCTGTACAGGGATCAACATCAGCGGAAATTCAGAGTGACAACTAATAGTACTCGATAAAACTCAAACTTTCATTAAAACACACATGTAGGGTACTCAATTAAAGCTACACTCGTTGTGAATCTAGCCAACATGTCAGATTTTTAAAATGCTTTTCGGCGAAGCATGAGAAGCTATTATCTGATAGCATACAAACCCTGAAATACCCAAAGGGGACGTAAACAGAATAATTTGCGTAGCCGGCGCAACACAAAACGCAGAAATAAAATATAAAACATTCATTACCTTTGACGAGCTTCTTTGTTGGCACTCCTATATGTCCCATAAACATCACAATTGGGTCTTTTTTTCAATTAAATCCGTCCATGTATACCCAAAATGTCCATTTATGAAGCCCGTCCGATCCAGGAAAAAACTGCTTTCCAAAACGCAACGTAATTTTTTAAAATTAAAAAAGTTGCCTATAAACTTTGACAAAACACTTCAAACTACTTTTGTAATCCAACTTTAGGTATTAGTAAACGTTAATAATCGATCAAATTGATCACGGGGCGATCTGTATTCAATAGCAGCACGTTTGGAAATGATGCTCCATTTTCTCTCTCTCCAAACATCCGCCTGTGTGGTCGATAACAGGAAGTGCCTATTTGTCATCTGACCAAGGATTAACTTCAATCAAAATGCCAGTACTGGCGACATCGTGTGGAAGCTGTAGGCATTGTAAGGCTATTTTCCCTTGCCATAGACAATACAGAGACTGGCGGATGGATATTTTTTGTGAACAGTTTTCCTTGGGATTTCGCCTGCTAAACACGTTCTGTTATAGTCACAGACATGATTTAACCAGTTTTATAAACTTCAGAGTGTTTTCTATCCACACATACTAATCATATGCATATACTATATTCCTGGCATGAGTAGCAGGACGTTGAAATTTTGTGCGAGTTTTAACAAAAACTGCGAAAATTCGCAGCCTCCCTAACAGGTTTAAGAACTATACAGCCATTGTACTGGAGTGGAGATGAGATGGGTACGAAAACTAATGACGTAATTTTCAGTTTATAACCTGTGGTAAACTGTATCATGTTCAGTACTCTTGAGAATAAGCGCTGCTGATTGATTTTGAGACTGGTCTCTGTCCATTTTATGCAAATTCTTAGGAATTGACAGAGTGTTTAATTGGGTATTAAAACATGTAGGAATTTAATTCCTGTAACAGTAGGATGGTCAGTTTTATGAGTGTATGTTTGGTAGCATGAGTGAAAGAGGCTTTGTTGCGAAATAGGAAGCCTTTGGAGGTGCTTAGTGTGAGTCTGGAAAGAGAGTTTACAGTCTAACCAGACACCTAGGTATTTTAGTTGTCCACATATTCTAAGTCAGAACCATCCAGAGTCATGATGCTAGCCGGGCAGCAATCGGTTGAAGAGCATGCATTTCTTTTTACTAGCATTTAAAAGCAGTTGTATGGAGTGTTGAGTGTTGTATGGCATTGAAGCTCGTTTGGAGGTTTGTTAAGACAGTGTCCAAAGAAGGGCCAGATGTATACAGAATGGTGTCGTCTGCGTAGAGCTGGATCAGAGAATTACCAGCAGCAAGAGCAACATACAGAGAAAAGAGTCGGCCCGGGAATTGAACCCTGTGGCACCCTAATAGAGACTGCCAGAGGTCCGGACAACAGGCCCTCCGATTTGACACACTGAACTCTATCTGAGAAGTAATTGGTGAACCAGGTGAGGCAGTTATTTGAGAAACCAAGGCTATTGAGTCTGAAGATAAGAATGCAGTGATTGACAGAGTTGAAAGCCTTGGCCAGGTCGATGAAGACGGCTGCACAGTACTGTCTTTTATCGATGGCGGTTATGATATTGTTTAGCACCTTGAGCGTGACTGAGGTGCACCCGTGACCAGTTTGGAAACCAGATTGCATAGTGGTGAAGGTATGGTGGGATTCGAAATGGTCGGTGATCTGTATGAGAACTTGGCTTGCGAAGATTTTAGAAAGGCAGGACAGGATGGATATAGGTCTATAACAGTTTAGGTCTAGAGTGTCTCCACCTTTGAAGATGGGGATGAAAGTGGCAGCTTCAAATATTTGGGTATCTCTGACGATACGAAATAGAGGTTGAACAGACTAACATTTTTGGCTACCACCAACCTACCAAAGCGCAGCTCAGAGTAAATATTTATTGCATTTTCCTTTTCCAAATGGTAATTTAAAATGCATAAGATACTGTATTCACGAAAGCACGGCTTCTCCCTTTGTTCCTCAGTCTTCCTGCTTCACTCAAACCCAGCCCCCTTTTCTTTTGTGTAACCAACAGTCGTATCTGTTCCGCCCGCTAGGGACGTTTTCCTTTATGGCATAATTTGTAATCAAGGTATGATTCATTCTGTGTATATGTAATTATGTGTGATTAGTTAGGTAATAAGTAAATAAATAATTAAACCCGATTTTGTATTGCTGATTCAACTTGTTAGCCAGGGTTCGTGAAGATAACCAAGAATTTACAACTTTCAGATAAGACTGAAATAAGGTGACGATTAATATTGACTGCTATTGATGTAAAATATTACTAGGTCTTTAAGAGTTTATTTGGAAGATAACAGCTCTATAAATATTATTTTGTGGTGCCCCGACTTTCTAGTTAGTTACATTTACATGATTAGCTCAATCAGGTAATATTAATTACAGAGAAATGATTTTATAGAATAGCATGTCATATCACTCAATCCGGCATAGCCAAAGACACGACACTGGGGAATAATCTGATTTTTCCAAGCAGACAAATCTCTCACCTGAGCTGATAGGGAGACGCTAGCGTCTCAACTGGCCAATTGCCTGATTTACTGTGTTATTTAAGATTTTATTTGAAGAGGTACAGTAGGGTTTCAGACTTTCAGAACGTCTTTTGCAACATAAGACAAAATACTTGTATAATTTGAAAATGCATTACGATGTTGACTCCTTATTGCAGGGTTGTGGTATATTTTAATTTAAAAGACAGTCAATGCAGGAAGTGATTTTAATCTACAATCATAAAATGGAAAACTTTTCACAAATAGTTTCTCATTTTCAGTTTACAGAGAAGGCTTTGTAAATAGAAGCCCTTTTTAAATTATTGAATTGGAATTTCAGTTTACTTCCTGCATTGACTGCCTCCAATTCGAATTTACCCAAGTCATGTCTTCATAGACTGAAAAATATGTAACCCACCCATCGTGTGACTTATAATGTGCTACACAAGTTGAGGAACTGACTTTAACTTCCTGTTTTACTGGGTATGTTCAACAAAAAGTATGGCAGCTCTCCTACATTACATAGTGTTTCTATCAGCTCTAGTCCAAGGATCAGGTAAATATTCTACCTTTGCTCTAGTATTGGCTGCATTGATTAAATATGTTTACCAATAATCTGATCAGAAAGGCAGGCATGTGACAGGCAATAGGTTTGTGCTGATAGTTTCACTTGATGTTAGGGATGAGCTACGCACATGTTGATGAGTCATTTTTTGCTATTTATAATTTGTATGTTTTATTTACAAACGCAACAACAACAGCACAGTGACAAAAAACATTCACATGATAAACAAGAAGTAGGAAGGACAAGGCAGGGTAGCCTGGGTCCTACCAGGACACACAAGACAAGAGTCCACAGAGTCCATGAGTCACTGTTCTTCAGATAATTGTCACTATCCTGTAAAACCAACAAAAACTAAAAATCTATATATACTGGATATCCAGTCATATACCTGATATGTCATGCTTCCTACTGTACTTTACCACTTGCCTTGATGTCATATCCCAAACAACAGTATCACAGAGGTTCACTCTGTATGGGGATAGGGGGTAAGAACACTATTTTTGTTTTGTTTAACCTTTATTTAACTAGGCAAGTCATTAAATTCTGATATTTTAAATATATATTATGATATTTGAAATGGAATAGAATTAGGATATTATGATATTTCATTGAAAGTAGCTCTATCGGTTAACATTGATCAATTGGTTAATTAGTAGTAATTTGTTGAATCATACTGTTGTGTATTACAAGTAGCAAACGTATAGCGTTTTAGAGTTAGTATAAAAGTGTGAGAAACACCTTGAGCTACAGGATGTGGAAACCACAGCTTCAGCACGAGGGTGGGGTGATATTGACAGAATGTTGACATCCATTTATAAGCCAACTGGTTTCATGATGGATATGTACTGTATTTTAGACCACAAACTCTACAATGAACATAAACACTTTAATGCATGAAACATCACCCAACATACTGTATCTTAGAACAGGTCTTTGAATTGAATTAAGTGTTTTGTAATTAATGCTAATTCAACTATAGTTACCATAAACATACTGTTGCACTGTAAAAAAAAGTTAACTTAAGTAATTGCTCAATTCTGTGAATTTGGTGGACTTCTAAAGGACAATTTCAGCTAATGTGTTAAGGTTTATTTGACCCCTAGAGTTTGTTGTCGCACCGTTGTCAATCAAAACAAAATCAGTCAGTTCAAGCTAGCGATATCTGTGTTTTTGCATGGGCTGCGTCTTAATGCATCACATCCTATGGCGGCCTTCCACATGTGCGATGGAAGGTGGCCGAGCTACAGCGGTGTTTGTAGGAAACATCCTGACAATCGGTCTTCTCACGCAAACGTTTGTAGCGTCCGAACATTTTGGCCTAGAAACTAATGGAACCACTCTATGGAAAGAGGAGAGTCTCACGAACACGAAGGTTGTCTCCGGTGGTCTCCGTAAAACATTTATGGAAGTAAACCGATTTTGCCTACCTAAAAAAAGGGCCAAAATATGTGTAAAAATATATATATTTCCTGAATGTTCTTATATCTCCTGGATATAGGACAGACACTTAAAGTGCATTCCTTATGATTTATTTTTTGACTGTCTTTTTTGCCATTTATAAATGTGTCATTCAATGCATTTCTATGGGCTATAGTAGTCAAAGCCAAATTTAATATTTTATATACAATAATTGTTTTTATATATATATATTTTTTATACCTAAAGGGTCCTAAAATTCTAAATCAAATAGCTACATGATACATCTTAAAACAATGCCATATGTCAGCTTAGGACCCTCCCTCTAAAATTCTAAGTTTGTATGTTGGTTCAGCTACAGTGCCTTCAGAAAGTATTCTTGACTTATTCCACATTTTGTTGTGAAATCAAAATGCATGAAATATATATATTTTTTTCTCACCCATCTACACACAATACCCCATAATTACTAAGTGAAAACATGTTTTTAGAAATTTAGAAATGTTTTGAAAATGAAATACAGTATGAAATAAATAGGTATTCACACCACCAAGTCCATACATTGTAGAATAACCTTTGGCAGCGATTACATCTGAGTCTTTCTGGGAAAGTCTAAGTTTTCCACACCTGGATTGTTCAACATTTTACCCTTATTATTTTCTAAATTCTTCAAGCTCTGTCAAATTGGTTGCTGATCATTGCAAGACAACCATTTTCAGGCCTTGCCACAGACTTAAGTAGATTTAAAGTCAAAACTGTAACTCGGCCACTCAGGAACATTCATTGCCTTTTAAACACTATTATTGCACACAGAGTGAGTCCATGCAACTCATTATGGGACGTGTTAAGCACATGTTTAATCCTAAACTTATTTAGGCTTGCCATGACAAACTTGGTTGAATCTTTATTGACTCAAGACATTTCAGCTTTTCATTTTTAATGAATTTGCAAAATTTTTCAATAAACATAATTCCTTTGACATTATGGGGTATTGTTTTGTCACTGGCCTACACACAATCTTAATTTAATCAATTTTATATTCAGGCTGTAATACAACAAAATGTAGAAAAAGTCAAGGGGTAGAATACTTTCTGAAGGCCCTGTATATGCCCAAATGTTGAGCAATTGCACCATCTTACAATTGTACAGTACATTGAATCACCATATTTTTTTGTATAACGTGTTCTTGGTAGACTGTTTCATTTTTACATGAAGTTTTCTGTCTGTTTATTTCAGAGTCCAGCATTGAGACTCTGAAACGGTTTGTGCTGAAGGGAGAAAATGTTCGTCTGCACGTCCAGGGATATGCTAAACTAAATAATATTGAGGATTTAAAGTGGACTTTTAACAAATCTCACACTTTAGTAAAATACTCCAATGAATCATCAACAGTGAAAGTATACACTAAATACCAAGGCAGGATTGAGTTTAGTGAGGCAAACTTCTCTCTAGTACTGAAGAACCTACAGGAAGGAGACAGTGGACTTTATGACGCAGGAGTGAGTGGTGAAGAAAACAAAGATGTTGCCAAGTACCAGATATCAGTTCAAGGTAGGTTGTCCTCCTTCCTGCCATCCTTCTCTTTGTATCGATATGGTTACAGTAGCAATCAATAGTGAAATATGAATTCTATCTCTGGTTAAATGCATTTAAATGTACTGCCTCGTAAGGTACAGAAAATGTCAACCACATTAAATGGTGACTAGAAAAATTATCAGCTTTGTTGTTTGTGTGTGTGTGTGTGTGTAAATGGATAGGTGTGCATGTGTGCATTTGTGTGGTTTTCTAACCATGTCTATTTGCCTGTTTATCTGTTGTGTATTCAGAGAGAGTTGTGACACCAGTCCTGACAGTGAACTCTGTCTCCTCCATCAATGGCAACTGTAACGTGACTGTGACCTGCAGAGGTCAGAACACCTCTGTCACCTCCAGCTGTAACAGCAGCACCTGCTCTCAGGTGGGAGGAGAGAGTAGAGGGGCTGAGACCTCCACTGTCCCCCTGCTCTCTGTCTATGTGGCAGGGGGTTTCATCATCTGTAACCACAGCAACCAAATCAGCTGGGCCCCTAACATGAAGGAGATCGAAACGATTTGTGCATCCAATTCTAGTAAGACACGCACCCATGCATGCACACACACTTTTGTGGATACACACTTTCGTGCGCACACACACACACGAACATGCACACTAGACTAGATGTTATATCCTATGTTGACGTTGTGATTTTTATGTCACTATATTGCAGAACCAGAGCGGGACGAAGAGAACCAAAACTACAAAGTCGGCATCATCATCTTCATCATCATCATCATCTTCGTTGGATGTGTCCTGATTGCTTGGCAGAAGCTGAATAAAGGTAAGCTCACTGTTCTTGCTGCAGGATCACTCTTAATACAGAAACTTCATTTTATTAATTAAACCACTGTGAGTACTGTTGATAACAAGTTGTAATGATTTCACATTATATATATATATACTGTATGTATGTACACTCATAGCAAACCTTTATAGATCTTTTATGTGGTTGATTTATAGGTTACAAAGAGGATAGTATAAACACAGATTATGCTACTGTCAGGGTAAGATACCTCATATTTAACACTACTGATACTGTGTCATTCTTGGTGAAAACATTGTATTCACAGAAATAAATTCCAAATGACTGGTAAACTCAAGTTAATTTCATGCTCATATTGTAGATTATTGAACAGACACAGATACATTTTATTTATTTATTTGAGGTCGTTAAAGGGTCAATCTGCAGTTGCTGCATCCATATTTGGACTCAGTTTGTAAACAAAGCAAATGTAAACAAACATTATACTACAGTGGGGTCAGAAATGATTGCCACCCTCAATAATGAAAAAAAAGGGGAATCATATTAATTTATACTAATACAATTGCAATATATATTTTTTAAATAATTTTCTCATAAAAGTAGGTGTCAGAATTGTCACTCTAAAAACAATACCCTCAAGACATACTAACCTCTCAACCATTACCAATAACAAGGGGTTAACATGTCTTGAGGGTATGGTTATGATCTTTGACCCTTTAGCTTTCTCACTAATCATTATTCACGAATCCTTAAGGATTTTCCGAGGTCATGACAGCATCCACATTAATGTAGAATTGTTTAAAAACATTCTATTATTCTGTACAACAAAAGTGACTCCAAAATCACAATACATTAGTTACCATTCATTTCTATTGGGCACAAAATAATCTGAAACACAACCAAAACTATTTGTAAATTCATCCAACAAGTATGAAGAGTCACAAGCTTGACCTAGTCACTGAGTAGTAATGTTGTGTGACCAAATACTAAGCTTTTAACTACTTTATTTATAACAAATCTTTAGGCGTGTCAATAATGTTGACCCCTCTCAAAAAGAGAGAGAAAAAAGTAGTTGTTAAACAAAATCTCTTTCTCTGAGCAATTGTATTAGTATAATATAAATTACAGACCCTGGCCAGTCATTATTGCTCAACTTTATCAAGGTTGTAAATCATTTAGGACACCACTGTAGCCTAAAAACATGGTTAAAAACATGGATGGTCAGTTCTTTAATCCATAGCTCTGTCTATGAATTTAAGAGTGGTTACATTTCTCCTCATCGCTCAGCTTTTTACCAAAACAGGGGCAGTGAGTTTGCTTTGTTTCAACTGCTGATTGCAGCTTTAAGACCTTGTTTTATAACCGGGTCACCGTTCATAAATTCACAGTGAAGTTGTTACTGTATGTTTTTATTCTCCAGACTCCAGGTAACAGTCATGTAGGTGGTGAAGAGCAGGAATCTCCAGGTCCAGGTCCAACAACACCCACCATCTACAGTGAGGTGGGACTACCCCAACCCCAGCTGTGTGAACTACCCACCATGGTGGGAGACGGAAATCATCTGTAAGTGGTGCCTAGATGACAATGTGTGATCGCATTGAATTCATTACATTGAAAGGCAATTGTCTCAAGTTTATGGAGACGGCATTCACAGTAAACGTTGTGTCATGTGTCGGCTCGATCAGAAATTACCTTTGTATTTCAGTTGCACTATAACTCAGATCTTCCGTGGTCCGGATTGAATCTAGCCCTTACTCTCAATAGCTCTGTTTATAACTGGTTCTCACATGTGTCCTTTGTCCTGGTCTTGTCCACTTTTGGATTGTCTACACCTGTCTAAAATTGTGGACACAATCAAAGTCAAATTGAGATCTGATTGGGATCTTCCTGCCCACCCCTGGAGGTAGTCAGCCACGCATTGTGTCTGGATATATTGCAAGTGTAGACGGAATCTGGACAGTTAAACTATTTAATCCATAATTATCCTGCTCTCTCAAACATTTACAGGTTGCACAATTGACTTATGGCATCAATGGTGGTGTTGGAGGGCCAGAAGGAGGCACTCTGGACTACAGATCTCATGCCAATACCCCAGGACAGTGATGAGGACATCACCCTGAGTAGAGTGCAGTCTTTTGGATGGAATGTTAAATGGGTGTCCTGACTCTCTGTGGTCATTAAAAATCACATGGCACTTATTGCAATCGGCCAAGCCCATCATTCATCCATTGGACTGCTAGATGGTGAAGTGTGATTCATCACTCCAGCGAACTCATTTCCACTGCTCCATAGTCCAATGGCAGTATGCTTTACACCACTCCAGCCGATGCTTGGCATTGTGCATGGTGATATTACGCTCGTGTGCAGTGATAGAAAAAGTACCCTATTGTCATACTTGAGTAAAAGTAACCTTAATAGTTACTCAAGTAAAAGTGAAAGTAAACCAGTAAAATACTACTTAAGTAAAAGTCTAAAAGTATTTGGTTCTAAATATACTTAAGTATACAAAGTAAAAGTATAAATCACTTGAAATTCATTCTATTAAGCAAACCAGACGGCACCATTTTCTTGTTGGGGCACGCTCCAACACTCAGACATCATTTTCAAATGATGCATTTGTGTTTAGTGAGTTCACCAGATCAGAGGCAGTAGGGATGACCACGTGTTCTCTCAATACGTGCGTGAATTGGACCATTTTCCTGTCCTGCTAAGCATTCAAAATGTAACAAGTACTTTTGTGTGTCAAGGAAAATGTTGAGTGTAAAGTACATTATTTTCTTTATGAATATAGTGTCGTGTGCAGGTCCTCGGCTATGGAAACCCATTTCATCAAGGTCCCCTGACGAACAGTTCTTGTGCTGAAGTTGCTTCCAGAGACAGTTTTGAACTCGGTAGGAAGCGCTACGCGCTTCAGCACGCAGCGGTCCCGTTCTGTCAGCTTGTGTAGCCTACCACTTTGCGGCTGAGCAGTTGTTGCTCCTAGACGCTTCCACTTCACAATAACACCCCTTACAGTTGACCAGGGCACCTCTAGCAGGCCAGAAATTTGACGAACTGACTTGTTGGAAAGTTGGCATCCTATAGACAGTGTCACGTTTTTTTATTTATTTGTATTATTTGCTTTTTAATATTTGCTGCTTTATTCATTTTATCACATTTCATTAACCTTTAGATGAGATGGGGGCTTCTGCATTTATTTTCTTTATTTCACCTTTATTTAACCAGGTAGGCTAGTTGAGAACAAGTTCTCATTTACAACTGCGACCTGGCCAAGATAAAGCAAAGCAGTGTGACACAGACAGCAACACATGGAAAAACATGGAATAAACAATAAACAAGTCAATGACACAGAAGAAAAAAAAGAAAGTCATAGTAGAGAAGAATTACAATTAGGCAGATTAACACTGGAGCGATAAATGAGTAGATGATGATGTGCAAGTACTGGTGTGCAAAAGAGCAGAAAAGTAAATAAAAACAATATGGGGATGAGGTAGGTAGATTGGGTGGGCTATTTACAGATGGACTATGTACAGCTGCAGCGATCGGTTAGCTGCTCAGATAGCTGATGTTTAAAGTTGGTGAGGGAAATATAAGTCTCCAGCTTCAGCGATTTTTGCAATTCATTCCAGTCACTGGCAGCAGAGAACTGGAAGGAAAGGCGGCCAAATGAGGTGTTGGCTTTCGGGATGATCAGTGCTGGAACATGTGCTATGGGTGGGTGTTGTTATCGTGACCAGTGAGCTGAGATAAGGCGGAGCTTTACCTAGAATAGACTTATAGATGACCCGGAGCCAGTGGGTCTGGCGATGAATATGTAGTGAGAGCCAGCCGGCTAGAGCATAGAGGTTGCAGTGGTGGGTGGTATAAGGTGATTTGCATGGATAATATCTGAGAACAGTTCCGGTGGTAACAACTGCCCGAGATACGCCAGGAACGCACAATCCCTTCATCAGTGCTCAGACTGTCCGCATAAGGCTGAGAGAGGCTGGACTGGGGGCTGGACTGAGGGCTTGTAGGCCTGTTGTAAGGCAGGTCCTCATCAGACATCACCGGCAACAACAACACCTATGGGCACACACCCACCGTCTTTGGACCAGACAGGACTGGCAAAAAGTGCTCTTCACTGACTAGTCGCGGTTTTGTCTCACCGGGGATGATGGTCAGATTTGCGTTTATCGTTGAAGGAATGAGCGTTACACCGAGGCCTGTACATGACCCTCCAGCATGACAATGCCACCAGCCATACTGCTCGTTTTGTGTGTGATTTCCTTCAAGACAGGAATGTCAGTGTTCTGCCATGGCCAGCGAAGAGCCTGGATCTCAATCCCATTGACCACGTCTGGGACCTGTTGGATCGGCGGGTGAGGGCTAGGGACATTCCCCCCAGAAATTTCTGGGAACTTGCAGGTGCCTTGGTGGAAGAGTGGGGTAACATCTCACAGCAAGAACTAGAACATCTGGTGCAATCCATGGGGAGATGCACTGCAGTACTTAGTATCTGGTGTGGCCACCAGCCGCATTGACTGTTACTTTTGATTTTGACCCCCTCTTTGATCAGGGACACATTATTCAATTTCTGTTATTCACATGTCTGTGGAACTTGTTCAGTGTATGTCTCAGTTGTTGAATCTTGCTATGCTCATACAAATATTTACACATGTTAAGTTTGCTGAAAATAAAGTTGACAGTGAGAGGACATTTTCTTTTTTTGCTGAGTTTCTGTCCACTACGTGTGACTCTTATGACTAAAAAGGCTTCATGCATAGCGTGTTACCAATAATAGGTTAATATCCAAAGCCACATCTCTTGACACACATCTTCGCATCTCTCTCAAGTGCTGACACTGATCCAGTCCTGACACATCTTTCAACTCAGTTTACCCGACAGGAAGTTCCCCAAAACTAACTTGACACATGAAAACCATGGTTACCACCAGAGGCAGAAATATAAGTGTGTACTTGTAAGAGTCACTGGGTGTGTGTGTCCCAAATGGCACCCTATTCCCTATGTAGTGCACTATATTTAACCACAACCCGAAGGACCCTGTTCAAAAATAGGGCACTACATAGGGAATAGGGTGCTATTTGAGTCTAAAGGCTCTCTGGTTTAAGACAGAGTTGTGACCTACAACAGAATAGACCTCGAACGCATCCTTCTGCTACCGTTGATTCCTCCAATTAGCTCTCCTTGATTACCTAGAAAAATATTATTTCCTATAAATGCAAGCATTTTGCTACACCCGCAATAACATCTGCTAAACGTGTATGTGGCCAATACAAAATGTGCATCCAGCCACAAAAACAAACCGACTAAAGAGACAAAAATCATCCTAAATCATCGTTGTTATTGCACAATGATACACAATCACATATAATATATGAATAGAAAGCATCATTAAAACCTTTCCTTCATTGTTAGTGTTTTAAGGTTAAAATCACAACTCTATATTCTATCCAGTAATGAGTGCTACAAAAGTTCCTGAGGTGCCAACGTACTTAATAAAGTGCTGACTGCGCTCCTCTGTATCGACAATAACAGATACATCTGTGCAGACAACGCAGACTGACACATATACACAGCAACTTAAAATAGCATGTTCTCCTGTCTTCTTCATTTCCAGTCAAAGGCCAGTGCTTTAGCTAGCATATTCTACAGTACATTGGCACATAACAACAATAACAAAATCATCATCATGAAATCTATAGTGTTACATATGTATATGTTTTGAAAGTGTATGGACAAACAGATGATCCAGAAGAAAGACTAAAGTGCATCCCAAATGGAACCCTATTCCCTATAAAGTGCACTACTTTGACCAGGGCCCATGGAGCTCTATAAAGGGAATTGGATGGCATTTGGGACACAGCAGAAGCATTCAGGGCATTTCCATGGCCTCCCCCGTCCCCAACACACTGAACTCCTTTACATCTCTCTCTACATACCAATATCATGTAAATTAACAACAAGTAATGAATTCATCATTTGAAGAGTTGTAGTAAACGGTAACAGACCCTGCTTAGAATCCAGTGTATGCCAGACGTGGGTTCAAATAATATTTAAAATCTTTCAAATACTTTGAGAATTTGCTTGAGTCTACCTGAAGTGCCAAATGGGCAGAGTTTACCAATGTCGGGACTATTCTATTGGTTCCATTAAGACAGGAAAGATCAATCGAGCACAGATTAAGTATTTGAGATGATTTCAAATAGTATTTGAACCCAGGTCTGCTGTTTGAGTCTGTGTGTAGGCTCTCAGACATTGCTGATTCGGACACTGACTCTGACCCTACTGTCTCTGACCCTCCCTCACCCTCCCTATCTTCTCTCCATGTAACTCTGCTCCAATCGGATCTTCTCTGGATCAGTGCCACCCCACTCCCAACTCCTCCTCTGTTGCCCTGGTAATTCTGTGGGCAGGACGTTTTGAAGAGGGGCATGGTCTTGGTCTTGGCCACTTTGTCAAAGAAATGCGATGTCAGCCATGTCTTTCCCTCACGGGGACAGAGAGACCACGGGGGGGAACTCGTACCCCCACAGGACCTCATCAGGCAGGTAGGAGGTGTGCACCTGGTAGGCGACAGAGGAGGGCTTCACCGTGGCGCTCATGATCACCAGCAACTCAGTGTGTCCATCCCCAACCTGGGGAGGGAGGGAAAAGAGTGTTTCAGGACAGGAAAAAGCACTGACACACACTTCTAGTGTGCATTCCAACTAGCACCCTATTTCTTATGTAGTACACTACTTTTGACCCTGGCCCTAGTTAAAAGTAGTGCACTGTAAAGGAAACAGCCCTAACCAGGTGTAGCGTAGCCTTGGTAGCCCAGGTCCTGAGCGGGCTGCTTCCGTCTATGATGTGATAGAAGGTGAGGGGGGAGGAGAGGAAGGGGCTGTCGCTGGACATGTCCACCTGGAAGGGAACGTTCCGTCACATTCACTAGGGGGTCACGTTGGGAGTGCGTCCCAATTGGCTCCCTATTGCACTCAAGGGGAAATTTGTCTGGGACACGATGAGGTAAATCCCATTTACAGGAGAATGTTTTGTTCGTAGTTGGTTCGTAGTTGGTAAGAACCTGATGTCACAATGTGACAAAAGACACAAAAAGACTACACTGGCAGTTAAGCACACACACACACACACACACACTCACCACACACACACACACACACACACACACACACACACACACACACACACACACACACACACACACACACACACACACACACACACACACACACACACACACACACACACACACACACACACACACACACACACACACACACACACACACACACAGAGAGGCAGTTAGTCTCCGTCCTCTCACCCAGCAGAGCTCCATGCACAAACGCCACCAGATTATACAGAATCCTGAACAGGAACCACGCCCCCATGAAGGTAAGCCTGAGGAGGAAGAACTCCTTATGCCACTGCATATCCAGGAAGGTCGTCCAGAGGTCGCACATGTACAGGGCCGACCGCCCACTGATGTGCTCAATGAGTATGTTAATGCATCCATCCTTAGACAGAACACGCCTCCTCAGAGTCCCACCCCACTGGGGCACTCTGCAGGGCTGCCTGCCCCACAATAGGGGCTTTAGAACGTCTGTCTGTATCTGGAAGTGACACCTGAGGGGAGGAGCTTCGGGATGAGTTAGTTCCAGTGAAGGATGAGTTAGTTCCAGTGAAGGGAAATCTAAACGCTACAGCATATATTCACATTCTAGATGATTCTGTTTTTCCAACGATTAGGGGAAGGCTCTTTTCTGTTTCAGCATGACAATGCCCCAATGCACAAAGTGAGGTCCATACAGAAAAGGTTTGTCAAAATCGGTGTGGAAGATCTTGACAGGCCTGCACAGAGCCCTGACCTCAACCCCATCGAATACCGTTGGGATTATTTTTTAAGACATTTTCAAACATTTCTAAAAATCTGTTTTTGCTTTGTCATTATGGGTTATTGTGTGTACAGTGGGGAGAACAAGTATTTGATACACTGCCGATTTTGCAGGTTTTCCTACTTACAAAGCATGTAGAGATCTGTAATTTTTATCATAGGTACACTTCAACTGTGAGAGACGGAATCTAAAACAAAAATCCAGAAAATCCCATTGTATGATTTTTAAGTAATTAATTAGCATTTTATTTTAGAGCCCTACCAGAAATGTACATGTTAAAAACGTTTTAGGAAAAATATAATTACACAATAGCAAATCTAATATTTTTAAGTTGATTTGTAACATGATAAAAATGCATTCTACCATGTCTTTAATTTCACAAACACCTGAGTTTGGAGAGCATTTTCAGTACCTATATAAGTGTAGTGTATTGGAAACAGGTTATCAAGTCATTTCAAATGCCATGGGACATGTTAGAATTGTGGTTATTGATATAAAAGCCTTCTAGAGGAAGAGGAAGTATAGGCCTATGTGACAATACTTCCTCATTTAGGTTTAGTCATTTGTCAAAGTATGGCGACTATGTATTTCACCCTCGCTATTCTACTAACTCCCCTCCATCATTCAGGTAAAAACATTTTATAAGACATCTGTATAGTGACATAGATTATATTGATTAGACAAATGTCTATAATCTGATTAGTAGGTTAGTAAATAACAGGCAGTATAATTTGTACTGATTACTCTGCTTATAACCAGTCTAATCAGTGTACCGGTTGTCTAACCAGTGGATCACACAGGAACTCAGAAGAAGTCATAATCTAATGAAGTACTGAAGTTTTAGGTCATGTGATGTGTTTAACTTTACAACATTCACGTAATTTATTGACTTTTAAATTGAAAATGTGTAATTACCTTTAGGGCAACATTTTTTGAGGATGCTATAGATTTAAACATATGTTGAAGCTATACACATTTGTTTACAAGTAATGAGTAATACAGCAATTTTGGGTGGTGATAGTATACTGATAGTATACAATACTGCACTACTGTGAGGAAAGGTTCTGTGTCAGTTACAAGAAGGTTACTGACAGGAAACTACTCCACAATGCCATTTGAAGCAAGAAAACTTCTCACTACCGGAAATGCACAGCTCAACTTGTTTTCAGACATGTCTGTTAGAATCAACCACAAATATGTCCACATTTGAGCATCCAAGTTATCTGTGCTTTTTGGCAGAATAGGTTGTACTTCCTGTAGTTATACTTCATCAAGTTGCTTTTACTGAACGGTTTCTGATTTTATTTTTACTTAACCTTTTGGGCGGCAGGGTAGCCTAGTGGTTAGAGCATTGGACTAGTCACCGAAAGGTTGCAAGTTCAAACCCCTGAGCTGACAAGGTACAAAATCTGTCGTTCTGCCCCTGAACAGGCAGTTAACCCACTGTTCCTAGGCCGTCATTGAAAATAAGAATTTGTTCTTAACTGACTTGCCTAGTAAAATAAAGGTCAAGTTATTTTTTTTTAACTAGGCAAGTCAGTTAAGGACAAATTCTTATTTACAATGACAGCCTACCAAGGAACAGTGGGTGAACTGCCTTGTTCAGGGGCAGAACGACAGATTTTTACCTTGTTAGCTCGGGGATTCGATCCAGCAACCTTTTGGTTATTGGCCCAACCTGCCGCCCCAACTGAACAGTTGATAGTGTGTATCATATCCCAGTTCTTTATTGTAAAAGTACTTCTGTATGACTTGTAACAAAGGTTGTGACTCTGTTGATCTAAAGGCAGCTGATCTTTTTAATGGGTTAATATTTAAACCGTTTAGCAAATAGTGTGTATAGAGAAATTCTAGCCCAAACTACAAAGCCTGCAAATTGGGTCATTACGATGTGTAAGTCAGTTTGGCTATTTGCAAAAACAATCAATTTCCACATATTCATTTAGGAGGTTGCATTGCTAAATTCATATATCCTACTGCTGTATTTGTCACATTGTTTGATGGGCTTTTTCATGTTTTTTTATATGAAGTATTCTGTGTGTTTATTTCAGAGCCCAGTGCTGAGACCTCTGTGTTTGTGCTGAAGGGACAGGATGTTCGCCTGAATGTCCAGACAAATGTTCAACTGAAAGAAGATGTTGATGTGCTATTTTGGAAGTTTAACAGATCAGTCAATTTTGTAAAGTACCCCCCAAAAGTTACCTTTGAAAGGTACCGAGGTAGGGCTGAATTTAGTGAGGGAAACTTCTCTCTGCTACTGAAGAACCTCCATGAAGAAGACAGTGGACTTTATGAAGCAGTAGTGACTGGTAACAATGACAGAAATGTTGCTACATACTTGATAAAAGTCCAAGGTATGTCTGACAGTTTTTCTATTTTATTATATAGTGACACAGTTACAGTATCAATCAATAGAGCAAACATAGTGTACAGGTTAAATGCATATTCATAAGTACTCTAACTCATGTACTCAGGTTAATATACAGTGCCTTGCGAAAGTATTCGGCCCCCTTGAACTTTGCGACCTTTTGCCACATTTCAGGCTTCAAACATAAAGATATAAAACTGTATTTTTTTTGTGAAGAATCAACAACAAGTGGGACACAATCATGAAGTGGAACGACATTTATTGGATATTTCAAACTTTTTTAACAAAGCAAAAACTGAAAAATTGGGCGTGCAAAATTATTCAGCCCCTTTACTTTCAGTGCAGGAAACTCTCTCCAGAAGTTCAGTGAGGATTTCTGAATGATCCAATGTTGACCTAAATGACTAATGATGATAAATACAATCCACCTGTGTGTAATCAAGTCTCTGTATAAATGCACCTGCACTGTGATAGTCTCAGAGGTCCGTTAAAAGCGCAGAGAGCATCATGAAGAACAAGGAACACACCAGGCAGGTCCGAGATACTGTTGTGAAGAAGTTTAAAGCCGGATTTGGATACAAAAAGATTTCCCAAGCTTTAAACATCCCAAGGAGCACTGTGCAAGCGATAATATTGAAATGGAAGGAGTATCAGACCACTGCAAATCTACCAAGACCTGGCCGTCCCTCTAAACTTTCAGCTCATACAAGGAGAAGACTGATCAGAGATGCAGCCAAGAGGCCCATGATCACTCTGGATGAACTGCAGAGATCTACAGCTGAGGTGGGAGACTCTGTCCATAGGACAACAATCAGTGGTATATTGCACAAATCTGGCCTTTAAGGAAGAGTGGCAAGAAGAAAGCCATTTCTTAAAGATATCCATAAAAAGTGTCGTTTAAAGTTTGCCACAAGCCACCTGGGAGACACACCAAACATGTGGAAGAAGGTGCTCTGGTCAGATGAAACCAAAATTGAACTTTTTGGCAACAATGCAAAACGTTATGTTTGGCGTAAAAGCAACACAGCTGAACACACCATCCCCACTGTCAAACATGGTGGTGGCAGCATCATGGTTTGGGCCTGCTTTTCTTCAGCAGGGACAGGGAAGATGGTTAAAATTGATGGGAAGATGGATGGAGCCAAATACAGGACCATTCTGGAAGAAAACCTGATGGAGTCTGCAAAAGACCTGAGACTGGGACGGAGATTTGTCTTCCAACAAGACAATGATCCAAAACATAAAGCAAAATCTACAATGAAATGGTTCAAAAATAAACATATCCAGGTGTTAAAATGGCCAAGTCAAAGTCCAGACCTGAATCCAATCGAGAATCTGTGGAAAGAACTGAAAACTGCTGTTCACAAATGCTCTCTATCCAACCTCACTGAGCTCGAGCTGTTTTGCAAGGAGGAATGGGAAAAAATGTCAGTCTCTCGATGTGCAAAACTGATAGAGACATACCCCAAGCGACTTACAGCTGTAATCGCAGCAAAAGGTGGCGCTACAAAGTATTAACTTAAGGGGGCTGAATAATTTTGCACGCCCAATTTTTCAGTTTTTGATTCGTTAAAAAAGTTTGAAATATCCAATAAATGTCGTTCCACTTCATGATTGTGTCCCACTTGTTGTTGATTCTTCACAAAAAAATACAGTTTTATATCTTTATGTTTGAAGCCTGAAATGTGGCAAAAGGTCGCAAAGTTCAAGGGGGCCGAATACTTTCGCAAGGCACTGTATTAACTATAATGGGGTTCGATTTGTTTTCAGATAGAGTTCAGCCTCCAGTCCTGACAGTGGATTCTGTCTCCTCCATCAATGGCACCTGTAACGTGACTGTGACCTGCAGAGGTCAGAACACCTCTGTCACCTCCAGCTGTAACAGCAGCACTTGCTCTCGGTTGGGAGGAGAGAGTAGAGGGGCTGAGACCTCCACTGTCCCCTTGCTCTCTGTCTATGTGGCAGGGGGTTCCATCATCTGTAACCACAGCAGCCAAGTCAGCTGGGCCAACGACACCAAGGAAATCAAAATAATTTGTGGATCTAATTCTGGGAAGTCTGGTAAGACACAAATGCATGTACACATTTGGCTAGCGAGCATTTAGCCAGGTAGCGTAGACCACAAAAACATCAGACCATTTCCTCAACATGAGTTTTTCTACAAGTAGGGTGTGTCAACATGTTTTATCGACTTGCACACACATTCAGACACACAAAGTAACACTCAGGGTGTAGTGATTTTGATGATTTCTGACTATTTCCAGATCAAGAAGACCACACCTACCGTGTCATACTCATTCTCATAGTCTGTGGCATTGCCATCATCATCATCATCATCATCATCATCATAATTGTTTTGATTCTCCAGAAGCAAAATGGAGGTAAGCTACCTAATGCTGCTAATAAACAGGATGATTTCACATTATTTACACAGTGCATTCGGGAAAGTATTCAGACCCATTTTCTCCACATTTTTGTTATGTTACAGCCTTATTCTAAAATGTATTAAATAGTTTCCCCCCATCAATCTACACACAATACCCCATAATGACATCACAATACCCCATAATGACATCACAATACCCCATGATGACAAAACAAGAGGTTTTTAGAAAATTCTGCTAATATATAAATAATAAAACCTGAAATGTCACATTTACATAAATGTTGAGACCCTTTGCTTAGTACTTTGTTGAAGTACCTTTGGCAGCGATTACAGTTTAGAGTCTTTCTGGGTATGACAGTACAAGCTCTACACACCTGTATTTGGAGAGTTTCTCCCATTATTCTCTGCATATCCTCTCAAGCTCTGTCAGATTGGATTGGGAGCGTTGCTGCACAGCTATTTTTAGGTCACTCCAGAGATGTTACAATGGGTTCAAGTCCGTGCTCTGGCTGGACCACTCAAAGAGACTCAGAGACTGGTCCCGAAGCTACTCCTGCATTGTCTTGGCTGTGTGCTTAGGTTCAGTGTCCTTTTGGAAGGTGAACCTTTGCCCAAGTCTGAGGTCCTGAGCGGTCAGGAGCAGGTTTTCTTCAAGGATCTATCTGTACTTTGCTCCGTTCATCTTTACCCTCGATCGTGACTAGTCTTACAGTCCCTGCCACTAAAAAACATCCCCAAAGAATGATGCTGCCACCACCATGCTTCACTGTAGGGATGGTGTCAGGTTTCCTCCTGACGTGACTCTTGGCCTTCAGGCCAAAGAGTTCAATCTTGGTTTCATCAGACCAGAAAATCTGGTTTCTTATGGTCTGAGTCCTTTAGGTGTCTTTTTTCAAACTCCAAGCCGGCTGTCATGTGCCTTTTACTGATGGGTGGCTTCCTTCTGGCCACTCTACCATAAAGACCTGATTGGTGGAGTGGTGCAGAGATGGTTGTCCTTATGGAAGGTTCTCCCATCTCCACAGAGGAACTCCAGAGCTCTGTCAGAGTGACCAGCGGGTTCTTGGTCACCTCCCTGACAAAGTCCCTTCTCCCCCAATTGTTCAGTTTGGCCGGGCGACCAACTCCAGGAAGAGCCTTGGTGTTTACAAACTTCTTCCGTTTAACACTGATGGAGGCCACTGTGTTCTGGTACCTTCAATGCTGCAGAAATGTTTTGGTTCCCTTCCCCAGATCTGTGCCTCGACACAATCCTGTCTCGGAGCACTATGGACAATACCTTTGACCTCATGGTTTGGTTTTTGCTCTGACATGCGCTGTCAACAGTAGGACCTTATAAAGACAGGTTTGTGCCTTTCCAAATCATGTCCAATCAATTGAATTTACAACAGGTGGACTCCAATCAAGTTGTAGAAACATCAAGGATGATCAATGGAAACAGGATGCACCCGAGCTCAATTTAGAGTCTCATAGCACAATGGTCTTAATACTGACATAAATAAGGTGTTTGTCTTTCATTTATACATTTGCTAAAAAAAACTTAAAATCTGTTTTCGCTTTGTCATTATGGGGAATTGTTTGTAGATTGAGGTATATTTGTTTAATCAATTTAGAATAAGGCTGTAAAGTAACAACATGTGGAAAAAGTCAAGGGGTCTGAATAGTTTCCAAAGGTGCTCATAGCGAATCTGAAAATGTAACTTTTAAATATTTGTTGGATTTTTATGTGGTTGACTTATAGGTGACATAAAGGACATTATAAACACCGATTATGCTACAGTTGGGGTAAGATATTTAACATCACTGATACTGTCGATGACATTTTTTTAAAATGTTGTTCATGGAAAACATATAAATTCCAAATTAACAACAAACTCATCTTAATTTTGTGCGTATATGTAGAGCATTGAACAGCTACTGAGAAATATTTAATTAAGCTAATTTTATTCTCCAGACTCCAGATAACAGTCAAGTAGGTGGTGAAGAGCAGGTGTCTCCAGGTCCAGGCCCAACATCACCCACCATCTACAGTATGGTGGGACATCCCCAACCCCAGCCTGGGAACCACCAACCACCTGTAGACCTCCCCATGACTACCATGGCCCCCATGACCTCCATGCCTGAGAGTTTATATGCTATGGTGGGGAAAAAGACTAGCAAACAATAATCAGGAATTTGAACATCATCTTAGGCCGGGATTCTATTCAATCCTTTTAAAGGCAATGTTCCCATGTTCGGGTAACAACTAAATAAAAATGGTCACACGCTTCGTAAACAACAGGTGTAGACTAACAGTGAAATACTTACGGGCACTTCCTGTCACGTGCATCGTAAACAACAGGTGTAGACTAACAGTGAAATGCTGACTTACGGGCCCTTCCTGTCACGTCTGCTCCCTCTCAAGCCACTAGGTCACCAGTCTGCTTTCTATGGCGCACACCTGTCACCATTGTTACACGCATCAGCTCATTATGACACTCACCTGGGCTCCATCACCTCCTTGATTACCTGCCTTATAAATGTCACTCCCTTTGGTTCCTTCCCCAGGCGTCATTGTTGCAGTTTCTGTTTCCTGTCTGGGCGTTGTTCATGTTTCTTGTTTTGTATTATGTTCCTTTTATTTATTAAAACCAACAGTGAAATGTTTACTTACAGGCCCTTCCCAACAATGCAGAGAGAAACAACAGTGAAATGCTTACTTACAGGCCCTTCCCAACAATGCAGAGAGAAACAACAGGTATAGACTAACAGTGAAATGTTTACTTACAGGCCCTTCCCAACAATGCAGAGAGAAACAACAGTGAAATGCTTACTTACAGGCCCTTCCCAACAATGCAGAGAGAAACAACAGGTACACATGTGCACACACACAGATATATACACACAGATATATACACACAGATACAGTATATACACACAGATATATACACACAGATATATACACACAGATATATACACACAGATATATACACACAGATATATACACACAGATATACACATGTGCTATATACACACAGATATACACACACACACACACACACATGTGCACAGACACAGATATACACACACACACACACACACACACAGATATATACACACAGATATACACATGTGCACACACACAGATATATACACACAGATATACACATGTGCACACACACAGATATATACACACAGATATACACACACACACACACACATGTGCACACACACAGATATATACACACAGATATACACATGTGCACACACACAGATATATACACACAGATATATACACACACACACACACACACACATGTGCACAGACACAGACATACACACACAGACATGCACACACAGACATGCACACACAGACATACACACACATACATGTGCACACACACAGACATGCACACACACAGATATACACACACAGATATACACACACAGACATGCACACACAGACATACACACACATACATGTGCACACACACACAGACATTAACACACATTATTATCTATGCATAACCACTTTAATAACTCTACCTACATGTACATTATTACCGCAATTACCTCAACACCGGTGCCACATTGACACTGTACTGGTACCCCCTGTATATAGTCTCCACATTGACTCTGTACCGTAATACCCTGTATATAGCCTCCACATTGACTCTGTACCATAATACCCTGTATAAACCCCCACTATTGTTATTCATTGGTGCTCTTTAATTATTTGTTATTCTCATCTCTTTTCTTAAAACTGCATTGTTCTTTTAAGGGCTTGTAAATAAGCATTTCACTGTTAGGTACCTGTTGTATTCGGCGCATATGACAAATAACATTTGATTTGATAGACACACGTAAATAGTGCCACACATGCACTCAAACGCATCCAGTTGTTCTTGCTGTTTAGAGTTTTGTTGTCCTTGATGTCTTTTGTTTTTTGCAGTGTTGCTTTCTATTGTTTTCCTTTGTTATCCTCTTCTTGTTTTTTATTGGTTGTTGGCGCATTGGGGGACGGTGGCTTGGTGGGGGCGGAGTGTAATGAGAGGTTTATTTCGGGGTGGGGGGGCTGTTAGGGGGGTTATCGGAGAGTTATGGGGCAGCTCTCGAGAACTGTTAGAGGATCTTGGATGGTTGTTGGCCTGGCGGTTGGGAGCTTGTCCCGGTGGCTGATAGGTCTCTGGTCCGGCTTCCTGATTTGACTTGGTGGGAGATCTGTTTGATGTGGCCCTGGGCGGGGTGCTTCACCTTGGTTGCTCCTGTGGTTCGCTCTGGATGGGAGTGTCTGCTAGATGACTGAATATAATGTATATGTTGAGTGGCTTCACTGCAGGTAGATTGCATGTTTGTATGCATGTAACAATTTGATTGTATGTTTAAATATTTCATTTTAAAAATGAAAACAATTGTTGGAAGTGAAGATGATGGTTTTGATGATGAAGGTATGGCTCGTAGACATATTATTATTGTATTTCTATGACATAGATCAGATTTGGAATGCTTTTGATTAGGAACATTTTGGTCGACGGGTATTTTTCTCTGCTCAGACAGTAGTAATAAAAGCCTAGTGCACTTGTTTTTATTGTTCATTGTGATTTATCAGGGGGTGCTGCAGCACCCATACATCCCTCAGCTATGTTAGCAGTAACCTGTAAATCATGGCATTAGCCTAAAGTAGCTAGCTTTCTAGCTTCCTTGCACAAAGCACAAAAAAGCCAATTGAATGAATTTTGGGCCGAGAGCAGATCTGCCCTGGGACTCTTGAAGAAATAAAACTGCAGTGTGCTCAAGGCTCATGCGATGTCACTGCAGTGAGTCATAGGAAACAATCTGTCACTGAAAATAACAACTTCTTCAATTCTGTGTGACCTTGTGGTGGTTTTGACAGGAAAGTCCCACCATACACTCTTAGAAAAAAAGGTGCTTTCTAACGCCTAAAAGGGTTATTCGGCTGGCCCCATGGGAGAACCCTTTGAAGAACCCTTTTTGGTTCCAGTTACATCCTTTTCCACAGAAGTTACTACATGGAACCAAAAAGGGTTCTCCTATGGGGACAGCCGAAGAACCCTTTTAAAACTTTTTTTTTCTAAGAGTTTAGGCTGATTTACAGTTTCCATGGTGATGTGTGTCAAACCATATATTAGAAGGACAAGGCTGAACCAGTTATTCAAATTCCTAGTAGATATACATTTGTAACTATTTCCATAAAATGTAAATACAAGCCGACCTTTGACACATTTATGAAATATGACAAAGTTGGTGCCCAGTAACTTAAGCGGGTGGGAAAACTGATGAGGGCACCTTTGATTCATCTTTATAGAAGCTCACACATATTGTTATTTGAGGGGAATATGTTTGTATGATTACCTGGTAATAAAGTAGATATGTTTTTGTTGATACAAGCTAAACTGAGATGTTTTCTATTATGTTTTTGTATACACATCAATCAATAGAGCTAAACATAGTGTATGGGTAAAATACTTTCCACTAGTACCTCAGATTCATTGGTACACCAGCTTGTTATGGTATCTAAGGTTAATAAACAAACAATAACAGGTTTCTATTCGTTTTCAGAGAGAGAGTTGAGTCACCAGTCCCATCAATGGCATTTGTATGGTGACTGTGACCTGCAGAGGTCAGAACAACTCTGTCACCTCCAGCTGTAACAGCAGCACCTGCTCTCAGGTGGGAGGAGAGAGTAGAGGGGCTGAGACCTCCACTGTCCCCCTGCTCTCTGTCTATGTGGCAGGGGGTTGCATCATCTGTGACAACAGCGAACAAGTCAGATGGGCCTACAGATGTCAGATCTTAACTTGATCACTCTTTTGTCGCAGATAATTTTGCTGATGCAAAAAAAAAGGAAATTCAAATGAGCCTTGTGAGTGGCTGAAAATGAGCAGTTATCTTTTTCTCCATGTGGGGGCAGTCTATTCATTGGGATCAGGGCTTGTTTCAAAATGATGTTCCGTCCCGCTCACTCAAACGCCAGGCCTAGGTCCTATTGCTGCAACATTCAAATGTACAAAAATGTACACTACCGTTTAAAAGTTTGGGATCACTTAGAAATGTCCTTGTTTTTGAAAGAAAAGCACATTTTTGGTCCATTTAAAATAAAATCAAATTGGTAAGAAATACAGTGTAGACATTGTTAATGTTGTAAATGACTATTGTAACTGGAAAATTATGATTTTTTAATGGAATATCTACAAAGGTAGGCCCATTATCAGCAACCATCACTCCTGTGTCCCAATGGCACGTTTTGTTAGCCTTTAAAATCATAAACTTGGATGAGCTAATTGATCATTAGAAAACCCTTTTGCAATTATGCACAGATGAAAACTGTTGACCTGATTAAAGAAGGAATAAAACTGTCCTTCTTTAGACTAGTTGAGTATATGGAGCATCATAATATGTGGGTTTGATTACAGGCACAAAATAACCAGAAACCAAGACCTTTCTTCTTAAACTCGTCAGTCTATTCTTGTTCTGAGAAATCTCGTACAATCTCGTACAACGCTGTGTACTACTCTCTTCACAGAACAGCGCATCTGGCACTAACCAGAATGGAAAGTGGAGTGGGAGGCCCGGGTGCACAACTGAGCAAGAGGACAGGTACATTGGAGCGTCTAGTTTGAGAAACAGACGCCTCACAAGTCTTCAACTGGCAGCTTCATTAGATAGTACCAGCAAAACACCAGTCTCAACGTCAACAGTGAAGAGGCGACTCCGGGATGCTGGCCTTCTAGTCAGAGTTCCTCTGTCCAGTGACTGTGGTCTTTTGCCCATCCTTTTATTTTTATTGGTCAGTCTGAGATATGGCTTTTTCATTGCAACTCTGCCTAGAAGGCCACTATCCCGGAGTCACTTCTTCACTGTTGACGTCAAGTAAATCAAGGCAGTCGGTCACAAATTTGTTTACATCCCTGGTAGTGAGCATTTCTCCTTTGCCAAGATAATCCATCCACCTGACAGGTGTGGCATATCAAGAGGCTGATTAAACAACATGATCATTACACAGGTGCAACTTGTGCTGGGGACAATAAAAGGCCACTCTAAAATGTGCAGTTTTGTCACACAACACAATGCCACAGCAGATGTCCCAAATTTGCAATTGGCATGCTGACTGCAGGAACATCCACCAGAGCTGTTGCCAGAGAATGTAATGTTAATTTCTACCGTAAACTACAATGTAGTTTTAGAGAATTTGGCAGTACGTCCAACTGGTCTCACAACCGCAGAACTCGTGTCTGGCGTCATGTGGGTAAGTGCTGTCAATATTGTGAACAGAGTGACCCATGGTGGCGGTGCGGTTATGGTATGGGCAGACATAATGGGACATTTTCAGCTTCCAGGAATTGTGTACAGATCCTTGCGACATGGGGCCGTGCATTATCATGCTGAAACATGAGGTGATGGCGGAGGATGGATGGATGGCACGACGATGGGCCTCAGGACCTTGTCATGAGCATTCAAATCAATCAAATGCAATTGTGTTCGTTGACCGTCCTGAGGTCCTGAGGCCCATCGCCGTGCCATCCATCCATCCTCCGCCATCAACTCATGTTTCAGCATGATAATGCAGGGCCCCATGTCGCAAGGATCTGTACACAATTCCTGGAAGCTGAAAATGTCCCAGTTCTTCCACGGCCTGCATACTCAGACATTGCACCCTTTGAGCATGTGTGGGATGCTCTGGATCAACATGTACAACAGCGTGTTCCAGCTCCCACCAATATCCAGCAACTTTTCACAGCCATTGAAGAGGAGTGGGTCAACATTTTTACAGACCACAATCAACAGTCTGTTCAACTCTATGCGAAGGAGATGTGTCGCGCTGTATAAGGCAAATGGTGGTCACACCAGATACTGACTGGTTTTCTGATCCACGCCCAAATCGTTTATTTTAAGGTATCTGTGACCAACAGATGCATGTCTGTATTCCCAGTCATGTGAAATCCATAGATTAATATCTAATTAATTTATTTCAATGGACTTATTTCCCTATAAGAACTGTAACTCAGTAAAATCTATGAAATTGTTGCATGTTGAGATAAACAAAACATCTGGACTAGTGTCATACACCCAGAACGTCCAGTTTAGACATCAGGCACATTTTAATGTAACAGTCCAAGCCTTATGCGAGATTTGAAAACAGCAGGAGTATCCATGGTGACACAAGAGTCAATAGAACTGGATGAGCTAGCCACAATGGGCTTCCTGGTTCTTGAGCTAATATAAGAATTCAGATAAATGAGTACAATAGAAAAACTAACAATAACACTATGCTTATGAGCACATGTAGCAAAACTATAGCTTGATAAATGTAAAACTATTAATAGCATAGGTGGAGCTAACAACAGAGCTATCAATGGAAATTAAATTAACAGGCACAAAATTACTATTTACAATGCCCCCATCAACATGAAAAGTTGTGGCAGAATGATAGCAATGCTATTTAATGGCAGTAAATACCTTTGAGGAGCTTGATTTGATCAGTCAATGCATCAGCGCTGCCTTGTAGTGTTGAGACAGGATCCAGACACAGAAGTGATTAGGGTGGATCCCATCCTCCTTATAGAGCACTGTCTGCTTCCAAAAGGTGTCAAATTTGTCAACAAAAGTAGGTTGACTGATCGATCATCCATCTAGGGAACTGGAGGCTTTATGTGGGAAGAGCAGTCAAGACCAGTACGACCAACATTTCTTCCAAATAGGAAAACAGCAGAGATAAAATGCTGATTAAAATCATCACAGAAATGAATCACTTTGTCTGAGGTACAAAAAATACAATACACATGATTCTATCCATAGTGGAATCTGTGCCTGATGTGGACAGTGATGACAGCAGAGATCATGATGACCAGCCCCACAGACACCAGGATGATCTTCAGCATGCACGCAGACATGCTACCAGCAGGGGGAGACACTGGTTCACAACAAACAGACAATATGTTACAGTTCCTCTCACAGATTACACTTCCTCCTGTGTGAGATTAGTCTGGGGACAAGGTTACAGTTCTTCCATTAATAATACACAGAATGTACAAAACATTAAGAACACCTGCTCTTTCCGTGACATAGACTGACCAGGTGAATCCAGGTGAAAGCTACGATCCCTTATTGATGTCACTTGTTAAATCCACTTCAATCAGTGTAGATGAAGGGGAGGAGACAGGTTAAATAAGGATTTTTAAGGCTTGAGACAATTGAGATGTGCCATTCTGAGGGTGAATGGGCAAGACAGAACATTGAAGTGCCTTGGAACGGGGTACGGTAGTAGTGTGGTAGTAGTATGGTAGTAGTATGGTAGTAGTATGGTAGTAGTATGGTAATAGTATGGTAGTAGCATGGTAGTAGTATGGTAGTAGTATGGTAATAGTACGGTAGTAGTATGGTAGTAGTATGGTAGTAGTATGGTAGTAGTATGGTAATAGTATGGTAGTAGTATGGTAGTAGTATGGTAGTAGTATGGTAGTAGTATGGTAGTAGTATGGTAGTAGTATGGTAGTGGTATGGTAGTAGTATGGTAGTAGGTACCAGGCAATCCCACCGGGTTGTGTCAAGAACTGCAACGCTGCTGGGTGTTTCACGCTCAACAGTTTCCCGTGTGCATCTAGAATGGTCAACCAACCAAAGGACATCCAGCCAACTTAACACAACTGTGGAAAGCATTGGAGTCAATATGGGCCACCTTGTAGAGTCCATGCCCAAATTAACTGAGGCTTTTCTGAGGGGGAAAAGTGGGGGTGCAACTAAATTTTAGGAAGGTGTTCTTAATGTTTTGTGCACTCAGTGTATAACTAACATACAATATTGGAGATGTGCAGTGTGTGTGTGTGTGTGTGTGTGTGTGTGTGTGTGTGTGTGTGTCTTACCAGATTTCATTGGACAGAGTTTCACTATCTCCTTGGTGTCGTTGGCCCAGCTGACGTGGTTGCTGTGGTTACAGATGATGAAACTCCCTGCCACATAGACAGAGAGCAGGGGGACAGTGGAGGTATCAGCCCCTCTACTTTCTCCTCCCACCTGAGAGCAGGTGCTGCTGTTACAGCTGGAGGTGACAGAGGTTTTCTGGCCTCTGCAGGTCACAGTCACCTTACAGATGGCATTGATGGAGGAGACAGAGTCCACTGTCAGAACTGGTGGCTCAACTCTCTCTGAAAACAAATAGACAAACAGGGATAAATAGAGTTGTATGCCAGTAGAAAATGTTTGGTCAAGTAAAGTGCTACCAAACAACAGCAAGAAGAACAACAAATAACGAGGTTAAATCTACCTTGAACTACCAACACGTATGTAGCAACATTTCTGTCATTGAAACCAGACACTACTGCATCATAAAGTCCACTGTCTTCTTCCTGGAGGTTCTTCAGTAGCAGAGAGAAGTCTTCCTCACTACATTCAGCCCTACCTCGGTACCTTACAAAGGTAACTTTTGGGGGGTACTTTACAACATTGACTGATGTGTTAAACTTCCAGAATAGCACATCAACATCTTTCAGTTGAACATTTGTCTGGACATTCAGGCGAACATCCTGCCCCTTCAGCACAAACACAGAGGTCTCAGCACTGGGCTCTGAAATAAACACAGAGAATACTTCATGTGATGAAGAGGAAATGAAGAAGAGGAATCCATAATTCCACAAGTATTAATTAGGGTCCTGTGTTTTACACAATCAAGTGACATAGCAAGCTTTTATCCTGTATTTAAAGCCTTATACAGAAATGATAATTACACAGAAAATGAAAGCAACTATCTGAGGATGGTGCTAGATCTGACATAAAAATAAAAAGGGACAGTTTGATGAAAAAGCTTTAATTAAAAGGTTAAAATCCAGGTCATGTCACAAAACACATGGCCCTGAATCACATTATACTAGAGGAGAACAGGCTACTCTGGAGAATCATTCTTCTTTAATAAAGTTAGATCAAAGCTGAATGAATGAATGAATGTCTGTAGACTACTTTGAATCAACACTGTATAACTCAGGATGATCTAGATATGTCTGTAGACTACTTTGAATCAACACTATATAACTCAGGATGATCTAGATATGTCTGTAGACTACTTTGAATCAACACTGTATAACTCAGGATGATCTAGATATGTCTGTAGACTACTTTGAATCAACACTGTATAACTCAGGATGATCTAGATATGTCTGTAGACTACTTTGAATCAACACTGTATAACTCAGGATGATCTAGATATGTCTGTAGACTACTTTGAATCAACACTGTATAACTCAGGAAGATCTAGATATGTCTGTAGACTACTTTGAATCAACACTATATAACTCAGGATGATCTAGATATGTCTGTAGACTACTTTGAATCAACACTGTATAACTCAGGATGATCTAGATATGTCTGTAGACTACTTTGAATCAACACTGTATAACTCAGGAAGATCTAGATATGTCTGTAGACTACTTTGAATCAACACTATATAACTCAGGATGATCTAGATATGTCTGTAGACTACTGTGAATCAACACTATATAACTCAGGAAGATCTAGATATGTCTGTAGACTACTTTGACTCAACACTATATAACTCAGGATGATCTAGATATGTCTGTAGACTACTTTGAATCAACACTGTATAACTCAGGAAGATCTAGATATGTCTGTAGACTACTTTGAATCAACACTGTATAACTCAGGATGATCTAGATATGTCTGTAGACTACTTTGAATCAACACTGTATAACTCAGGATGATCTAGATATGTCTGTAGACTACTTTGAATCAACACTGTATAACTCAGGATGATCTAGATATGTCTGTAGACTACTTTGAATCAACACTGTATAACTCAGGAAGATCTAGATATGTCTGTAGACTACTTTGAATCAACACTATATAACTCAGGAAGATCTAGATATGTCTGTAGACTACTTTGAATCAACATTGTATAACTCAGGAAGATATAGATATGTCTGTAGGCTACTTTGAATCAACATTGTACAAATCAATAAGATCTAGAAATGCATATATATCTTAATTTATATCTTCTTGAGTTAATAACCTGCAGTGTTGTTTTGAATTATGTACAGTGAGCACATTTTAGAGCAGATGGTGTTGTTGAACTGTAGCATATCCTTCCTGTGTATCGTTGCAATCAAAGCACATATTTTAAATATTCTAAAGACAGGAGTAGCCCGTTTGTTGTTTTGCTTTCCCTTTTTGGCCACGGCCTTTTGGTCAATGTCTTAGTTTATGTTTATTTGTTTTGTTACGCTGGTGTTTGGGCGTTGGACGTTACCCTGTACTGGAGTTATTTTGTCGGGCGAAAGAATACCCGTTTAGTAAACAATACAAAGGATACGGAATCACAACCCCTGTCTCTGGTCTCTTAATTTTGCGCCTCCCGTCTGTGTTTCGGACAAGCTGATCCGTTCACATATGTTAATATGTTTGGTTGTGTAGAATACTATCATTATGTGATCTTGCAGACATTGATTCAGCTTTGATCTGATTTTATAAAAATTCTCCTGAGTAGCCTGTTCTGTACGAGTAGAGGAGAGACCGTGTACAAAGTAGAGAATACGAGTTCCATTCTCCTGAGTAGCCTGTTCTGTACGAGTAGAGGAGAGACCGTGTACAAAGTAGAGAATACGAGTTCCATTCTCCTGAGTAGCCTGTTCTGTACGAGTAGAGGAGAGACCGTGTACAAAGTAGAGAATACGAGTTCCATTCTCCTGAGTAGCCTGTTATGTACGAGTAGAGGAGAGACCGTGTACAAAGTAGAGAATACGAGTTCCATTCTCCTGAGTAGCCTGTTATGTACGAGTAGAGCAGAGACCGTGTACAAAGTAAAGAATCCTGCAGATGCACAGAAGCTTCGGAACTGTGGCTGTAGTCTTTAAAGAAACAGTCTTAATTGTCAAAAAATGGTGCCTTGGCTTTAACTTCAGTTTTAGTTATATTCTGTCATTTCATAAAAATGCCAGAATTCCTCTCAGATAATAGTAATTACAATATGGATGAATCAGAAGCAGTCCAATATTTTTCCATCAGTATGTCTTTATTTACCATTGTATTGCTGCTCTTTATGAGGCTCAGACAACAGAACCTGAGAGAAACACAAAAGCCTACCTGATGATGCTATGCAGGTCAGCAATCCAACCCCTAAAAGGAGAGACATGGTGTTGAGATGGTGCTCCAATGAATATGATAGATAGGTAGACGGACGGACAGACAGAATAACATGTGAAATGTTTGCTTGCGTCTGTTTCCTGTTGAGCAACTGCTATTTTCTGGCTCAACCCACACTGACAGCAATAACACCAGCAGGATAGGTGTGGTTCATGATGCTTAATGAACTTTTAACTAAAATTGAGCCTGTGTTTATGATCATCTCCCCAACAGAGAAATTCAATTAATTTACAGTACATTTCTGTATTACAGTTTTTCTCAGTCGCTTAGATCAAAAGTGCAATTCTTGATACTACTTGTACAATCTCCAAATAATCTAGTCACTTGTGCACATCATTAAAGCAATTTCTTATTCCTTTGAACAAATTGCAATTGATAATGTACAAGTGTCAGCTTTTTCCACATTATCAATTGCTCATGTCTAGTTGATCAAAATATAGTAGATGGTTCTCTGTTGAATAGTCTTACCCCTCAAAACATCTAGGCATTAGTTCCTTGCATAAGCCTTTACATGCACAATTGTTGAACTATTTGTCATAAACTGTCAAGCATAGTTTTACACATTTCTATTAGACCTTTTGTACAAAAACATGAATTGATGAATCGTGCAGGTGAAATTGACCCTCACTCATGAAGGAATGTAAAGTGTTAGTTCAACCAACAATCAACCAGTTGTCTAAATTGCTCAAAGGTGCATCTCATGAAGAATCAATTGGCAAGCATATATAGACAGACCACAACACAGAGTTGCAATTTTCCAATAATGGATGGACCAGGAAACGAACAGGGTCAACAGCCAAGAGGAGGAAGAAGAGGAACAAGGATGCGTGGTGGAAGGCAAAACAGAGGAAGAGGCAGAAGAGGACATCCACTATTGTAGACCATGTTGTCAATCATGGCCTTACAATGGCTGAGGCGGGTCGAAGGGTGCAGCCGAATATTGGGAGATCAACCGTGTCCTCAATAGTTAAAACGTTTAGAAGAGAGAACAGGTCTGTCCACCAATGTACAGTGCACTGTTACTGTATATTAGCAGTATACTGTATACGTCCTACAATGCTTCATATTACAGTAGTCCACTTGTATTTCACAGCATACAGAAATATACTCTATACAGATACATACTGCACCTTACATGCACCCACCTGTATGTTTTACAGTAAAATGTGTGTTCGCATAGTTTTTGTCTATGTGAAAGTGTGTGATGCATCACTACATTTTTCCTACATAGGACTGCAAGATTACCTCAAACTGGTGGCAGAGGACGCCTTTTCACACCTCAACAGGAGGAGGCTATTTGCACCATGGTCCGAGCAAACAATGCCATGAGACTCAGGGAAATACAAAGGACCATTATAGAAGACAACGATGTCTTTGAAAACATCCATACGGTTAGCATCTCAACCATCGACAGGGTGCTGCATAGAAACCAGATGAGTATGAAACAGCTGTACCGTGTACCATTCCAAAGGAATGAGGACAGAGTTAAGGAGCTACGGTACCAGTATGTACAGGTAAAACATATATCTATGTAACTACTTTACAGCAACATTTTATAGTGATACATAGTACAGTAAGCATTAACTGCACACATGTCCATTGCTGTGGAAGGAACATGCAATATATGTACATTTTATGTCACTTTTCCTTACCAAAACAAATTCAACTGTGTGTTCTGGGATATAGCGTATAATGGAGTTGGAATCAAGAGAACCCTCTCACAACTTTGTATAGGTGGATGAGGCTGGCTTCAACCTGACCAAATGCAGAAGGCGGGGTCGGAATATCATCGGTCACAGAGCTACTGTGGATTTGCCAGGCCAACGGGGAGGAAATATCACCATGTGTGCTGCTATTTCGGAGCATGGTGTCCTAACCCACATCCCCCTTATAGGGCCATACAACACCCAGCATCTACTCAACTTTTTAGAGACTCTCTACAGGGCTCGCATCCCTGATGATGAGAGGGGTCTGTTTAGAGAGGATTTGCCAAAGTATGTGGTCATTTGTGATAATGTGAGTTTCCATCGATCAAACATCATAAGGCAATGGTTTGTGACCCACCCGAGGATGCTCATAGAATTCCTCCCACCTTATTCACCATTCCTTAACCCAATTGAGGAGTTATTTTCAGCATGGAGGTGGAAGGTGTACGATCGTCAGCCACACACACAGATGACCCTGCTGGCTGCAATGGATGCAGCATGTGAGGACATCACAGTAGACGCCTGCAGAGGATGGATAAGGCATTCCAAAAGATTCTTTCCACGTTGCATTGGAAGGGAAAATATCCGGTGTGATGTGGATGAGAATATGTGGGCCGACAGACAGGAACGTCTGGATGTGTAGAGACAGCACAACAGTGCTGCGGGCAAAGTTGTGCCTTAGGGGTGGTTTCCTGTGTTTCTTTCTAATTAATTAATTTTTCCTTTGTGCCCCTTGGGTTGTCCAGTCTCTTTCAATCAATAACCCACATACAGTAATATGTAAATAGTACTGTTGAAATTGATATATGCCATAGAAGTGCAGTCTTGTGCATTTTCAATACAGTAACTGTCATCCAAACTGTAGCCTAAGTTTACATCAGGTAATACTGTCAAAGTACACAGTTACATTGACAACATGCCTAAACATTTTGACGACCTTGTTCGTGAACAATGACTCAATGACTTATCATTCTGATGACACTGACATGATCATTGGCATGAATATTTACTTTTGAGAGATGTACTAAGGATTTTTAGTGACTGACTAGCTTTAGAAACATATCTATTGTATATTGCAGTTTGTACAAATTGTTCTGAGAAATGTACTTATTATTTTGCACATGTTAGGGATGATGTGAAAAATGCACTTATTATTTTGCACATGTTAGGGATGATGTGAAAAATGCACTTATTATTTTGCACGTTAGGGATGATGTGAAAAATGCACTTATTATTTTGCACATGTTAGGGATGATGTGAAAAATGCACTTATTATTTTGCACATGTTAGGGATGATGTGAAAAATGCACTTATTATTTTGCACATGTTAGGGATGAAGTGAAAAATGCACCAAAGCGACTGAGAAACTGTAAATAAGATGAAACAGTAGAAAACTATAGATTCAGAGATCAACAACATTTGAGCCGTGTATGTTTAGGCTTTTTCTGCAAGTGTTCATCTAAGTATTACTGAACAAAAAAACATAGTGACTAAAGAATAACAGTTGTTCTTATGGATTATCGGGTCAAAAGGTCCACAGTATATTACAAGGTGTGTGACACCCCTCCCTCCTCTCAAGGGGCTGGTAATTGGGAAGTTGCTTATACAGTAGGTGCTGATCTTGGGTCAGTTTTTCCCTCACTAATAGTTAAGGTTATGATTGTGGGAGGGGAAGCTGATCCTAGATCTGTACCTAAGTGAAACTTCACCCTACACTCAGTGGGGTGAAGGAGAAGCGCTCTGTACTGGTATTAGAAGCTGTGGTCTTTCACTCTGAATCCAGTAACCAGCTCCAGTACCTAGTTCAACAACTAACAGTATCAGGTGACTGAACACTTCCATCTTCAGAAATTAAACATTTCTTTCTGCTGTTCTGTTCTGCCTCACTGACTGTCATCCTGGAACCACGTACAGTAACATTTAAATGTTGTTTTCTGTCTTCTTAGGTTGTGTTACAACATGAAACCTGTAGTTCACAACTTGAAAGATACATTGAATAGTAAACATGTATCTAAGGTGAGCCAGAACATTTTTGATTGGTTTGACTACCTGTCAGGTGAGTCATTAGAGGACATTGGCTATTATAGTAAATAAAGAAACTGGTAAATATCAGCACATCATTATCAAAGTTTAGGCATTTATGACACAGGCAACATCCTAGAGGAGAACCTGGAAACTGGGAGACAAATTCCCCTTTCAGCAGGACAAAAAAACAAAATAAAATGTAATTTTATTGGTTACATACACGTGTTGAGCAGACGTTATTGCGAGTGTAGAGAAATGCCTGTGTTTCGATCTCTGACAGTGCAGTAATATCTCACATGTAATATCTAAGAATGTCACAACATACAGTTGAAGTCAGAAGTTTACATACACTTAGGTTGGAGTCATTAAAACTAGTTTTTCAACCACTCCACAAGTTCCTTCTTAACAAACTAACATTTTGACAAGTCGGATAAGACATCGACTTTGTGCATGACACAAGTATTTTTGCCAACAATTGTTTACAGACAGATTATTTCACTTATAATTCACTGTATCACAATTCCAGTGGGTCAGAAGTTTACATACACTAAGTTGACTGTGCCTTTAAACAGCTTGGAAAATTCCAGAAAATTATGTCATGGCTTTAGAAGCTTCTGATAGGCTAATTGACATTATTTGAGTCAATTGGAGGTGAACCTGTGGATGTATTTCAAGGCCTACCTTCAAACTCAGTGCCTCTTTGATTGACATCATGGGAAAATCAAAAGAATCAGACAAGACCTCAGAAAAAAACTTGGAGACCTGCACAAGTCTGGTTCATCCTTGGGAGCAATTTCCAAACACCTGAAGGTACCATGTTCATCTGTACAAACAATAGTACGCAAGTATAAACACCATGGGACCATGCAGCCGTCAAACCGCTCAGGAAGGAGAAGCGTTCTGTCTCCTAGAGATGAACGTACTTTGGTGCGAAAAGTGCAAATCAATCCCAGAACAACAGCAAAGGACCTTGTGAAGATGCTGGAGGAAACGTGTAAAAATATAATCAATCTTTAGGATGTTTTTATCATAAATCTTCAATAATATTCCAACCGGACAATTCCTTTGTCATTAGAAACTAAAGGGAATGGAGATCGTGCTCAAGGCTACGCGCATGTCTAAACTAAAGGCTTTCTGCCAGACCCCTGGTTAAAACAGCTCTTATTCGCTCCCCTTTCACAGTAGAAGCCTGAAACAATGTTCTAAAGACTGTTGACATCTAGTGGAATTCTTCGGAATTGCAATCTGACCCCATTTACACTGTATATTGGATAGGCAATCACTTGAAAAACTACCAACCTCAGATTTCCCAGAACCTGGTTGGATTTTTCTCAGGTTATACTCACATACATTGTTTTAACAGTTTTGGAAACTTTAGAGTGTTTTATATCCAAATCTACTAATTATATGCATATTCTAGCTTCTGGAGTGAATTTTCCTGAGAGGACGAGTTAAGGTTTTAACTTAAGGCTTATTGTTAAGGCTAGGGCTGATTTCAAGGTTTTTACTGCTAATCGACAAAGCATTACATGGGCTTGCTCCTACCTATCTCTCTGATTTAGTCCTGCTGTACATTCCTACACGCACGCTATGGTCACAAGACGCAGGCCTCCTTATTGTCCCTAGAATTTCTAAGCAAACAGCTGGAGGCAGGGCTTTCTCCTGTAGAGCTCCATTTTTGTGGAATGTTCTGCCTATTCATGTGAGAGGCAGACTCGGTCTAGTCCTTTATGTCTTTACTGAAGTGTAACCTCTTCAGTAGAGTAACCTCTTCAGTAGAGTAACCTCTTCAGTAGAGTAATCTCTTCAGTAGGTCCTATGATTGAGTGCAGTCTGGCCCAGGGGTGAGAAGGTGAACGGCAAGTCACTAGAGCGAAGTGCCACCCTTGCTGTCTCTGCCTGGCCGGCTCCCCTCTCTCCACTGGGATTCTCTACCTGGCCGGCTCCCCTCTCTCCACTGGGATTCTCTGCCTGGCCAGCTCCCCTCTCTCCACTGGGATTCTCTGCCTCTCACCCTATTATACGGGCTGAGTCACTGGCTTACTAGTACTCTCCCATGCCGTCCCTAGGAGGGGTGCATCACGTCGTGCCAGACTTTTTCCCCCTCTATTCTCGACTTGAGTGGGTTGAGTCACTGACGTGATCTTCCTGTCCGGTTTTGCACCCCCTCGTGCTCGTGCAGTGGAGGAGATCTTCGTGGAATATACTCAGCCTTGTCTCAGTGTAGTGAGTTGGTCTGTTGAGTGGTGTGGGGGCTTTGCTTTGGAAAAAATGGATCGGGATATATCCTGCATGGTTGTCTCCATCCGGGGGTATCGTCGGACATTCCCCGACCCCCCCCCCCCCTCTGTCTCTGCCTCCAGTATCTGTGCTGCAATAGTCTATGTGCTGGAGGATAGGATCAGTCTGTCCTTTCTAGTGTAATTATCCTGTCTTATGTCACGGACCAGGATGTCTTGCTCCCAGGCAGACTAAATAACTTTTTTGCCCGCTTTGAGGACAATACAGTGCCACTGACACGGCCTGCAACGAAAACATGCGGTCTCTCCTTCACTGCAGCCGAGGTGAGTAAGACATTTAAACGTGTTAACCCTCGCAAGGCTGCAGGCCCAGATGGCATCCCCAGCCGCGCCCTCAGAGCATGCGCAGACCAGCTGGCCGGTGTGTTTACGGACATATTCAATCAATCCCTATACCAGTCTGCTGTTCCCACATGCTTCAAGAGGGCCACCATTGTTCCTGTTCCCAAGAAAGCTAAGGTAACTGAGCTAAATGACTACCGCCCCGTAGCACTCACATCCGTCATCATGAAGTGCTTTGAGAGACTAGTCAAGGACCATATCACCTCCACCCTACCTGACACCCTAGACCCACTCCAATTTGCTTACCGCCCAAATAGGTCCACAGACGATGCAATCTCAACCACACTGCACACTGCCCTAACCCATCTGGACAAGAGGAATACCTATGTGAGAATGCTGTTCATCGACTACAGCTCGGCATTCAACACCATAGTACCCTCCAAGCTCGTCACCAAGCTCGAGACCCTGGGTCTCGACCCCGCCCTGTGCAACTGGGTACTGGACTTCCTGACGGGCCGCCCCCAGGTGGTGAGGGTAGGCAACAACATCTCCTCCCCGCTGATCCTCAACACTGGGGCCCCACAAGGTTGCGTTCTGAGCCCTCTCCTGTACTCCCTGTTCACCCACGACTGCGTGGCCACGCACGCCTCCAACTCAATCATCAAGTTTGCGGACGACACAACAGTGGTAGGCTTGATTACCAACAACGATGAGACGGCCTACAGGGAGGAGGTGAGGGCCCTCGGAGTGTGGTGTCAGGAAAACAACCTCACACTCAACGTCAACAAAACTAAGGAGATGATTGTGGACTTCAGGAAACAGCAGAGGGAACACCCCCCTATCCACATCGATGGAACAGTAGTGGAGAGGGTAGCAAGTTTTAAGTTCCTCGGCATACACATCACAGACAAACTGAATTGGTCCACTCACACAGACAGCATCGTGAAGAAGGCGCAGCAGCGCCTCTTCAACCTCAGGAGGCTGAAGAAATTCGGCTTGTCACCAAAAGCACTCACAAACTTCTACAGATGCACAATCGAGAGCATCCTGGCGGGCTGTATCACCGCCTGGTATGGCAACTGCACCGCCCTCAACCGTAAGGCTCTCCAGAGGGTAGTGAGGTCTGCACAACGCATCACCGGGGGCAAACTACCTGCCCTCCAGGACACCTACACCACCCGATGTCACAGGAAGGCCATAAAGATCATCAAGGACATCAACCACCCGAGCCACTGCCTGTTCACCCCGCTATCATCCAGAAGGCGAGGTCAGTACAGGTGCATCAAAGCTGGGACCGAGAGACTGAAAAACAGCTTCTATCTCAAGGCCATCAGACTGTTAAACAGCCACCACTAACACTGAGTGGCTGCTGCCAACACACTGACACTGACTCAACTCCAGCCACTTTAATAATGGGAATTGATGGGAAATGATGTAAATATATCACTAGCCACTTTAAACAATGCTACCTTATATAAATGTTACTTACCCTACATTATTCATCTCATACGCATACGTATATACTGTACTCTATATCATCGACGGTATCCTTATGTAATACATGTATCACTAGCCACTTTATACTATACTATGCCACTTTGTTTACATACTCATCTCATTTGTACATACTGTACCCGATACCATCTACTGTATCTTGCCTATGCTGCTCTGTACCATCACTCATTCATATATCCTTATGTACATATTCTTTATCCCCTTACACTGTGTACAAGACAGTAGTTTTGGAATTGTTAGTTAGATTACTTGTTATTACTGCATTGTCGGAACTAGAAGCACAAGCATTTCGCTACACTCGCATTAACATCTGCTAACCATGTGTATGTGACAAATAAAATTTGATTTGATTTGATTTGATTTGATTTATGTGATTTACTGTGTATAGTATGCTCCCCCAATTTTCCCATCTCTCTCTCTCTCTCCTCCCGGAGTACTTGAGCCCTATGACCTCGCCTCAGGACTACCTGGCCTGAAGACTCCTGCCTGTCCACGTCACCAGTCCACCTGGTCGTGCTGCTGATCCAGTTTCTGCTGTTCTGTCTGAGGCTATGGATCCCTGACCTCTTCACCAGACGTGCTACCTTGTCCCGGACCTGCTGTTTTCGACTCGCTCTCTCTCTCTCTTCCTAGGTTCATGCCTTTTTAGGGAGTTTTTCCTAGACATCATGCTTCTACATCTGCATTGCTTGCTGTTTTGGAGTTTTAGGTTGGGTTTCTGTATAAGAACTTTGTGACATCTGCTGATGTATAAAAGGGGTTCATAAATGCATTTGATTGATTTATTAATTGGAAGTAACTTAAGTTCCTTTTCAAAAGTTTTATTTGATAACAGTTGGGTAACATTATTTACTTAATTTAATATATGTATTTTTCAACTAATGTTGATTTTACATGTTGATGTTGTGTCTTAATGATCTTCCGATATGCGATCGACTGCAGTGCTCTTTACATTCAGTGTTTCTGGGTTTTTGTTTAGTGAATTTGTCTGTGTGGTCCTTTGAGCCCTGATCAAAAGTAGTGCACTATGTAGGGAATAGGGTTCTATAGGGTCCTGGTCTATAGTAGTGCACTATATAGGGAATAGGGTTCTATAGGGTCCTGGTCTATAGTGGTGCACTATGTAGGGAATAGGGTTCAATAGGGTCCTGGTCTATAGTAGTGCACTATGTAGGTACTAAAAGGCCATGTGGGACGTAGTCATGGTTCTCAGAACCCCTGCCTGGCCTGCACACTGTCCTCATCATAATATGTTCATTTGGGTTGAGTTGCTTTACATAACATACCATTGACATTTATGTCACACTATGTACTGTAACTCTGATAGGGAGGGACTCTTATGTAACCCTACGGTGTGTACTGTAACTCTGACGGGGGAGTGATGCCAGAGAGAGAGGTGGAGAGATGCCCCAATGACTCTGTAGGCAGGACAGACCTGCACAAACTCAGTTTGTACAACTGATGTACAACACACTTGACACAATGTTTGTAACAACAGTACATTTTTGGACACAAACAACAAAGTTTTTCTGCACAAAATTATTGACACAACCATTGTTCTTTGTCGACTTTCCACTAAGCTTGTGTCATTGTTCACCAAAGTCGTTGTAGCTCAGTTGTACAACTTGAGTGTGTACGGCGCAGCAGTGATGGATGGTTTATGGGAAGTGGACGAGTCACGTGTCACCATTAGCAGTGTTTGTGGTGTAGCACTTAACAGAAAATACCCTTGAGATTGAAATAGCATTTCCTCAAAAATACCCATGTACATTGCCTTCTGAAAGTATTCTGACCACTTGACTCTTTCAACATTTTAAAAAATCTACACACAATACCCCATAACCACAAAGAGAAAACAGGTTTTTAGAAATGTTAGCAAATATATAAAAAATAACAAAGAGACACTTTGCTTTGTGACTCAAAATTGAGCTCAGGTGCATCCTGTTTCCTTTGGTAATCATTGAGAGGTTTCTACTACTTGATTGGAGTCCACCTGTGGTAAATTCAATTGTTTTGACATAATTTGAAAATGCACACACCTGTCTATATAAGGTCCCACAGTTGACAGTGCATGTCAGAGCTAAAAACAAGCTGTGAGGTTAAAGGAATTGCCCTTGTAGAGCTCTGATATAGGACACAAACCTGAGGAAGAGTACAAAAACATTTCTGCAGCATTGAAGGTCCCCAAGAACTCATTGGCCTCCATCATTCTTAAATGGAAGAAGTTTGGAACCACCAAGACTCTTTCTAGAGCTGGCCACCCTGTCAAACTGAGCAATCAGGGGAGATGGATATGACCAAGAACCCGGTAATCACTCTGATAGAGCTCCGGAGTTCCTCAGAGGAGAAGGGAGAATATTCCAGAAGGACAACAATCTCTACAGCACTCCACCAATCAAGCCTTTATGGTAGAGTAGCCAGACGGAAGCCACTCCTCAGTAAAAGGCACATGACAGCCCACTTGGAGTTTGACAAATGGCACCTAAAGACTCTGACCATGGGAAACAAGATTCTCTGTTGTATTCGGTGCAACTGAAAATAAACTTTAATTTGTTTTGAACCCAAGGTGGAACTCTTTGGCCTGAATGCCAAGCGTCACACCTGGAGGAAACCTGGCATGGTGAAGCATGGTAGTGGTGGCAGTATCATGCTGTGGGGACTGGGAGACTAGTCAGGATCGAGGGAAAGATGAACAGACCAAATTCCAGTGAGATCCTTGACGATAGCCTTCTCCGCTCAGGACCTCAGATTGTGGCGAAGGTTCACCTTCCAACAGAACAACGACCCTAAGCACACAGCCAAAACAACACCAGATTGGCTTGGAGACAAGTCTTTGGATGTCCTTGAGTGGCCCAGCCAGAGCCTGGACTTGATTCTGATCGAATATGTCTGGAGAGACCTGGAAATAGCTCTGCGGCAACTCTCCCCATCCAACCTGGCAGAGTTTGAGACTATCTGCAGAGATGTCAACATCCAGCGCCAACAGAGATGGCCACCTCTCTTCACGTTCCTAGGAAACTAGGCAGTATTGTTTTTTTTACGTGTTATTTCTTACATTGTTACCCCAGGAAATATTAGGTTTTATTACATACAGTCTGGAAGTACTATTGGATATAAGAGCAACGCCAACATTACGAGCAGGAATACGACTTTCCCGAAGCGGATCCTCTGTTTGGTCCACCACCCAGGACAATGGATCGGATCCCAGCCGGCGACCCTAAACAACGACGCCGCAGAAGGGGCAGACAGAGCGGTCTTCTGGTCAAGCTCCGTAGACGGGCACATCGCGCACCACTCCCTACCATACTACTCGCCAATGTCCAGTCTCTTGACAACAAGGTAGACAAAATCCGAAACTTGCCTTCCAGAGAGACACAAACATCTCTCTGGTAAGAAGAAGGGCGGGGGTGTATACCTTATGATTAACGAGACATGGTGTGATCATAACAACATACAGGAACTCAAGTCCTTTTGTTCACCTGACCTAGAATTCTTTACAATCAAATGCCACATTATCTACCAAGAGAATTCTCTTCAGTCATACTCACAGTCGTGTATATCCCGCCCCAATCAGACACATCGACGGCCCTGAAAGAACTTCATTTGACTCTATGTAAACTGGAAACCACATATCCTGAGGCTGCATTTATTGTAGCTGAGGATTTTAACAAGGCTAATCTGAAAACAAGGCTCCAATAATTTTATCGGCATATAGAATGCGCAACCCTGGCTGGCAAAACCCTAGATCATTGTTATTCTAACTTCCGCCAATGCATATAAAGCCCTCCCCTCCCTCCTTTCAGAAAATCTGACCACGACTCCATTTTGTTACTCCCAGCCTATAGACAGAAACTAAAACAGGATGTGCCTGTGCTCAGGTCTGTTCAACGCTGGTCCGACCAATCGGACGCTTCAAGATTGCTTTGATAACGTGGACTGGGATATGTCCCGAATAGCGTCGGATAATAACATTGATTTGGTGAGCGAGTTTATTAGCAAGTGCATCGTTGATGTTGTACCCACATCGTCTATTAAAACATTCCCCAACCAGAAACCATGGATTGATGGCAGCATTCGCGCAAAACTGAAAGCGCGAACCACGGCTTTTAATCAGGGCAAAATGACCGTAAACATGACCGAATACAAACTGTGTAGCTATTCCCTCCGCAAGGCAATTAAACAAGCTAAGTGTTAGTGTAGAGACGCAATTCAACGGCTCAGACACGAGAGGTATGTGAAAGGGTCTACAGTCAATCACGGACTACAAAAGGAAAACCAGCCCCGTCGCGGACCACGATGTTTTGCCTCCAGACAAACTAAACAATTTCTTTGCTCGCTTTGAGGACAACACAGGGCCACTGACACGGCCCCCTACCAAAACCTGCGGGCTCTCCTTCACTGCAGCCAACGTGAGTAAAACATTTAAAAGTGTTAACCCTTGCAAGGCTGCCGGCCCAGAAGGCATCCCCAGCCACGTCATCAGAGCATGTGCAGACCAGCTGGCTGGTGTGTTTACGGACATATTCAATCAAACCTCATCCCAGTCAGCTGTTCCCACATGCTTCAAGAGGGCCACCATTGTTCCAGTTCCCAAGAAAGCGAAGGTATCTGAGCTAAATGACTATCGATCCTCAACACTGGGGCCCCATAAGGGTGCGTTTTCAGCCCTCTCCTGTACTCCCTGTTCACCAATGACTGTGTGGCCATGCACGAGTCCAACTCAATCATCAAGTTTGCAGATGACACTACAGTGGTAGGATTGATTACCAACAACGACGAGACGGCCTACAGGGAGGAGGTGAGGGCACTCAGAGGGTGGTGTCAGGAAAACAACCTCCCACTCAATCTCAACAAAACAAAGGAGATGATTGTGGACTTCAGGAAACAGCAGAGGGAGCAACCCCCTATCCACATCGACGGGACAGTAGTAGAGAAGGTGGAAAGTTTTAAGTTCCTCTGCGTACACATCATGAACAAACTGAAATTGTCCACCCACACAGACAGTGTGGTGAAGAAGGTGCAGCAGCGCCTCTTCAACCTCAGGAGGCTGAAGAAATTCGGCTCGTCACCAAAAACACTCACAAACTTTTACAGATGCACAATCGAGAGCATCCTGTCGGGCTGTATCACCACCTGGTACGGCAACTGCTCCACCCACATTCGTAAGGCTCTCCAGAGGGTAGTGAGGTCTCTACAACGCATCACCGGGGGGCAAACTACCTGCCCTCCAGGACATCAACACCACCCGATGTCACAGTAAGGACAAAAATATTGTCAAGGACAACAACCACCCGAGCCACTGCCTGTTCACCCCGCTATCATCCAGAAGGCGAGGTCAGTACAGGTGCATCAAAGCTGGGACAGAGAGACTTAAAAACAGCTTCTATCTCAAGGCCATCAGACTGTTAAACAGCCATCACTAACATTGAGTGGCTGCTGCCAACATACTGACTCATCTCTAGCCACTTTAATAATGAAAAAATGCATGTAATAAATGTATCACGAGCAACTTTAAACAATGCCACTTTATATAATGTTTACATTCCCTACATTATTTATCTCATATGTACACCTCTGTATATACTGTACTCTATACCATCTACTGCATCTTCCCTATGCCGTTCGGCTCATTCATATATTTTTATGTACATATTCTTATTCATTCCTTTACACTTATAAGGTATAAGGTAGTTGTTGGTAGTTGTTGTGAAATTGTTAGGTTAGATTACTTGTTAGATATTACTGCACTGTCGGAACTAGAAGCACAAGCATTTCGCTACTCGCATTAACATCTGCTAACCATGTGTATGTGACCAACAAAATACAGATGTGTCAAGCGTGTGGTGTCATACCCAAGAAGACTTGAGGCTGTAGTTGCTGCCAAAGGTGCTTCAACAAATTACTGAGTAAATGGTCTGAATACTTATGTAAATGTGATATTTCAATTTTATTTTTTTTATTTCTAAAAACACGTTTTTCTTTGTCATTACAGGGTTTTGTGATTGATTATTTTTTTATCAATTTTAGAATAAGGCTGTAACCGATCAAAATGTGGAAAAAGTCAAGGGGTCTGAATACTTTCTGAATGCACTGTATCTCTCCGATTTGGTCCTGTCGTATATACCTACACTTACGCTATTTTTATGGAATGGTCTGCCTATGGATGTGAGAGATGCAAACTCTGTCTCGACCATTAAGTCTTTACTGAAGACTCATCTCTTCAGTAGGTCCTCTCTCTCCACCCGAACCTGAGCCCTAGGACCATGCCTCAGGACTACCTGGCCTGAAGACTCCTGGCTGTCCCCATCCCCAGTCCACCTGGTCGAGCTGCTGATCCTTTCTGCTGTTCTGCCTGCGGCTATGGAACCCTGACTTCTTCACCAGACGTGCTACCTTTTCCCAGACCTGCTGTTTTCGACTCTCTCTCTCACTCACTCACTCACTCACTCACTCACTCACTCACTCACTCACTCACTCTCACCTACTGTCTCGATCTCTGAATACTTGACAATTTAAAGCCAACTGACATTCGAAGGTGCTGACCTGTTGCACCCTGTAAACCACTGTGATTATTGTTTGACAGTGCTAGTCATCTATGAAACTTTGAACATCTTGAAGAATGATCTGGCCTTAATGGTCATGTACCCTGAAAATCTCCACCCAGCACAGCCAGAGGAGGACTGGCCACCACTCAGAGCCTGGTTACTCTCTAGGTTTCTTCAAAGGTTCCTACCCATCTTGTGATTTTTGTCATAGCCACGTGCTTCCTAGCCACATGCATTGCTTTGCTGTTTGGGGTTTTAGGCTGAGTTTCTGTATAGCACTTTGTGACATCTGCTGATGTAAAAAGGGCTTTAGAAATACATTTGATTTGATTAGATACTGACTACACACCCATTCACATGCAAGCTGCTGCTGCTCTGTTTTTCTTATATCCTGTTGCCTAGTCTCCTTATTCCAATACATATCTACCTCCATTACTCCAGTTTCCCTGCACATGTAAATATGTTATTGGAACTGACTTTTTAAACATTTCCTGTATATAGTATGTTTACTTACTTACTTTGTTGTGTATTTCTTATTCTTATTTCTCGTGTGTTTTTTTCTAGTAATACATTGTTATTGATTATTGCATTGTTGAGTTTGCAAGAAAGGCATTTCACTGTACATTAAAACGTGAATGTAGACAGACACACCTTATTATGATACAGCACTTAATAAAATAAAATACGAATTTGAAACATTAGAATATTAAATCCATTTCATTTTAGAAAGAATCAAGATTACTCAGTGTGATGGTGTTGTTCATGGTGAGTCTATAGCAGGGGTTGTAACCGGTTCAGGGAACAGAAACGAAAAAACGAAAAATAAAAATATTACAAAAGAGGAAGAGAAACAGAACCGAGAATGAAAGTAATCTCTTGGGTTCCGGAACAGAACCATTATTTTCAAATCTTGAGAACTGGTTAATAATGTTCCTTTTCATTTCCCAAAGATTATTCATTTTGTCTGGTATACACTGAGTGTACAAAACATGAAGGACACCTTCCTAATATTGAGTTGAAACCCCCTTTTGCCCTCAGAATGACCTCAATTCGTCAGTGCATGGACTGCATGGAAAATAATTCCACAGGGATGCTGGACCATGTTGACTCCAATGCTTCCCACAGTTGTGTCAAGTTGGCTGGACGTCCTTCGGGTGATGGTCTGGATATCATATTATTGAAGTGTATTTAACAAGTGACACCAATAAGGAATCATAGCTTTCACCTGGATTCACCTCCTCAGTCTGTCATGGAAAAAGCACATTCTTAATGTGTTCTTCAATGTTTTGTACACTCAGTGTATAATTCTGCAATTTATTGAAGTTATGATGATATTATTAGCCTTTTCCAACCCACATCACATCATGATGCTCAGCACTTTAAGACAATCCACTTCCAGGTCCACCCATCACTCTCTCCCCCCTGTGGATTTTCATTTGCATCTTGCGTCTGCACATCTCCTTCTATCGTACACGTAAACATCTAGCTTACCCATTCCATAGCAAGCTACTTTATCCATGCTTATTGGTGGAGTAAATTAATGAGATAAATGTAAGAACTATGTTGATTTCAAGAGGTAAGGAATTAACGCAAAGGAACTACATGAACAGTTAAAAAATGTTGAACCGGTTCAGAATTTTATCATGCTGGTTAGAACACTGGAACAAAAATGACAAGGGTTCTGCTCAAGACGTAACGATTCTAAATACTCAGAGTATATTATCATTACACTATAAATAATTAAGCATTAAAAACACAAGACAGTCTAACAAGGTATTTCCATTCTGGTCCTCGTTCGTACAACACAGGTGGTTCTCCACAAGCCCCAGCTGGTCATGGTGGTTACCAGGAGTGATGGAACCATCATGTGAAACACCAGCAACCTGGTCAGCAAGACGAGCCAGCGTGTTAAAATATAACCATGGGTGGATTCCATGTCTACTGAACAAGAGCCCCACCTGTTGGTCGTGGTCTCCAAGAGAGGTGCCGGTTTAGACTTGGAAGAATGGGACTGGGGCCTCTGGCTATAAGGCTGAATGACTGATACACTATCTAAGAAAAGAAGACAGATCACTACAAAGAGAGCTAGTGGGGACGTGTGTAAGTATATGTGACGGAGGTCAGTGTGCTTTCTTAGCTTTGCCACTTCGTCCTGTACAAGCTCACACCGAGACCACTGGCTGGCAAACCATGTGTAGCGGCCCTCGTTGATGACGTCTTAGCCAACTACAAACCATGTGTGGCGGCCCTCGTTGATGACGTCTTAGCCAACTACAAACCATGTGTGGCGGCCCTCGTTGATGACGTCTTAGCCAACTACAAACCATGTGTGGCGACCCTCGTTGATGACGTCTTAGCCAACTACAAACCATGTGTGGCGGCCCTCGTTGATGACGTCTTAGCCAACTACAAACCATGTGTGGCGGCCCTCGTTGATGACGTCTTAGCCAACTACAAACCATGTGTGGCGGCCCTCGTTGATGACGTCTTAGCCAACTACAAACCATGTGTGGCGGCCCTCGTTGATGACGTCTTAGCCAACTACAAACCATGTGTGGCGGCCCTCGTTGATGAAACTGTGTTTGTAGGCTATACAATGCAGTACCTTACCTAGGGGGCTATGGTTTGAAGAAGGCTCTGCAAACCAACTTACCTCATACCATCAAGTATTCTCACGGCTTACTTCAGATCTGAGCATCACGAGTTCGCTCCCAGTGCTGGGCAATCGTTTTGACACTTTGTATGAATGGAAACTAATGTTGGTGTACTCTTAACCAATCAAAAGGCAGCTAGCTGACTGCTCCCTACCTACTTCCACAGGCACTTGGAGAAATAGAGAGAGAGAACAAAGGATGAACTGAACTGTTGGTTAAGGGCTCATAAGCATTTCACAGTAAAGTCTACACTTGTTGTATTCGGCGCATATGACAAATAATGTTTGATTTGAATTGAATGTGATTGTGTGAATTAATTTGTCATGTTAGGATTGTTTCACTAGTTCATAAAGAGCCTTGTATGTTGATTTATTTCATTATACTTTAAGTGCTATGGATTCATTGTTATAGAGACACTGTGTTATTCTGTTTGTCTGATTTTTTATTTTATTTTATTTATTTCACCTTTATTTAACCAGGTAGGCAAGTTGAGAACAAGTTCTCATTTACAACTGTGACCTGACCAAGATAAAGAAAAGCAGTTCGACACGTACAACAACACATGGAGTAAAACAAACATACAGTCAATAATACATTAGAAAAATGAGTCTATATACAATGTGAGCAAATGAGGTGAGATAAGGGAGGTAAAGGCACATTTAAAAAAAAATTTGTTGCCATGGTGGCGAAGTAAATACAATATAGCAAGTAAAAAATAAAAAAAATAAAAAAAATAAACACTGGAATGGTAGATTTGCAGTGGAAGAATGTGCAAAGTAGAGATAGAAATAATGGGGGTGCAAAGGAGCAAAATAAATAAATACAGTAGGGGGAGAGGTAGTTGTTTGGGCTAAATTATAGATGGGCTATGTACAGGTGCAGTAATCTGTGAGCTGCTCTGACAGCTGGTGCTTAAAGCTAGTGAGGGGGATAAGTGTTTCCAGTTTCCAACTATCCGATGACGGATAGTTCAGAGAGTAACAACACAGTCTTTTCATACAGTGGGTGTAGGGATTAGATTAGAGAACGTGTGTGAAGTTTATGCCTTTAGTTCTCATGTTTTGGGTCATTCAAAGTCATGTTAATTAGACAATGGGAGATACTGGGATTGGGCGCTCTGGGAAGAATAAAAGCTGGGTTTAAATGTTGATCATGGAGTCTTTGGTTAACCGATCTCCTGATGTACTTTTTTAGGTAGTACATTTTCTATGCTGTTAAGATTCGGGATATGTTGTATTATTTTTAATGTAAATATTTCTGGTCTTTACCATTCGCTAACTGCATTCTTATTGTGTAACTGTAATAAATCTGATTATTTTTTAATTGATAAGAACCGAATTGATATTACATTTCTGAGTAATATTCCTTGAATTATTATTTCGTGAAATGTCTAACTGTAAATGTTCATCACAATCACCTTGTCCATTAGTAACCTCTTAATAATAGCATAACAATAAACCTAGACACGTGCATCTTACAGTATTCTGAGTGATGAAGCAAGGCTTGCTACCTTGGCTATACCAACTGGGGATATGGGCCTGTAGCATTCACATGATAATGGAATCAGATGGTATATCACAGTAGAGTCATAGACCTCTACACTAATTCTCTGTCATCTTCAGACAAAGTCACTGTTTTCAATATTCTATTACTGCAATTTGGGATGGGATTCGGAGGCAGCATCATGTGATAACACATTCACATTCCAGTAACACGTGAGACGTTTGTAGCCACTATAGCAGCGTGAGCAACTGGTTCTAGCAATTCAGAGAACAACTATCCCAAAATGGAAATATCTGACACGAATAACAAGTAAGTAAGTAACATAATCAATCTCTTGTCCATTCACACTCTGAACAGAACACATACAAAATCATTCATTAACCTGTTTCCTCTCCTTCTTCTAGACGAATTTAACGTGACATCGATAAGGGATCATATCTTTTACCTGGATTCACCTGGTCAGTCTATGTCATGGACAAGGCAGGTGTTCTTAATGTGTTGTACACACAGGTACACACTGGTATATCAGTATAACATTTGGTTAGAGGGAACATTTTTAATCCGTTTTTAATAAATTGTAAAAATGTAAAGTCATTGTTTGGGGCAAAAAGCCCCCAGGGGAAATCAATGCAAGTTAATGGTACCTATATTAACATTTTCCAAATCATGTCCAAATCATCAATAAGTAACTTATTTGAGTTACACAATCAATTTTGAGATACTTTCGGATGAATTGGACAGGAGGGGTGAAAATAAACAGAGTGGACGAACGTCAAAACCTCATCCTAGTGAGGATATTAACAGTGAGATGTGCATTGTCATTCTGTTCCGATATTTAAAGCTTACGATTTCTATTTTTAGTTTTGTACCTTTATCTTTCACTGCATTGTTGAAAATGACCCGTCAGTAAAGATTTCACTGTTAGTCTGCACCTGTTGTTTACCAAGCATGTGACAAATCAAATTTGAACTGATTTTATCATACTGGGTATTATGAAGAAATAAATGGCCCATAAACATGTGATACTGTATGCTATGCTATGTCATGTGATACTGTATGCTATGCTATGTCATGTGATACTGTATGCTATGCCATGTCATGTGATACTGTATGCTATGCTATGTCATGTGATACTGTGTGCTATGCTATGTCATGTGATACTGTATGCTATGCTATGTCATGTGATACTGTATGCTATGCTATGTCATGTGATGTATGCTATGCTATGTCATGTGATACTGTATGCTATGCTATGTCATGTGATACTGTATGCTATGCTATGTCATGTGATGTATGCTATGCTATGTCATGTGATACTGTATGCTATGCTATGTCATGTGATGTATGCTATGCTATGTCATGTGATACTGTATGCTATGCTATGTCATGTGATATTGTATGCTATGCTATGTCATGTGATACTGTATGCTATGCTATGTCATGTGATACTGTATGCTATGCTATGTCATGTGATACTGTATGCTATGCTATGTCATGTGATACTGTGTGCTATGCTATGTCATGTGATGTATGCTATGCTATGTCATGTGATACTGTATGCTATGCTATGTCATGTGATACTGTGTGCTATGCTATGTCATGTGATGTATGCTATGCTATGTCATGTGATACTGTATGCTATGCTATGTCATGTGATGTATGCTATGCTATGTCATGTGATACTGTATGCTATGCTATGTCATGTGATATTGTATGCTATGCTATGTCATGTGATACTGTATGCTATGCTATGTCATGTGATACTGTTTGCTATGCTATGTCATGTGATACTGTATGCTATGCTATGTCATGTGATACTGTATGCTATGCTATGTCATGTGATACTGTATGCTATGCTATGTCATGTGATACTGTATGCTATGCTATGTCATGTGATACTGTATGCTATGCTATGTCATGTGATATTGTATGCTATGCTATGTCATGTGATACTGTATGCTATGCTATGTCATGTGATACTGTATGCTATGCTATGTCATGTGATACTGTATGCTATGCTATGTCATGTGATACTTTATGCTATGATATGTCATGTGATACTTTATGCTATGCTATGTCATGTGATACTGTATGCTATGCTATGTCATGTGATACTGTATGCTATGCTATGTCATGTGATACTGTATGCTATGCTATGTCATGTTATGCTGTATGATGTCAGGCCATGTTATGTTATATTACGTTTTGATAACTTATGTAGCAACTGGCAAATGTAAAAAATACTTTTATGACCTAATCTTACAGTGACACAGAGCAGGAATCACGTTGTCTAAAAAGACAATACACATGATTCTACCCATAGTGGAATCTGTCCCTGATGTGGACAGTGATGACAGCAGAGATCATGATGACCAGCCCCACAGACATCAGGATGATCTTCAGCATGCACATAGACATGCTACCAGCAGGGGGAGACACTGGTTCACAACAAACAGACAATATGTTACAGTTCCTTTCACAGATTAGACACTTCCTCCTGTGTGCACTTCCTCCTCTGTGCACTTCCTCCTCTGTGTCTGGGGATGCTAGTAGGTGCCAGGCACACTGTTTTTTGTCAAGAACTGCAATACTGCTTGGTTTTTCAAACTGAACAATTTATTGTTGAGCTTGGACATCCACACAACTTGACACAACTGTGGGAAGCATTGGAGTCTACATGGGCCAGCATCCCTGTGGAACGCATTCGACACCTTGTAGAGTCCATTCCTGGATGAATTTCTGCTGTTCTGAGTGTAAAAGTTGGGGTGAAACTCAATATATGGAGGTGTTCTTAATGTATTGTGAGGACACACAGGTATGTTAATTCATATATATAGTTAGAATAGTTCTTAATGTTTTGTACACTCAGTGTACATCAGACATACAGTATTTAAGATGTCTATTTGTGTGCAGTGTGTATGTGTATGCGTGTGTGTGTGTGTGTGTGTGTGTGTGTGTGTGTGTCTTACCAGATTTCATTGGACAGAGTTCCACTATGTCCTTGGTGTCGTTGGCCCAGCTGACTTGGTTGCTGTGGTTACAGATGATGAAACTCCCTGCCACATAGACAGAGAGCAGGGGGACAGTGGAGGTCTCAGCCCCTCTACTCTCTCCTCCCACCTGAGAGCAGGTGCGGCTGTTACAGCTGGAGGTGACAGAGGTGTTCTGACCTCTGCAGGCCACAGTCACGTTACAGGTGACATTGACGGTGGAGTTAGAGTCCACTGTCAGGACTGGAGGCTCAATTCTCTCTGAAAACAAATAAAACCCCATTATTGTTTATATATTAACCTGAGTGCAGGAGCTAGAGTACTAATGAATATGCATCTAACCTGAACACCATGTTTAGCTCTATTGATTGATACTGTAACTGTGTCACGTTATAATAAATTATAAAAAACTGTCAAACATTCCTTGGAGAACTAACTGGTGTACAATAATAGTATTTTCTTTGTCACCACTCACTACTGCAGTATACGGTCCACTGTCTCCTTCCTGTATGTTCTTCAGTAGCAGAGAGAAGTTTCCCTTATAAAACTCAACCCTGTTTTTGTACTCAGGAGCCACTCTCACTGACAATGTGTCAGTGCATCTTAGAATGTTGCGTGATCTGAAGCTCCACTTAAAAAACTCTAACTCTTTCAGTTGAACATTTTCCTGGACATCCAGACGAACATCCTGTCCCTTCAGCACAAACACAGAGCTGGACTCTATGAAATAAACACACAGAACAAAGAATGTGATGAGGATGATGAGGATGGCATAATGAGGATGGAATCCATAATTCCATAAGTATTGATTAGGGCCCTGTGTTTTGCACAATCATGTGACATAGCAAGATGATAATTTCACCAAAAATGAAAGTAATTGTCTGAGGATGGTTCTAGATCTGACATAAAAATAAAAGAGGAGAATTTGATGAAAAAGCTTTAAATAAAGGTTCAAATCCAGTCATGTCACAAAACACATGGCCCTGAATCACATTATACTAGAGGAGAACAGGCTACTCTGGAGAATCATTCTTCTTTAAGAAAGTTAGATCAAAGCTGAATGAATGTCTGTAGGCTACTTTGAATCAACACTATATAACTCAGGATGATCTAGATACATTTCTTACATTTTCTCTGACACCCAAAATTACTTGTTACATTTCGAATGCTTAGCAGGACAGGAAATGGTCCAATTCACACATTTATCAAGAGGAAATCGCTGGTCATCCCTACTGCCTCTAATCTGGAGGACTCACTAAACAGAGAACATCCCTGGTCATCCCTACTGCCTCTAATCTGGAGGACTCACTAAACAGAGAACATCCCTGGTCGTCCCTACTGCCTCTAATCTGGAGGACTCACTAAACAGAGAACATCCCTGGTCATCCCTACTGCCTCTAATCTGGAGGACTCACTAAACAGAGAACATCCCTGGTCATCCCTACTGCCTCTAATCTGGAGGACTCACTAAACAGAGAACATCCCTGGTCATCCCTACTGCCTCTAATCTGGAGGACTCACTAAACAGAGAACATCCCTGGTCATCCCTACTGCCTCTAATCTGGAGGACTCCCTAAACAGAGAACATCCCTGGTCATCCCTACTGCCTCTAATCTGGAGGACTCACTAAACACAAGTGCAGCCCCTGGCTATCCTTAAATAATAAAACACGAAAATAATGCCGTCTGGTTTGCTTAATATAATTTAGGTGAAATTAGTTATACTTTTACTTTTACTTTTGATACTTAAGTATATTTCAAACCAAACACTTTTAGACTTTTAGTCAAGTAGTATTTTACTGGGTGACTTTCACTTTTACTTGAGTCATTTTCTATTAAGGTATCTTTACTTTACTCAAGTATGACAATTGGGTACTTTTAACATCACTGCTGTGTTTAGTTTCAATCAAAGCACATATTTTCCTAGTGACTCGCGCTCTTGAGTTTTGGCCACATAAGAGAGAAATGCAACCATTCACACAATCCTAAAATATCCTCAGAAATGAGGTGATGTTTCTGTCCTCCAGTAACGTTCTACTATGTTATTATGTTTGGTTGTGTAGAAAACTATCATGATGTGATCTAGCAGACATTGATTCAGCTTTGATCTGACTTTATTAAACAAGCACCATTCTCCTGAGTAGCCTGTTCTGTACGAGTAGAGGAGAGACCGTGTACAAAGTAGAGAATACGAGTTCCATTCTCCTGAGTAGCCTGTTCTGTACGAGTAGAGGAGAGACCGTGTACAAAGTAGAGAATACGAGTTCCATTCTCCTGAGTAGCCTGTTCTGTACGAGTAGAGGAGAGACCGTGTACAAAGTAGAGAATACGAGTTCCATTCTCCTGAGTAGCCTGTTATGTACGAGTAGAGGAGAGACCGTGTACAAAGTAGAGAATACGAGTTCCATTCTCCTGAGTAGCCTGTTCTGTACGAGTAGAGGAGAGACCGTGTACAAAGTAGAGAATACGAGTTCCATTCTCCTGAGTAGCCTGTTATGTACGAGTAGAGGAGAGACCGTGTACAAAGTAGAGAATACGAGTTCCATTCTCCTGAGTAGCCTGTTCTGTACGAGTAGAGGAGAGACCGTGTACAAAGTAGAGAATACGAGTTCCATTCTCCTGAGTAGCCTGTTCTGTACGAGTAGAGGAGACACCGTGTACTAAGTAAAGAATCCTGAAGACGCACAGAAGCTTCAGAACTGTGACTGTAGTCTTTAAAGAAACAGTCCTAATTGTCAAATAATGGTGCCTTGGATTTAACTTCAGTTTTAGATATATTCTATAATGACATCCAGTATCTTTTTAACCAATACACTTAAATGTGTTCTTCATTTCATAAAAATGACAGAATTCCTCTCAGATAATAATAATTACAATATGGATGAATCAGAAGCAGTCCAATATGTCCCCATCAATATGTCTTTATTTACCATTGTATTGCTGCTCTTTATGAGGCTCAGACAACAGAACCTGAGAGAAACACAAAAGCCTACCTGATGATGCTATGCAGGTCAGTAATCCAAATCTTAAAAGGAGAGACATGGTGTTGAGATGGTGCTCCAATGAATATAATAGATAGATGGACGGACGGTCAGATTAACATGTGAAATGTTTTCTTGTGTCTGTGTTTCCTGTTGAGCAACTGCTATTTTCTGGCTCAACCCACACTGGCAGCAGTAACACCAACAGGATAGGTGTGATTCATGATGATTCATTGTGTGTCTTGCAAGTAAAGACAACTTTTTAACACAAATTTAGCCTGTATTTATGTGCATCTCCCCAACAGAGAAATCCAATTCCTTCCCACGACATTTCTGTATTAAATAAGATGAAACAGTAGAAAACTATAGATTCAGAGATCAACAACATTTGAGCCGTGTATGTTTAGGCTTTTTCTGCAAGTGTTCATCTAAGTATTACTGAACAAAAAACATAGTGACTAAAGAATAACAGTTGTTCTTATGGATTATCAGGTCAATAGGTCCACAGTATATTACAAGGTGTGTGACACCCCTCCCTCCTCTCTAGGGGCCGGTAGGGGGAAGTTGCTTATATAGTAGGTGCTGATCTTGGGTCAGTTTTTCCCTCACTGATAGTTAAGGTTATGATTGTGGGAGGGGAAGCTGATCCTAGATCTGTACCTAAGTGAAACTTCACCCTACACTCAGTGGGGTGAAGGAGAAGCGCTCTGTACTGGTATTAGAAGCTGTGGTCTTTCACTCTGAATCCAGTAACCAGCTCCAGTACCTAGTTCAACAACTAACAGTATCAGGTGACTGAACACTTCCATCTTCAGAAATGAAACATTTATTTCTGCTGTTCTGTTCTGCCTCACTGACTGTCATCCTGGAACCACGTGCAGTAACATTTAAATGTTGTTTTCTGTCTTCTTAGGTTGTGTTACAACATGAAACCTGTAGTTCACAACTTGAAAGATACATTGAATAGTAAACATGTATCTAACGTGAGCCAGAAAATATTTGATTGGTTTGACTACCTGTCAGGTGAGTCATTAGGGGACATTGGCTATTATAGTAAATAAAGAAACTGGTAAATATCAGCACATCATTATCAAAGTTTAGGCATTTATGGCACAGGCAACATCCTAGAGGAGAACCTGGAAGCTGGGAGACAAATTCCCCTTTCAGCAGGACAAAAAAACAAAATGAAATATCATTTTATTGGTTACATACACGTGTTGAGCAGACGTTATTGCGAGTGTAGAGAAATTCCTGTGTTTCGATCTCTGTGCAGTAATATCTCACATGTAATATCTAAGAATGTCACAACATACAGTTGAAGTCAGAAGTTTACATACACTTAGGTTGGAGTCATTAAAACTAGTTTTTCAACCACTCCACAAAATCCTTGTTAACAAACTATAGTTTTGACAAGTCGAATAAGACATCGACTTTGTGCATGACACAAGTAATTCTGCCAACAATTGTTTACAGACAGATTATTTCACTTATAATTCACTGTATCACAATTCCAGTGGGTCAGAAGTTTACATACACTAAGTTGACTGTGCCTTTAAACAGCTTGGAAAATTCCAGAAAATTATGTCATGGCTTTAGAAGCTTCTGATAGGCTAATTGACATGATTTGAGTCAATTGGAGGTGTACCTGTGGATGTATTTCAAGGCCTACCTTCAAACTCAGTGCCTCTTTGCTTGACATCATGGGAAAATCAAAAGAATCAGACAAGACCTCAGAAAAAAACTTGTAGACCTCCACAAGTCTGGTTCATCCTTGGGAGCAATTTCCAAACGGTTGAAGGTACCATGTTCATCTGTACAAACAATAGTACGCAAGTATAAACACCATGGGACCACGCAGCCGTCAAACCGCTCAGGAAGGAGAAGCGTTCTGTCTCCTAGAGATGAACGTACTTTGGTTCGAAAAGTGCAAATCAATCCCAGAACAACAGCAAAGGACCTTGTGAAGATGCAGGAGGAAACAGGTACAAATATAATCAATCTTTAGGATGTTTTTATCATAAATCTTCAATAATATTCCAACCGGACAATTCCTTTGTCATTAGAAACGAAAGGGAATGGAGATCGTGCTCAAGGCCACACGCATGTCTAAACTAAAGGCTTTCTGCCAGACCCCTGGTTAAAACAGCTCTTATTCGCTCCCCTTTCACAGTAGAAGCCTGAAACAACGTTCTAAAGACTGTTGACATCTAGTGGAATTCTTCGGAAGTGCAATCTGACCCCATTTACACTGTATATTGGATAGGCAATCACTTGAAAAACTACCAACCTCAGATTTCCCAGAACCTGGTTGGATCTTTCTCAGGTTATACTCACATACATTGTTTTAACAGTTTTGGAAACTTTAGAGTGTTTTCTATCCAAATCTACTAATTATATGCATATTCTAGCTTCTAGAGTGAATTTTCCTGACTGGACGAGTTAAGGTTTTAACTTAAGGCTTATTGTTAAGGCTAGGGCTGATTTCAAAGCATTACATGGGCTTGCTCCTACCTATCTCTCTGATTTAGTCCTGCTGTACATTCCTACACGTACGCTACGGTCACAAGACGCAGGCCTCCTTATTGTCCCTAGAATTTCTAAGCAAACAGCTGGAGGCAGGGCTTTCTCCTGTAGAGCTCCATTTTTATGGAATGTTCTGCCTATTCATGTGAGAGACACATGTGAGAGTCCTTTATGTCTTTACTGAAGAGTAACCTCTTCAGTAGAGTAATCTCTTCAGTAGGTCCTATGATTGAGAGCAGTCTGGCCCAGGGGTGAACAGCAAGTCACTAGAGTGAAGTGCCACCCTTGCTGTCTCTGCCTGGCTGGCTCCCCTCTCTCCACTGGGATTCTCTGCCTCTCACCCTATTTTGCGTACTGAGTCACTGGCTTACTAGTACTCTCCCATGCCATCCCTAGGAGGGGTGCATCACGTCGTGCCAGACTTTTTCCCCCTCTATTCTCGACTTGAGTGGGTTGAGTCACTGACGTGATCTTCCTGTCCGGTTTTGCACACCTCGCGCTCGTGCAGTGGAGGAGATCTTCGTGGAATATACTCAGCCTTGTCTCAGTGTAGTAAGTTGGTTTGTTGAGTGGTGTTGGGGCTCTGCTTTGGAAAAAATGGATCGGGATATATCCTGCATGGTTGTCTCCATCCGGGGGTATCGTCGGACAGGGCCACAGTATTCCCCGACCCCCCCCCCCCCCCCCCCCCCCTCTGTCTCAGCCTCCAGTATCTGTGCTGCAATAGTCTATGTGCTGGAGGCTAGGATCAGTCTGTCCTTTCTAGTGTAATTATCCTGTCTTATGTGATTTACTGAGTTTTTCCTAGACATCATGCTTCTACATCTGCATTGCTTGCTGTTTTGGAGTTTTAGGTTGGGTTTCTGTATAAGAACTTTGTGACATCTGCTGATGTATAAAAGGGGTTCATAAATACATTTGATTGATTTATTAATTGGAAGTAACTTAAGTTCCTTTTCAAAAGTTTTATTTGATAACAGTTGGGTTCTATCATTTTGGTAACAATATTTACTTAATTTAAAATATGTATTTTTCAACTAATGTTGATTTTACATGTTGATGTTGTGTCTTAATGATCTTCCAATATGCGATCGACTGCAGTGCTCTTTACATTCAGTGTTTCTGGGTTTTTGTTTAGTGAATTTGTCTGTGTGGTCCTTTGAGCCCTGATCAAAAGTAGTGCACTATGTAGGGAATAGGGTTCTATAGGGTCCTGGTCTATAGTAGTGCACTATGTAGGGAATAGGGTTCTATAGGGTCCTGGTCTATAGTAGTGCACTATATAGGGAATAGGGTTCTATAGGGTCCTGGTCTATAGTAGTGCACTATATAGGGAATAGGGTTCTATAGGGTCCTGGTCTATAGTAGTGCACTATGTAGGGAATAGGGTTCTATAGGGTCCCGGTCTATAGTAGTGCACTATATAGGGTTCTATAGGGTCCTGGTCTATAGTAGTGCACTATGTAGGGAATGGGTTTCTATAGGGTCCTGGTCTATAGTAGTGCACTATGTAGGGAATAGGGTTCTATAGGGTCCTGGTCTATAGTAGTGCACTATATAGGGAATAGGGTTCTATAGGGTCCTGGTCTATAGTAGTGCACTATATAGGGAATAGGGTTCTATAGGGTCCTGGTCTATAGTAGTGCACTATGTAGGGAATAGGGTTCTATAGGGTCCTGGTCTATAGTAGTGCACTATATAGGGTTCTATAGGGTCCTGGTCTATAGTAGTGCACTATATAGGGTTCTATAGGGTCCTGGTCTATAGTAGTGCACTATATAGGGTTCTATAGGGTCCTGGTCTATAGTAGTGCACTATATAGGGAATAGGGTTCTATAGGGTCCTGGTCTATAGTAGTGCACTATGTAGGGAATAGGGTTCTATAGGGTCCTGGTCTATAGTGGTGCACTATGTAGGTACTAAAAGGCCATGTGGGACGTAGTCATGGTTCTCAGAACCCCTGCCTGGCCTGCACACCGTCCTGATCATAATATGTTAATTTGGGTTGAGTTGCTTTACATAACATACCATTGACGTTTATGTCACACTATGTACTGTAACTCTGATAGGGAGGGACTCTTATGTAACCCTACGGTGTGTACTGTAACTCTGACGGGGGAGTGATGCCAGAGAGAGAGGTGGAGAGATGCCCCAATGACTCTGCAGGCAGGACAGACCTGCACAAACTCAGTTTGTACAACTGATGTACAACACACTTGACACAATGTTTGTAACAACAGTACATTTTTGGACACAAACAACAGAAAGTTTTTCTGCACAAAATTATTGACACAACCATTGTTCTGTGTCGACTTTCCACTAAGCTTGTGTCATTGTTCACCAAAGTCGTTGTAGCTCAGTTGTACAACTTGAGTGTGTACGGCGCAGCAGTGATGGATGGTTTATGGGAAGTGGACGAGTCACGTGTCACCATTAGCAGTGTTTGTGGTGTAGCACTTAACAGAAAATACCCTTGAAATTGAAATAGCATTTCCTCAAAAATACCCATATACATTGCCTTCTGAAAGTATTCTGACCACTTGACTCTTTCAACATTTTGTTACGTTACAGCCGTATTCTAAAATGTATTGAATAAAAATCTACACACAATACCCCATAACCACAAAGAGAAAACAGGTTTTTAGAAATGTTAGCAAATATATAAAAAATAACAAAGAGAACACTTTGCTTTGTGACTCGAAATTGAGCTCAGGTGCATCCTGTTTCCTTTGGTAATCATTGAGAGGTTTCTACTACTTGATTGGAGTCCACCTGTGGTAAATTCAATTGTTTTGACATGATTTGAAAAAGCACACACCTGTCTATGTAAGGTCCCACAGTTGACAGTGCATGTCAGAGCTAAAAACAAGCCGTGAGGTTAAAGGAATTGCCCTTGTAGAGCTCTGATATAGGACACAAACCTGAGGAAGAGTACAAAAACATTTCTGCAGCATTGAAGGTCCCCAAGAACTCATTGGCCTCCATCATTCTTAAATGGAAGAAGTTTGGAACCACCAAGACTCTTTCTAGAGCTGGCCACCCTGTCAAACTGAGCAATCAGGGGAGATGGATATTGGTCAGAGAGGTGACCAAGAACCCGATAATCACTCTGATAGAGCTCCAGAGTTCCTCAGAGGAGAAGGGAGAATATTCCAGAAGGACAACAATCTCTACAGCACTCCACCAATCAAGCCTTTATGGTAGAGTAGCCAGACGGAAGCCTCAGTAAAAGGCACATGACAGCCCACTTGGAGTTTGACAAATGGCACCTAAAGACTCTGACCATGGGAAACAAGATTCTCTGTTGTATTCGGTGCAACTGAAAATAAACTTTAATTTGTTTTGAACCCAAGGTGGAACTCTTTGGCCTGAATGCCAAGCGTCACACCTGGAGGAAACCTGGCATGGTGAAGCATGGTGGCGGTGGCAGTATCATGCTGTGGGGACTGGGAGACTAGTCAGGATCGAGGGAAAGATGAACAGACCAAATTCCAGTGAGATCCTTGACAATAACCTTCTCCGCTCAGGACCTCAGATTGTGGCGAAGGTTCACCTTCCAACAGAACAACGACCCTAAGCACACAGCCAAAACAACACCAGATTGGCTTGGAGACAAGTCTTTGGATGTCCTTGAGTGGCCCAGCCAGAGCCTGGACTTGATTCTGATCGAATATGTCTGGAGAGACCTGGAAATAGCTCTGCGGCAACTCTCCCCATCCAACCTGGCAGAGTTTGAGACTATCTGCAGAGATGTCAACATCCAGCGCCAACAGAGATGGCCACCTCGCTTCACGTTCCTAGGAAACTAGGCAGTATTTTTTTTTACGTGTTATTTCTTACATTGTTACCCCAGGAAATATTAGGTTTTATTACATACAGTCTGGAAGTACTATTGGATATAAGAGCAACGCCAACATTACGAGAATACGACTTTCCCGAAGCGGATCCTCTGTTTGGTCCACCACCCAGGACAATGGATCGGATCCCAGCCGGCGACCCTAAACAACGACGCCGCAGAAGGGGCAGACAGAGCGGTCTTCTGGTCAAGCTCCGTAGACGGGCACATCGCGCACCACTCCCTACCATACTACTCGCCAATGTCCAGTCTCTTGACAACAAGGTAGACAAAATCCGAAACTTGCCTTCCAGAGAGACACAAACATCTCTCTGGTAAGAAGAAAGGCGGGGGTGTATACCTTATGATTAACGAGACGTGGTGTGATCATAACAACATACAGGAACTCAAGTCCTTTTGTTCACCTGACCTAGAATTCTTTACAATCAAATGCCACATTATCTACCAAGAGAATTCTCTTCAGTCATACTCACAGTCGTGTATATCCCGCCCCAATCAGACACATCGACGGCCCTGAAAGAACTTCATTTGACTCTATGTAAACTGGAAACCACATATCCTGAGGCTGCATTTATTGTAGCTGAGGATTTTAACAAGGCTAATCTGAAAACAAGGCTCCAATAATTTTATCGGCATATAGAATGCGCAACCCTGGCTGGCAAAACCCTAGATCATTGTTATTCTAACTTCCGCGATGCATATAAAGCCCTCCCCTCCCTCCTTTCAGAAAATCTGACCACGACTCCATTTTGTTACTCCCAGCCTATAGACAGAAACTAAAACAGGATGCGCCTGTGCTCAGGTCTGTTCAACGCTGGTCCGACCAATCGGACGCTTCAAGATTGCTTTGATAACGTGGACTGGGATATGTCCCGAATAGCGTCGGACAATAACATTGATTTGGTGAGCGAGTTTATTAGCAAGTGCATCGTTGATGTTGTACCCACAGCGTCTATTAAAACATTCCCCAACCAGAAACCATGGATTGATGGCAGCATTCGCGCAAAACTGAAAGCGCGAACCACAGCTTTTAATCAGGGCAAAATGACCCGGAAACATGACCGAATACAAACTGTGTAGCTATTCCCTCCGCAAGGCAATTAAACAAGCTAAGTGTTAGTGTAGAGACGCAATGCAACGGCTCAGACACGAGAGGTATGTGAAAGGGTCTACAGTCAATCACGGACTACAAAAGGAAAACCAGCCCCGGCGCGGACAACGATGTCTTGCCTCCAGACAAACTAAACAACTTCTTTGCTCGCTTTGAGGACAACACAGGGCCACTGACACGGCCCCCTACCAAAACCTGTGGGCATTCCTTCACTGCAGCCAACGTGAGTAAAACATTTAAACGTGTTAACCCTTGCAAGGCTGCCGGCCCAGAAGGCATCCCCAGCCACGTCATCAGAGCATGCGCAGACCAGCTGGCTGGTGTGTTTACGGACATATTCAATCAATCCCTATCCCAGTCGGCTGTTCCCACATGCTTCAAGAGGGCCACCATTGTTCCAGTTCCAAAGAAAGCCAAGGTATCTGAGCTAAATGACTATCGCCCCTTAGCACTCACCTCCGTCATCATGAAGTGCTTTGAGAGAATAGTCAAGGACCATATCACCTCCACCCTACCTGACACCCTAGACCCACTCCAATTTGCTTACCGCCGCAATAGGTCCAAAGACAACGCAATCGCAATCACACTGCACACTGCCCTAACCCATTTGGACAAAAATAATATCTATGTGAGAATGCTGTTCATCAACAACAGCTCAGCATTTAACACCATAGTACCCTCCAAACTCGTCATTAAGCTCGAGACCCTGGGTCACAACCCAGCCCTGTGCAAATGGGTCCTGGACTTCCTGATGGACCACCCCCAGGTGGTGAGGGTAGGTAACAACATCTCCACCCCGCTGATCCTCAACACTGGGGCCCCACAAGTATGTGTTCTCAGCCCTCTCTTGTATTCCCTGTTCACCCATGACTGTACTGCCATGCACGCCTCCAACTCAATCATCAAGTTTGCAGACGACACTACAGTGGTAGGCTTGATTACCAACAACGACGAGACGGCCTACAGGGAGGAGGTGAGGGCCCTCGGAGGGTGGTGTCAGGAAAACAACCTCACTCTCAATGTCAACAAAACAAAGGAGATGATTGTGGACTTCAGGAAACAGCAGAGGGAGCAGCCCCCTATCCACATCGACGGGACAGTAGTGGAGAAGGTGGAAAGTTTTAAGTTCCTCTGCGTACATATCATGGACAAACTGAATTGGTCCACCCACACAGACAGCGTGGTGCAGAAGGTGCAGCAGCGCCTTTTCAACCCCAGGAGGCTGAAGAAATTCGGCTCGTCACCAAAAACACTCACAAACTTTTACAGATGCACAATCGAGAGCATCCTGTCGGGCTGTATCACCACCTGGTACGGCAACTGCTCCGCCCACAACCGTAAGGCTCTCCAGAGGGTAGTGAAGTCAGCACAACGCATCACCGGGGGCAAACTACCTGCCCTCCAGGACACCAACACCACCCGATGTCACAGGAAGGCCAACAATATTGTCAAGGACAACAACCACCCGAGCCACTGCCTGTTCACCCAGCTATCATCCAGAAGGCGAGGTCAGTACAGGTGCATCAAACCTGGGACCGAGAGGCTGAAAACAGCTTCTATCTCAAGGCCACCAGACCGTTAAACAGCCATCACTAACATTGAGTGGCTGCTGCCAACATACTGACTCATCTCTAGCCACTTTAATAATGAAAAAATGTATGTAATAAATGTATCACGAGCAACTTTAAACAATGCCACTTTATATAATGTTTACATACCCTACATTATTCATCTCATATGTACACCTCTGTATATACTGTACTCTATACCATCTACTGCATCTTCCCTATGCCGTTCGGCTCATTCATATATTTTTATGTACATATTCTTATACATTCCTTTACACTAATAAGGTATAAGGTAGTTGTTGGTGGTTGTTGTGAAATTGTTAGGTTAGATTACTTGTTAGATATTACTGCACTGTCGGAACTAGAAGCACAAGTATTTCGCTACTCGCATTAACATCTGCTAACCATGTGTATGTGACCAACAAAATACAGATGTGTCAAGCGTGTAGTGTCATACCCAAGAAGACTTGAGGCTGTAGTTGCTGCCAAAGGTGCTTCAACAAATTACTGAGTAAATGGTCTGAATACTTATGTAAATGTGATATTTCAATTTTATTTTTTTTATTTCTAATAACACGTTTTTCTTTGTCATTACAGGGTTTTGTGATTGATTATTTTTTATCAATTTTAGAATAAGGCTGTAACCGATCAAAATGTGGAAAAAGTCAAGGGGTCTGAATACTTACTGAATGCACTGTATCTCTCCGATTTGGTCCTGTCGTATATACCTACACTTACGCTATTTTTATGGAATGGTCTGCCTATGGATGTGAGAGATGCAAACTCTGTCTCGACCATCAAGTCTTTACTGAAGACTCATCTCTTCAGTAGGTCCTCTCTCTCCACCCGAACCTGAGCCCTAGGACCATGCCTCAGGACTACCTGGCCTGAAGACTCCTGGCTGTCCCCATCCCCAGTCCACCTGGTCGAGCTGCTGATCCTTTCTGCTGTTCTGCCTGCGGCTATGGAACCCTGACTTCTTCACCAGACGTGCTACCTTTTCCCAGACCTGCTGTTTTCGACTCTCTCTCTCTCTCTCACTCACTCACTCACTCACTCACTCACTCACTCTCACCTACTGTCTCGATCTCTGAATACTTGACAATTTAAAGCCAACTGACATTCGAAGGTGCTGACTTTTTGCACCCTGTAAACCACTGTGATTATTGTTTGACAGTGCTAGTCATCTATGAAACTTTGAACATCTTGAAGAATGATCTGGCCTTAATGGTCATGTACCCTGAAAATCTCCACCCAGCACAGCCAGAGGAGGACTGGCCACCCCTCAGAGCCTGGTTACTCTCTAGGTTTCTTCAAAGGTTCCTACCCATCTTGTGATTTTTTCGTAGCCACGTGCTTCCTAGCCATCTGCATTGCTTTGCTGTTTGGGGTTTTAGGCTGAGTTTCTGTATAGCACTTTGTGACATCTGCTGATGTAAAAAGGGCTTTAGAAATACATTTGATTTGATTAGATACTGACTACACACCCATTCACATGCAAGCTGCTGCTGCTCTGTTTTTCTTATATCCTGTTGCCTAGTCTCCTTATTCCAATACATATCTACCTCCATTACTCCAGTTTCCCTGCACATGTAAATATGTTATTGGAACTGACTTTTTAAACATTTCCTGTATATAGTATGTTTACTTACTTACTTTGTTGTGTATTTCTTATTCTTATTTCTCGTGTGTTTTTTTCTAGTAATACATTGTTATTGATTATTGCATTGTTGAGTTTGCAAGAAAGGCATTTCACTGTACATTAAAACGTGAATGTAGACAGACACACCTTATTATGATACAGCACTTAATAAAATAAAATACGAATTTGAAACATTAGAATATTAAATCCATTTCATTTTAGAAAGAATCAAGATTACTCAGTGTGATGGTGTTGTTCATGGTGAGTCTATAGCAGGGGTTGTAACCGGTTCAGGGAACAGAAACGAAAAAACGAAAAATAAAAATATTACAAAAGAGGAAGAGAAACAGAACCGAGAATGAAAGTAATCTCTTGGGTTCCGGGACAGAACCATTATTTTCAAATCTTGAGAACTGGTTAATAATGTTCCTTTTCATTCCCCAAAGATGATTCATTTTGTCTGGTATACACTCAGTGTACAAAACATGAAGGACACCTTCCTAATATTGAGTTGAAACCCCCTTTTGCCCTCAGAATGACCTCAATTCGTCAGTGCATGGACTCAAAATAATTCCACAGGGATGCTGGACCATGTTGACTCCAATGCTTCCCACAGTTGTGTCAAGTTGGTTGGACGTCCTTCGGGTGATGGTCTGGATATCATATTATTGAAGTGTATTTAACAAGTGACACCAATAAGGAATCATAGCTTTCACCTGGATTCACCTCCTCAGTCTGTCATGGAAAAAGCACATTCTTAATGTGTTCTTCAATGTTTTGTACACTCAGTGTATAATTCTGCAATTTATTGAAGTTATGATGATATTATTAGCCTTTTCCAACCCACATCACATCATGATGCTCAGCACTTTAAGACAATCCACTTCCAGGTCCACCCATCACTCTCTCCCCCCTGTGGATTTTAATTTGCATCTTGCGTCTGCACATCTCCTTCTATCGTACACGTAAACATCTAGCTTACCCATTCCATAGCAAGCTACTTTATCCATGCTTATTGGTGGAGTAAATTAATGAGATAAATGTAAGAACTATGTTGATTTCAAGAGGTAAGGAATTAACGCAAAGGAACTATATGAACAGTTAAAAAATGTTGAACCGGTTCAGAATTTTATCATGCTGGTTAGAACACTGGAACAAAAATGACAAGGGTTCTGCTCAAGACGTAACGATTCTAAATACTCAGAGTATATTATCATTACACTATAAATAATTAAGCATTAAAAACACAAGACAGTCTAACAAGGTATTTCCATTCTGGTCCTCGTTCGTACAACACAGGTGGTTCTCCACAAGCCCCAGCTGGTCATGGTGGTTACCAAGAGTGATGGAACCATCATGTGAAACACCAGCAACCTGGTCAGTAAGAAGAGCCAGAGGGGGCGTGTTAAAATATATAACCATGGGTCGATTCCATGTCTACTGAACAAGAGCCCCACCTGTTGGTCGTGGTCTCCAAGAGAGGTGCCGGTTTAGACTAGGAAGAATGGGACTGGGGCCTCCGGCTATAAGGCTGAATGACTGATACACTATCTAAGAAAAGAAGACAGATCACTACAAAGAGAGCCAGTGGGGACGTGTGTAAGTATATGTGACGGAGGTCAGTGTGCTTTCTGAGCTTTGCCACTTCGTCCCGTACAAGCTCACACCGAGACCACTGGCTGGCAAACCATGTGTGGCGGCCCTCGTTGATGAAACTGTGTTTGTAGGCTATACAATGCAGTACCTTACCTAGGGGGCTATGGTTTGAAGAAGGCTCTGCAAACCAACTTACCTCATACCATCAAGTATTCTCACGGCTTTCTTCAGATCCGAGCATCACGAGTTCGCTCCCAGTGCTGGGCAATCGTTTTGACACTTTGTATGAATGGAAACTAATGTTGGTGTACTCTTAACCAATCAAAAGGCAGCTAGCTGCCTGCTCCCTACCTACTTCCACAGGCACCTACCTTAGTATGTAACACTTTTCCAGTAGGTTGTATTGGAGAAATAGAGAGAGAGAACAAAGGTGAAGGCCAGTGATGAAGATGTGTCTAGTGACTTGCTGACGCCAGCCTGGCATGTTGATTCAATATGGCATTGTCCGGGTGGATGGCTGTATATTTGCATCTCGTAGGAGTCACACCTTCGACGTGTCAATCTCCAGGAGGAGACGTTCTCACGGACGTCATGGGGTCACTGTCACCGGAAGAGATGTGAAGACTGATGAAACTAGAGTCGACTAAATGACTAAACTCACTGTTGTTTGTTACCTATGCATAGTCACTTCACCTCCACCTACATGTACTGATTACCTCAACTAGCCTGTACCCCTGCACACTGACTCGGTACCGGTGCCCTCTGTATAGAGCCTCGTTATTGTTATTCTTATTGTGTTACTTTTTATTTTAGTCTACTTGGTAAATATTTTCTTCTTCTTGAACTGAACTGTTGGTTAAGGGCTCGTAAGCATTTCACAGTAAAGTCTACACTTGTTGTATTCGGCGCATATGACAAATAATGTTTGATTTGAATTGAATGTGATCGTGTGAATTACTTTGTCATGTTAGGATTGTTTCACTAGTTCATAAAGAGCCTTGTATGTTGATTTATTTCATTATACTTTAAGTGCTATGGATTCATTGTTATAGAGACACTGTGTTATTCTGTTTGTCCGATTTTTTTATTTTATTTTATTTATTTCACCTTTATTTAACCAGGTAGGCAAGTAGAGAACAAGTTCTCAATGACAATTGTGACCTGGCCAAGATAAAGAAAAGCAGTTCGACACAAACAACAACACATGGAGTAAAACAAACATACAGTCAATAATACATTAGAAAAATGAGTCTATATACAATGTGAGCAAATGAGGTGAGATAAGGGAGGTAAAGGCACATTTTAAATTTTTTTTTTGCCATGGTGGCGAAGTAAATACAATATAGCAAGTAAAAAATTTTTTTTTTTTAAAGAATAAACACTGGAATGGTAGATTTGCAGTGGAAGAATGTGCAAAGTAGAGAGAGAAATAATGGGGGTGCCAAGGAGCAAAATAAATAAATACAGTAGGGGGAGAGGTAGTTGTTTGGGCTAAATTATAGATGGGCTATGTACAGGTGCAGTAATCTGTGAGCTGCTCTGACAGCTGGTGCTTAAAGCTAGTGAGGGGGATAAGTGTTTCCAGTTTCCAACTGTCTGATGACGGATAGTTCAGAGAGTAACAACACAGTCTTATCATACAGTGGGTGTAGGGATTAGATTAGAGAACGTGTGTGAAGTTTATGCCTTTAGTTCTCATGTTTTGGGTCATTCAAAGTCATGTTAATTAGACAATGGGAGATACTGGGATTGGGCGCTCTGGGAAGAATAAAAGCTGGGTTTAAATGTTGATCATGGAGTCTTTGGTTAACCGATCTCCTGATGTACTTTTTTAGGTGGTACATTTTCTATGCTGTTAAGACTCGGGATATGTTGTATTATTTTTAATGTAAATATTTCTGGTATGTACCATTTGCTAACTGCATTCTTATTGTGTAACTGTAATAAATCTGATTATTTTTTAATTGATAAGAACCGAATTGATATTACATTTCTGAGTAATATTCCTTGAATTATTATTTCGTGAAATGTCTAACTGTAAATGTTCATCACAATCACCTTGTCCATTAGTAACCTCTTAATAATAGCATAACAATAAACCTAGACACGTGCATCTTACAGTATTCTGAGTGATGAAGCAAGGCTTGCTACCTTGGCTATACCAACTGGGGATATGGGCCTGTAGCATTCACATGATAATGGAATCAGATGGTATATCACAGTAGAGTCATAGACCTCTACACTAATTCTCTGTCATCTTCAGACAAAGTGAATTTTCAGTTACTGCGATTTGGGATGGGATTCGAAGGCAGCATCATGTGATAACACATTCACATTCCAGTAACGCCTGAGACGTTTGTAGTCACTATAGCAGCGTGAGCAACTGGTTCTAGCAATTCAGAGAACAACTATCCCAAAATAGAAATATCTGACACGAATAACAAGTAAATAAGTAACATAATCAATCTCTTCTCCATTCACACTCTGAACAGAACACATACAAAATCATTAATTAACCTGTTTCCTCTCCTTCTTCTAGACGAATTTAACATGTGACATCAATAAGGGATCATAGCTTTTACCTGGATTCACCTGGTCAGTCTATGTCATGGACAGAGCAGGTGTTCTTAATGTGTTGTACACACAGGTATATCAGTATAACATTTGGTTAGAGGGAACATTTTTAATCAGTTTTTAAAAAGTTGTAAAACGTAAAGTCAGTGTGTCTGGGGCAAAATGCCCCCAGGGATATCAATGCAAGTCAATGGTACCTACAGTATGTTAACATTTTCCAAATCATGTCGTAATCATCAATAAGTATCTTATTTGAGTTACACAATCAATTTTGAGATACTTTCGGATGAATTGGACAGGAGCGGTGAAAATAAACAGAGTGGACGAACGTCAAAACCTCATCCTAGTGAGGATATTAACAGTGAGATGTGCATTGTCATTCTGTTCCGATTTTTAAAGCTTATCGATATTTAAAGCTTGTCACGATTTCTATTTTTAGTTTTGTACCTTTATCTTTCACTGCATTGTTGAAAATGACCCGTCAGTAAAGATTTCACTGTTAGTCTACACCTGTTGTTTACCAAGCATGTGACAAATCAAATTTGAACTGTTTTCATCATACTTGGTATTAAGAAGAAATAAATGGCCCATAAACATGTGATACTGTATGCTATGCTATGTCATGTGATACTGTATGCTATGCTATGTCATGTGATACTGTATGCTATGCTATGTCATGTGATACTGTATGCTATGCTATGTCATGTGATACTGTATGCTATGCTATGTCATGTGATACTGTATGCTATGCTATGTCATGTGATACTGTATGCTATGCTATGTCATGTGATACTGTATGCTATGCTATGTCATGTGATATTGTATGCTATGATATGTCATGTGATATTGTATGCTATGCTATGTCATGTGATACTGTATGCTATGCTATGTCATGTGATACTGTATGCTATGCTATGTCATGTGATACTGTATGCTATGCTATGTCATGTGATACTGTATGCTATGCTATGTCATGTGATATTGTATGCTATGCTATGTCATGTGATACTGTATGCTATGCTATGTCATGTGATACTGTATGCTATGCTATGTCATGTGATACTGTATGCTATGCTATGTCATGTGATACTGTATGCTATGCTATGTCATGTGATATTGTATGCTATGATATGTCATGTGATATTGTATGCTATGCTATGTCATGTGATACTGTATGCTATGCTATGTCATGTGACACTGTATGCTATGCTATGTCATGTGATACTGTATGCTATGCTATGTCATGTGATACTGTATGCTATGCTATGTCATGTGATATTGTATGCTATGATATGTCATGTGATATTGTATGCTATGCTATGTCATGTGATACTGTATGCTATGCTATGTCATGTGATACTGTATGCTATGCTATGTCATGTGATATTGTATGCTATGATATGTCATGTGATATTGTATGCTATGCTATGTCATGTGATACTGTATGCTATGCTATGTCATGTGATACTGTATGCTATGCTATGTCATGTGATATTGTATGCTATGCTATGTCATGTGATATTGTATGCTATGCTATGTCATGTGATACTGTATGCTATGCTATGTCATGTGATATTGTATGCTATGATATGTCATGTGATACTGTATGCTATGCTATGTCATGTGATACTGTATGCTATGCTATGTCATGTGATACTGTATGCTATGCTATGTCATGTGATACTGTATGCTATGCTATGTCATGTGATACTGTATGCTATGTCATGTGATACTGTATGCTATGCTATGTCATGTGATACTGTATGCTATGCTATGTCATGTGATACTGTATGCTATGCTATGTCATGTGATACTGTATGCTATGCTATGTCATGTGATACTGTATGCTATGTCATGTGATACTGTATGCTATGCTATGTCATGTGATACTGTATGCTATGCTATGTCATGTGATATTGTATGCTATGCTATGTCATGTGATACTGTATGCTATGTCATGTGATACTGTATGCTATGCTATGTCATGTGATACTGTATGCTATGCTATGTCATGTGATACTGTATGCTATGCTATGTCATGTGATACTGTATGCTATGCTATGTCATGTGATACTGTATGCTATGTCATGTGATACTGTATGCTATGCTATGTCATGTGATACTGTATGATGTCAGGCCATGTTATGTTATATTACGTTTTGATAACTTACGTAGCAACTGACAAATGTAAAAAATACTTTTATGACCTAATCTTACAGTGACACAGAGCAGGAATCACGTTGTCTAAAAAGACAATACACATGATTCTATCCACAGTGGAATCTGTGCCTGATGTGGACAGTGATGACAGCAGAGATCATGATGACCAGCCCCACAGACACCAGGATGAGCTTCAGCATGCACGCAGACATGCTGCAACAGCAGGAGTATGGTGACACAAGAGTCAATAGAACTGGATGAGCTAGCCACAATGGGCTTCCTGGTTCCTGAGCTAATATAATAATTCTGATAAATGAGTACAATAGAACAACTAACAATAACACTATGCTTATGAGCACATGTAGCAAAATGATAGCTTGATATACTGTAAAACTATTAATAGCATAGGTGGAGCTAACAACAGAGCTAACGGGAGCTAACAGAGCTATCAATGGAAATTAAATTAACAGGCACAAAATTACTATTTACAATGCCCCTATCAACATGAGAAGCTGTGGCAGAATATCAATGCTATTTAATGGGAGTAAATACATTTTGAGGAGCTTGATTTGACCAGTCAATGCATCAGCGCTGCCTTGTAGTGTTGAGACAGGATCCAGATACAGAAGTGATTGGAGTGGATCCCATCCTCCTTATAGAGCATTGTCTGCTTCCAAAAGGTGTCAAATTTGTCAACAAAAGTAGGTTGACTGATCGATCATCCATCGAGGGAACTGGAGGCTTTATGTGGGAAGAGCAGTCAAGACCAGTACGACCAACATTTATTTCAAATAGGAAACCAGATGAGACAAAATACTGAAAATAATCATCATGAATCTCTACTTTTTCAGTAATGAAGCATGAGTCTACATCACTTTGTCTGAGGTACAAAAAAATACAATACATATGATTCTATCCACAGTGGAATCTGTCCCTGATGTGGACAGTGATGACAGCAGAGATCATGATGACCAGCCCCACAGACACCAGGATGAGCTTCAGCATGTACACAGACATGCTACCAGCAGGGGGAGACACTGGTTCACAACAAACAGACAATATGTTACAGTTCCTTTCACAGATTAGACACTTCCTCCTGTGTGAGATTAGTCTGGGGACAAGGTTACAGTTCTTCCATTAATAATACACAGAATGTACAAAACTTTAAGAACACCTGCTCTTTCCGTGACATAGACTGACCAGGTGAATCCAGGTGAAAGCTACGATCTCTTATTGATGTTACCTGTTAAATCCACTTCAATCAGTGTAGATGAAGGGGAGGAGACAGGTTGAAGAAGGATTTTTAAGGCTTGAGACAATTCAGACATGGATTGTGTATGGGTGCCATTCAGAGGGTGAATGGGCAGGACAAAATATTGAAGTTCCTTGAAACGGGATATGTTGATAGGTGCCAGGACAACCAGCCAACTTAACACAACTGTGGAAAGCAATGGAGTCAACATGGGCCACCTTGTAGAGTCCATGCCTAAATGAGCAGAGGCTCTTCTGAGGGGTAAAGTGGGGGTGCAATTCAATTTTAGGAAGGTGTTCTTAATGTTTTGTGCACTCAGTGTATAACTGGTATACAATATTGGAGATGTGTATTTGTGTGTTTGTGTCTTACCACATTTCAATGGACAGAGTTCCACTATCTCCTTGGTGTTGTTGGCCCAGCTGACTTGGTTGCTGTGGTTACAGATGATGAAACTCCCTGCCACATAGACAGAGAGCAGGGGGACAGTGGAGGTATCAGCCCCTCTACTTTCTCCTCCCACCTGAGAGCAGGTGCTGCTGTTACAGCTGGAGGTGACAGAGGTTTTCTGGCCTCTGCAGGTCACAGTCACCTTACAGATGGCATTGATGGAGGAGACAGAGTCCACTGTCAGAACTGGTGGCTCAACTCTCTCTGAAAACAAATAGACAAACAGGGATAAATAGAGTTGTATACCAGTAGAAAATGTTTGGTCAAGTAAAGTGCTACCAAACAACAGCAAGAAGAACAACAAATAACGAGGTTAAATCTACCTTGAACTACCAACACGTACGTAGCAACATTTCTGTCATTGAAACCAGACACTACTGCTTCATAAAGTCCACTGTCTCCTTCCTGGAGGTTCTTCAGTAGCAGAGAGAAGTTTCCCACACTAAATTCAGCCCTACCTCGGTACCTTTCAAAGGTAACTTTTGGGGGGTACTTTACAACATTGTCTAATCTGTTAAACTTCCAGAATAGCGCATCAACATCTTCTTTCAGTTGAACATTTGTCTGGACATTCAGGCGAACATCCTGCCCCTTCAGCACAAACACAGAGGTCTCAGCACTGGGCTCTGAAATAAACACACAGAATACTTAATGTGATGAAGAGGAAATGAACAGGAGGAAATGATGAGGATGAATACATAATTCCACAAGTATTAATGAGGGCTTTGTGTTATACACAATCATGTGACATAGCAAGCTCTTATCCTGTGTTTAAAGCCTTATACAGAAATGATAATTACACAGAAAATGAAAGTAATTGTCTGAGGATGGTGCTAGATCTGACATAAAAATAAAAAGGGACAGTTTGATGAAAAAGATTTAATTAAAAGGTTAAAATCCAGGTCATGTCACAAAACACATGGCCCTGAATCACATTATACTAGAGGAGAACAGGCTACTCTAGAGAATCATTGTTCTTTAATAAAGTTTGATCAAAGCTGAATGAATGAATGAATGTCTGTAGACTACTTTGAATCAACACTGTATAACTCAGGAAGATCTAGATATGTCTGTAGACTACTTTGAATCAACACTGTATAACTCAGGAAGATCTAGATATGTCTGTCATTTTATTGGGTATCTGTACTTTACTATTTATATTTTTTGACAACTTTTACTTTTACTTCACCACATTACTGAAGAAAACAATTTACTCCATACATTTTCCCTGACACCCAAAAGTACTTGTTACATTTTCATTGCTTAGCAGGACAGGAAAATGGTCCCATTCACACATTTATCAAGAGGAAATCCCTGGTCATCTCTACTGCCTCTAATCTGGAGGACTCCCTTAAGAAATAAAACGTCTGGTTTGCTTAATATAAGGAATGTGAAATTATTTAAACTTGTACTTTTCATACTAAAGTATATTTTAGCAAATACATTTACTGTTGATACTTAAGTTTGTTTTACTTTTACTCAAGTAGTATTTTACTGAGTGACTTTTACCTATTTCATTTTCTATTAGGGTATCTATACTTTTACTGAAGTATGACAATTGACTGCTCTTTATGAGGCCCAGACAACAGAACCTGAGAGAAACACAAAAGCCTACCTGATGATGCTATGCAGGTCAGCAATCCAAACCCTAAAAGGAGAGACATGGTGTTGAGATGGTGCTCCAATGAATATGATAGATAGGTAGACGGACAGACAGATTAACATGTGTAATGTTTGATTGTGTCTGTGTTTCCTGTTGAGCAACTGCTATTTTCTGGCTCAACCCACACTGACAGCAGTAACACCAGCAGGATAGGTGTGATTCATGATGATTCATTGTGTGTCTTGCAAGTAAAGACAACTTTTAACTAAAATTGAGCCTGTGTTTATGTGCATCTCCCCAACAGAGAAATTCAATTCATTTACAGGACATTTCTGTACTAAATAAGATGCAACAGTAGAAAACTATAGATTCAGAGATCAACAACATTTCAGCCATGTTCAGGCTTTTTTTCAACTTGAATGATACATTGAATAGTAAACATGTATCTAACGTGAGCCAGAACATTTTTGATTGGTTTGACTACCTGTCAGGTGAGTCATTAGAGGACATTGGCTATTATAGTAAATAAAGAAACTGGTAAATATCAGCACATCATTATCAAAGTTTAGGCATTTATGACACAGGCAAAATCCAGAGACTGGGATATGAATTCTCCTTTCAGCAGAACAATAACCTAGAACACAATGTCACATCTACACTGGAGTTGCTTGAGTTTTCAATGACAATGAGTTTTCCTGAGTGGCCGAGTTACAGATTTGACTTAAGGCTTCCTGTTAATTAAGGCTGTTTTCAAGGTTTTACTGTTAACCTACAAAGCATTACAAGGGCTTGCTCCTACCTATTTCTCTGATTTGGTCCTGCCGTACATACCTACACGTACGCTACGGTCACAAGACGCAGGCCTCCTCATTGTCCCTACAATTTCTAAGCAAACAGCTGGAGGCAGGGCTTTCTCCTATATACAGTGCCTTGCGAAAGTATTCGGCCCCCTTGAACTTTGCGACCTTTTGCCACATTTCAGGCTTCAAACATAAAGATATAAAACTGTATTTTTTGTGAAGAATCAACAACAAGTGGGACACAATCATGAAGTGGAACGACATTTATTGGATATTTCAAACTTTTTTAACAAATCAAAAACTGAAAAATTGGGCGTGCAAAATTATTCAGCCCCCTTAAGTTATTACTTTGTAGCGCCACCTTTTGCTGCGATTACAGCTGTAAGTCGCTTGGGGTATGTCTCTATCAGTTTTGCACATCGAGAGACTGACAATTTTTGCAAATTGCAAAACAGCTCGAGCTCAGTGAGGTTGGATGGAGAGCATTTGTGAACAGCAGTTTTCAGTTCTTTCCACAGATTCTCGATTGGATTCAGGTCTGGACTTTGACTTGGCCATTCTAACACCTGGATATATTTATTTTTGAACCATTCCATTGTAGATTTTGCTTTATGTTTTGGATCATTGTCTTGTTGGAAGACAAATCTCCGTCCCAGTCTCAGGTCTTTTGCAGACTCCATCAGGTTTTCTTCCAGAATGGTCCTGTATTTGGCTCCATCCATCTTCCCATCAATTTTAACCATCTTCCCTGTCCCTGCTGAAGAAAAGCAGGCCCAAACCATGATGCTGCCACCACCATGTTTGACAGTGGGGATGGTGTGTTCAGCTGTGTTGCTTTTACGCCAAACATAACGTTTTGCATTGTTGCCAAAAAGTTCAATTATGGTTTCATCTGACCAGAGCACCTTCTTCCACATATTTGGTGTGTCTCCCAGGTGGCTTGTGGCAAACTTTAAACGACACTTTTTATGGATATCTTTAAGAAATGGCTTTCTTCTTGCCACTCTTCCATAAAGGTCAGATTTGTGCAATATACGACTGATTGTTGTCCTATGGACAGAGTCTCCCACCTCAGCTGTAGATCTCTGCAGTTCATCGAGAGTGATCATGGGCCTCTTGGTTGCATCTCTGATCAGTCTTCTCCTTGTATGAGCTGAAAGTTTAGAGGGACGGCCAGGTCTTGGTAGATTTGCAGCGGTCTGATACTCCTTCCATTTCAATATTATCGCTTGCACAGTGCTCCTTGGGATGTTTAAAGCTTGGGAAATCTTTTTGTATCCAAATCCGGCTTTAAACTTCTTCACAACAGTATCTCGGACCTGCCTGGTGTGTTCCTTGTTCTTCATGATGCTCTCTGTGCTTTTAACGGACCTCTGAGACTATCACAGTGCAGGTGCATTTATACGGAGACTTGATTACACACAGGTGGATTGTATTTATCATCATTAGTCATTTAGGTCATCATTGGATCATTCAGAGATCCTCACTGAACTTCTGGAGAGAGTTTGCTGCACTGAAAGTAAAGGGGCTGAATAATTTTGCACGCCCAATTTTTCAGTTTTTGATTTATTAAAAAAGTTTGAAATATCCAATAAATGTCGTTCCACTTCATGATTGTGTCCCACTTGTTGTTGATTCTTCACAAAAAAATACAGTTTTATATCTTCATGTTTGAAGCCTGAAATGTGGCAAAAGGTCGCAAAGTTCAAGGGGGCCGAATACTTTCGCAAGGCACTGTAGCTCCATTTTTATGGAATGTTCTGCTTATTCATGTGAGAGACGCAGACTCGGTCTCAACCTTTAAGTCTTTACTGAAGACTCATCTCTTCAGTAGGTCCTATGATTGAGTGTAGTCTGGCCCAGGGGTGCGAAGGTGAACAGCAAGGCACAGGAGCGAAGAACCACCTTTGCTGACTCTGCCTGGCTGGCTCCCCTCTCTCCACTGGGATTCTCTGCCGCTGACCCTATTACTGTGGCTCAGTTGGTAGAGCTGAATGGCATGTATTACAATGTCCTTATCAGGAGCCCATCCTCCTTAATCTCCTCCCACCAGCCACCTATGATGTGTGGGCCCTGGTAAAAAGTAGTGCACTGAATAGGGAATAGGGTTCTATAGGGTCCTGGTCTATAGTAGTGCACTATGTAGGGAATAGGGTTCTTTAGGGTCCTGGTCTAAAGTAGTGCACTATGTAGGGAATAGAGGGCCATGTGGGACGTAGTCATGGTTCTCAGAACCCCTGCCTGGCCTGCACACTGTCCTGATCATAGTATGTTCATTTGGGTTGAGTTTCTTTACATAACATACCATTGACATTTGTCACCCTATGTACTGTAACTCTGATGGGGAGGGACTCTTATAGAACCCTATGTACTGTAACTCTGATGGGGAGGGACTCTTATATAACCATATGTACTGTAACTCTGATGGGGAGGGACTCTTATGTAACCCTATGTACTGTAACTCTGATGGGGAGGGACTCTTATATAACCCTATGTACTTTAACTCTGATAGGGAGGGACTCTTATATAACCCTATGTACTGTAACTCTGATGGGGAGGGACTCTTTTAATACCCTATGTACTGTAACTCTGATGGGGAGGGACTCTTATATAACCCTATGTACTGTAACTCTGATAGGGATGGACTCTTATATAACCCTACAGTGTGTACTGTAACTCTGATGGGGAGGGACTCTTATGTAACACTACAGTGTGTACTGTAACTCTGATGGGGAGGGACTCTTATGTAACCCTACAGTGTGTACTGTAACTCAGATGGGGAGGGACTCTTATATAACCCTATGTACTGTAACTCTGATGGGGAGGGACTCTTATATAACCCTATGTTCTGTAACTCTGATAGGGAGGGACTCTTATGTAACCCTACAGTGTGTACTGTAACTCTGATGGGGAGGGACTCTTATGTAACCCTATGTACTGTAACTCTGATAGGGAGGGACTCTTATGTAACCCTATGTACTGTAACTCTGATGGGGAGGGACTCTTATGTAACCCTATGTTCTGTAACTCTGATATAGTTACATAAGAGTCCCTCCCCATCAGAGTTACAGAACATAGGGTTATATAAGAGTCCCAGGCAGGACAGACAGGCATGCAGGCAGGACAGACAGGCATGCAGGCAGGACCTGCACAGACTCAGGTTGTACAACACACTTGACACAATGTTTGTAATAACAGTTCATTTTTGGACACAGACAACAGAAGGTTTTTCTGCAAAAAAATTATTGACACAACCATTGTTCTGTGTCGACTTTCCACTAAGCTTGTGTCATTGTTCACCAAAGTCGTTGTAGCTCAGTTGTACAACTTGAGTGTGTACGGCGCAGCAGTGATGGATGGTTTATGGGAAGTGGACGAGTCACGTGTCACCATTAGCAGTGTTTGTGGTGTAGCACTTAACAGAAAATACCCTTGAGATTGAAATAGCATTTCCTCAAAAATACCCATGTACTGTACATTGCCTTCTGAAAGTATTCTGACCACTTGACTCTTTCAACATTGTTACGTTACAGCCTTATTCTAAAATGTATTGAATATAAAACTACACACAATACCCCATAATCACAAATAAAAAACAGGTTTTTAGAAATGTTAGCAAATATATAAAAAATAACAAAGAGACACTTTGCTATGAGACTCTAAATTGAGCTCCTGTTTCCTTTGGTAATCATTGAGAGGTTTCTACTACTTGATTGGAGTCCACCTGTGGTAAATTCAATTGTTTTGACATAATTTGAAAATGCACACACCTGTCTATATAAGGTCCCACAGTTGACAGTGCATGTCAGAGCTAAAAACAAGCAGTGAGGTTAAAGGAATTGCCCGTAGTGCTCTGAGATAGGATTGTGTAGAGAAACAGACCTGGGGAAGGGCACAAAAACATTTCTGCAGCTTTGAAGGTCCCCAAGAACTCAGTGGCCTCCATCATTCTTAAATGGAAGAAGTTTGGAACCACCAAGAATCTTTCTAGAGCTGGCTGCCCTGTCAAACTGAGCAATCAGGGGAGATGTGCATTGGTCAGAGATGTGACCAAGAACCCGATGATCACTCTGATAGAGCTCCAGAGTTCCTTAGTGGAGATGTGAGAATCTTCCAGAAGAACAACGATCTCTGCAGCACTCCACCAATCAGGCCATAATGGTAGGGTGGCCAGACGGAAGCCACTCCTTAGTAAAAGGCACATGACAGCCCACTTGGAGTTTAACAAAAGGCACCTAAAGACTCTGACCATGGGAAACAAGATTCTCTGGTCTGATGAAACCAAGATTGAACACTTTGGCTTGAATGCCAAGCGTCACGCCTGGAGGAAACCTGGCATGGTGGTGGCAGCATCATGCTGTGGGGACTGGGAGACTAGTCATGATCGAGGGAAAGATGAACAGAGCAAATTACAGAGAGATCCTTGACGAAAACCTGCTTTGGTCAGGACCTCAGACTGTGGCGAAGGTTCACCTTCCAACAGAAAAACGACCCTAAGCACACAGCCAAAACAACGCAGGAGTGGCTTGGAAACAAGTCTCTGAATGTCCTTGAGTGGCCCAGCCAGTGCCCGAACTTGATCCCGATCTAATATCTCTGGAGAGACCTGAAAATAGCACTGTGGCACCCTCCCCGTACATCCTGACAGAGTTTGAGAGTATTTGCAGAGATGAATGGTAGAAACTCCTCAAATACAGATGTGTCAAGCTTGTAGTGTCATACCCAAGAAGGCTTGACGCTGTAGTTGCTGCCAAAGGTGCTTCAACTAAGTACTGAGTAAATGTTCTGAATACTTATGTAAATGTGATATTTACATTACTTTATTTTTTATATATTTCCAAACATTTCTAAAAACCTGTTTATTTTTGTAATTATGGGGTTTTGTGTATAGATTGATAATTGTATCATTTTTAGAATAAACCTGCAACTCCTATTACTAGCCTGTAATCTTTTGTGTCGTCTGAGATCCACAAAGATTGGAATGCTGCCACAGTCATCCCCCTCTTCAAAGGGGGAGACACTCTAGACCTAAACTGTTATAGACCTATATCCATCCTGCCCTGCCTATCTAAAATATTTGAAAGCCAGGTTCTTATGGCTGCAATCCCGTTAACAGGATCGATATGACAACAGCCAGTGAAAGTGCACGGCGCCAAATTCAAAACAACAGAAATCTCATTATTAAAATTCCTCAAACAAACAAGTATCTTATACCATTTTCTCTCATAATCTTGTAGTTAATGCCACCACAGTGTCCTATTTCAAATAGGCTTTACAGCGAAAGCACCACATATGATTATGTTAGGTCACAGCTCACAGAAAAACCAAGCCCTTTTTCCAGCCAAAGAGAAGAGTCACAAAAAGCACAAATAGAGATAAAATTAATCACTAACATTTGATGATCTTCATCAGATGACACTCATAGGACTTCATGTTACACAGTACATATATCTTTTGTTTGATAAAGTTCATATTTATATAAAAGAATCTCAGTATACATTGGCATGTTACGTAGTTCCATAAACATCTGGTGATATTGCAGAGAGCCAAAGCATTTTTCAGAAATACTCATTGTAAATGTCGATGAAAATACTATTGTTAGACATGGAAATATAAATATACCTCTCCTTAATGCAACCGCTGTGTCAGATTTCAAAAAAACTTTACGAAAAAAGCAAACCATGCAATAATCTGAGAACGGCGCTCAGTAAAATATATATCCGCCATGTTGGAGTCAACAGAAATCAGAAAAAACATTATAAATATTCCCTTACCTTTGATGATCTTCATCAGAATGCACTCCCAGGAATCCTAGCTCCACAATAAATGTTTGATTTGTTCGATAATGTCCATTATTTATGTCCAAGTAGCTACTTTTGTTAGGGCGTTAGGTACACAAATCCAAACGCTCATGCAGGTCCAGCATAACCTCGGACAAAAACTTTAAAAAGTTATATTACAAGTCGTAGAAACATTTCAAACTAAGTAGAGAATCAATCTTTAGGATGTTTTTACCATAAATTATCAATGTTCCAACCGGACATTTCCATTGTCTGTAGAAAAGCCATGGAACGCAGGTCGCTATCATGTGAAATGCGCATGACCAGGACCTGGCTCTCTGCCAGACCACTGACTCAAAGAGCTCTCACCCAGTTCCACATCACAGTAGAAGCCTCATTCAAATTTCTAAAGACGGTTGACATCTAGTGGAAGCCTTAAGAAGTGCAACATAACCAATATCACACTGTGTATCCAATTCAGGCCGGGTTGAAAATCGACCAATCGACCTCAGATTTCCCACTTCCTGTTTGGATTTCTTCTCAGGTTTCTGCCTGCCATATGAGTTCTGTTATACTCACAGACATCATTCAAACAGTTTAAGAAACTTCAGAGTGTTTTCTATCCAATATTAATAATCATATGCATATATTAGCAACTAGGACTGAGGAGCAGGCCGTTTACTCTGGGCACCTTTCATCCAAGCTACTCAATACTGCCCCTGCAGCCATACGAAGTTAACAAACAGATTACAGACCATTTCTCCACTATGCAATCAGGTTTCCGAGCTGGCCATGGGTGCACCTCAGCTACGCTCAAGGTCCTAAACGGTATCATAACTGCCATCGATAAAAGACAGTACTCTGCAGCTGTCTTCATCGACCTGGCCAAGGCTTTCGACTCTGTCAATCACCACATTCTTATCGGCAGTCTCAATAGTCTTTGCTTCTCAAATGACTGCCTCGCCTGGTTCACCAACTACTTCTCAGACAGAGTTCAGTGTGTCAAATCGGAGGGCCTGTTGTCCGGACCTCTGGCAGTCTCTATGGGGGTGCCACAGGGTTCAATTATTGGGCAGACTCTTTCCTCTGCACATATCAATTATGCTGCTCTTGCTGCTGGTGATTCTGTGATCCACCTCTATGCAGACGACACCATTCTGTATACATCTGGCCCTTCTTTGGACACTGTGCTAACAAACCTCCAAACGAGCATCAACGCCTTTTCAACACTCCTTCCTTGGCATCCAACTGCTTTTGCTCTGGTCTTCATTTTCCCATCTCTCTCTCTCTCCTCCCGAGCCTGAGCCCTAGGACCATGCCTCAGGACTACCTGGCCTGATGACTCCTGGCTGTCCCCGTCCCCAGTCCATCTGTTCGTGCTGCTGTTCCTGTTTCTGCTGTTTAGCCTGTGGCTATGGAACCCTGACTTCTTCACCAGGCATGCTACCTAGTTGTAACCGGTTCAGGGAGCAGAACAGAAAAACGAAAAAGAAAAACGAAAAAGAAAAACATTTTCTGAGAAACAGAACTGAGAACGAAAGTAATCTCTTGGGTTCCGGAACAGAACCATTAATTTCAAATCTTGAGAACTGGTAACAAAAAATTAAAATAAATTATTTTTCATTCCCTAATCCCTGGAATGCACTCAGCACTCAGTGTACAAAACATGAAGGAAACCTTCCTAATATTGAGTTCCAACCCCGTTTTGCCCTCAGAATAGCCTCAATTTGTCGGGGCGTGGATTGTACAAGGTGTCAAAAGCATTACACAGGGATGCTGACCCATGTTGACTCCAATGCTTCCCACAGTTGTGTCAAGTTAGCTAGATGTCCTTTGGGTGGTGGTCTGGATATCTCAAAATAAAAACTGAAAAACAAGGTAGCGTTGTAGTTCTTCACACAAAACAATGCGCCTAGCACCAGCTAACATAGCCATTCAACGACACTTAGTTATTTTGTCTTGCCCATTCACCCTCTGAATCATACACATACACAATCTATGTATGTCTCAAGTTTTAAAAACCTTTTTAACCTGTTTCCTCCCCTTCATCTACACTGATTAAAGTGGATTTAACAAGTGACATCAATAAGCAATCATAGCTTTCACCCGGAATCACCTACTCAGTCTGTCATGGAAAGAGTATGTTATTAAGTCTGTCATGGAAAGAGCATGTTGTTTTAATGTGTTGTACACTGTGTATAAATCTGAGAGGCGGCCAAAGAAATAATTGGTTTTGGGGGTGACCAGAGAGATATACCTGCTGGAGCGCGTGCTACAGGTGGGTGATGCTATATATCATATATGTATATTATGTATATGTATATATTATGATATATGTATATTATCATTACACTATAAATAATTAAGGATTAAAAACACAAGACATTCTAACAAGGTATTTCCATTCTGGTCCTCGTTCGTATAACACAGGTGGTTCTCCACAAGCCCCAGCTGGTCATGGTGGTTACCAGGAGTGATGGAACCATCATGTGAAACACCAGCAACCTGGTCAGCAAGACGAGCCAGGGGGGGCGTGTTAAAATATAACCATGGGTGGATTCCATGTCTACTGAACAAGAGCCCCACCTGTTGGTCGTGGTCTCCAAGAGAGGTGCCGGTTTAGACTAGGAAGAATGGGACTGAGGCCTCCGGCTATAAGGCTGAATGACTGATACACTATCTAAGAAAAGAAGACAGATCACTACAAAGAGAACCAGTGGGGACGTGTGTAAGTATGAGTGACGGAGGTCAGTAAGGCTTGATTAACCTTGACACTTCATCCCACACAAGCTCGCACCGAGACTAGAACCCCGGGACCTCTGCCTCGCAAACCATGTGTGGCCGCCCTCGTTGATTACGTTTTAGCCAACTACAAACCATGTGTGGCCGTCCTCGTTGATGACGTCTTAGCCAACTACAAACCATGTGTGGCCTCATCGTTGATGACGTGTTGGCCAACTACACTACGAAAAAGATAGCAGTTTGATATCTCCCGTTGCACATTAATCGATTAGACATGTCTACAATCTCATAGAAGAAAAAAACCTCACTGAAAAGAAATCCCACTTTCATGTATTTCTGTGTATCAGTCCAAAATATGATAATACCCCTGTAGCCACATTGATGTCTCTCCTTTTAAATGGATGGTATGGGTAAGGGTGTCCAGGCACCCATAGATAGATCATCCAGACATCCATAGATAGATCATCCAGACACCCATAGATAGATCATCCAGACACCCATAGATAGATCATCCAGACACCCATAGATAGATCATCCAGACACCCATAGATAGATCATCCAGACACCCATAGATAGATCATCCAGACATGCATAGATAGATCATCCAGACATGCATAGATAGATCATCCAGACATGCATAGATAGATCATCCAGACATGCATAGATAGATCATCCAGACATGCATAGATAGATCATCCAGACATGCATAGATAGATCATCCAGACATGCATAGATAGATCATCCAGACATGCATAGATAGATCATCCAGACATGCATAGATAGATCATCCAGACATGCATAGATAGATCATCCAGACATGCATAGATAGATCATCCAGACACGCATAGATAGATCATCCAGACATGCATAGATAGATCATCCAGACATGCATAGATAGATCATCCAGACACCCATAGATAGATCATCCAGACACCCATAGATAGATCATCCAGACATGCATAGATAGATCATCCAGACACCCATAGATAGATCATCCAGACACGCATAGATAGATCATCCAGACACCCATAGATAGATCATCCAGACATGCATTGATAGATCATCCAGACATGCATAGATAGATCATCCAGACACCCATAGATAGATCATCCAGACATGCATAGATAGATCATCCAGACACGCATAGATAGATCATCCAGACACCCATAGATAGATCATCCAGACACCCATAGATAGATCATCCAGACACGCATAGATAGATCATCCAGACATGCATAGATAGATCATCCAGACATGCATAGATAGATCATCCAGACATGCATAGATAGATCATCCAGACATGCATAGATAGATCATCCAGACACCCATAGATAGATCATCCAGACACCCATAGATAGATCATCCAGACATGCATAGATAGATCATCCAGACATGCATAGATAGATCATCCAGACATGCATAGATAGATCATCCAGACATGCATAGATAGATCATCCAGACATGCATAGATAGATCATCCAGACACCCATAGATAGATCATCCAGACACCCATAGATAGATCATCCAGACACCCATAGATAGATCATCCAGACACCCATAGATAGATCATCCAGACATGCATAGATAGATCATCCAGACATGCATAGATAGATCATCCAGACACCCATAGATAGATCATCCAGACACCCATAGGTTGTGTTTCTGTGAACAAAGGCAAAGGTGTGTTACCATGTTTTACATTTAAAATGACAATAAACTCTTGGAGTATTTATTTATTTATTTAGTCTTTATTAACCAGATAAATAATTTAGAACACAATCTATTTTACAATAAAGACTTTGTGTGTTTTCTGTCCTCTCAGGCACCGAGGAGCTGGTCTATACTGGCCACGGTTGGGACCGACCCTGATTGTGTTGGACATCCCCCCCCCCCTCTTCATCTTCGCTATCATCGCTAAGGAAGTAGTTTGATATGGCCTGTTTAACTGAGGCAGTGCACCTATTTCTCAATTACCTAAATAGCTGCCATTCAGGTTACGAGACAGTTTGTCTACCAGCCTTGACCCAGGCTTGATTTCTTAGTAAAGTAGAGTCAAATGTATTATTTCTTTTTTTGACGCTGAGTTGCTTGAAAGGTGCATGTTAATCAGCCAGAGGGGTAAAAATTGAATTATTCAAGTGCCAGAACAGAGTCTGGTATGAAAGTAGTAGAAATAAGATCTACAAAATGTAGATCATGAAGGAAAGCCTAGGGTGAGATTTTGTTTTACATTTCTCTTCACATTTATGCAAAGGACAGAGTTTTTCAATTTTGTATCTCTAATGCAAGCAATAGCGTAGTGTTCGCTGATATCATTTGCAAAGCACCACTAGCCAAAATATTTATGGGACGGGTAGTCATGGTAACATCAATCAATAATATATACTCGGCCTTGTCTCAGGATGGTAAGTTGGTGGTTGAAGATATCTCTCTAGTTGTGTGGGTGCTGTGCTTTGGCAAAGTGGGTGGGGTTATATCCTTCCTGTTTGGCCCTGTCCAGGGATATCATCGGATGGGGCCACAGTGTCTCCTGACCCCTCCTGTCTCAGCCTCCAGTATTTATGCTGCAGTAGTTTATGTGTCGGGGGGCTAGGGTCAGTTTGTTATATCCAGAGTACTTCTTCTGTCTTATCAGGTGTCCTGTGTGAACTTAAGTATGCTCTCTTTAATTCTCTCTTTCTCTCTTTCTTTCTCTCTCTCGGAGGACCTGAGCCCTAGGACCATGCCTCAGGACTACCTGGCATGATGACTCCTTGCTGTCCCCAGTCCACCTGGCCGTGCTGCTGCTCCAGTTTCAAATGTTCTGTCTGAGGCTATGGAATCCTGACCTGTTCACCGGACGTGCTACCTGTCCCAGACCTGCTGTTTTCAACTCTCTAGAGACAGCAGGAGTGGTAGAGATTCTCTTAATGATCAGCTATGAAAAGCCAACTGACATTTACTCCTGAGGTGCTGACCTGTTGTACCTTCTACAACCACTGTGATTATTATTATTTGACCATGCTGGTCATTTATGAACATTTGAACATCTTGGCCATGTTCTGTTATAATCTCCACCCGGCACAGCCAGAAGAGGACTGGCCACCCCACATAGCCTGGTTCCTCTCTAGGTTTCGGCCTTTCTAGGGAGTTTTTCCTAGCCACCGTGCTTCTACACCTGCATTGCTTGCTGTTTGGGGTTTTAGGCTGGGTTTCTGTACAGCACTTTGAGATATCTGCTGATGTACGAAGGGCTATATAAATACATTTGATTTGATTTGATTTAAAGAGTTTTTTGTTGTTGTACATTAATCCAAGTGGCTTTCGTTATAAACTGAACTCAAGACAGATATTCTTAACCTTTTACTGCAGTGGGTTAAATCAGGGTCACACAGAGTGTTTCTTGGTAGTCTTAAACTAATCTAATTTGAAACAAAAGTATACACCTCACACACATGATTATGGGCTTGTAATGACGTTCGTCTGTACGAGAGGCGGACCAAAGCGCAGCGTGGTTGTTTTGATTCATGTTTTAATAAATAACTTCACATGAACAAACTAACAAAAACAAGAAATGTGAAAACGCAAAACAGTCCTATCCTGTGACAACAAACACAGTGACAGGAACAATCACCCACCAACACACAGTGACACCCAGGCTACCTAAGTATGATTATCAATCAGAGACAACTAATGACACCTGCCTCTGATTGAGAACCATACTAGGCCGAAACATAGAAATACCCAAATCATAGAAAAACAAACATAGACTGCCCACCCAACTCACGCCCTGACCATACTAACTACATACAAAACAAAGGAAATAGAGGTCAGAACGTGACAGTACCCCCCCCCCCAAAGGTGCGGACTCCGGCCGCAAAACCTTGACCTATAGGGGAGGGTCTGGGTGGGCGTCTGTCCGCGGTGGCGGCTCTGGCGCGGGACGCGGACCCCACTTCACCATTGTCTTAGTCCGCCTTATTGTCCGCCTCCGTGGCTTTCTCACCATGGCCACCCTTCTCAATGACCCCACTGGACAGAGGGGCTGCTTGGGACAGAGGGGCAGCTCGGGACAGAGGTGAAACAGCTGCTCGGGACAGAGGTGAAACAGCTGCTCGGGACAGAGGGACAACTGCTCGGGACAGAGGAGCGGCAGCTGCTCGGGACAGAGGGGCGGCAGCTGCTCGGGACAGAGGGGCGGCAGCTGCTCGGGACAGAGGGGCAGCTGCTCGGGCGGCCCCTGGCTGACTGGCGGCACTGGCGGCTCCTGGCTTACTGGCGGCCCCTGGCTGACTGGCGGCACTGGCGGCCCCTGGCTTACTGGCGGCCCCTGGCTGACTGGCGGCACTGGCGGCCCCTGGCTGACTGGCGGCACTGGCGGCCCCTGGCTGACTGGCGGCACTGGCGGCCCCTGGCTGACTGGCGGCACTGGCGGCCCCTGGCTGACGGGCGGCACTGGCGGCCCCTGGCTGACGGGCGGCACTGGCGGCCCCTGGCAGACGGGCGGCACTGGTGGCTCCTGGCAGACGGGCGGCACTGGCGGCTCCTGGCAGACGGGCGGCACTGGCGGCTCCTGGCAGATGGGCGGCACTGGCGGCGCTGGGCAGACGGGCGGCACTGGCGGCACTGGCGGCGCTGGGCAGACGGGCGGCACTGGCGGCGCTGGGCAGACGGGCGGCACTGGCGGCGCTGGAGAGGAGGAAGGCTCTGGAAGCGCCGGACTGAGTAGCTCTCGTAGCGCCGAACAGGCGGGAGACTCCGGCAGCGCTGGACAGGAGGAAGGCTCTGGTAGCGCCGGAGAGGCGGGAGACTCCGGCAGCGCTGGAGAGGAGGGAGCCCCTGTAAGGATGGGCCGGAGAGACAGCCTGGTACGGGGGGCTGCCACCGGAGGGCTGGTGCGTGGAGGTGGTGACGGATAGACCGGGCCGTGCAGGCGCACTGGAGCTCTTGAGCACCGAGCCTGCCCAACCTTACCCGGTTGAATGATCCCGGTCGCCCTGCCAGTGCGGCGAGGTGGAATAGCCCGCACTGGGCTATGCAGGCGAACCGGGGACACCGTGCGCAAGGCTGGTGCCATGTAAGCCGGCCCAAGGAGACGCACTGGAGACCAGATGCGTAGAGCTGGCTTCATGGCACTTGGCTCGATGCCCACTCTAGCCCGGCCGATAGGCGGAGCCACCGGGCTGTGCACCCGCACTGGGGACACCGTGCGCTCCACAGCATAACACGGTGCCTGCCCGGTCTCTCTAGCCCCCCGGTAACCACAGGAAGTTGGCTCAGGTCTCCTACCTGGCGTAGCCATACTCCCTGTTAGCCCCCCCCAATACATTTTTGGGGCTGACTCCCGGGCTTCCTTGCCAACCGTGTTCCCTCATATCGCCGGCTCCTCTCTCCGGCTGCCTCTGCTCTCCTCGCTGCCTCCACCTGTTCCCATGGAAGGCGATCCTTTCCCGCCAGGATCTCCTCCCATGTGTAGCAACCCTTGCCGTCCAACACATCGTCCCAAGTCCATTCCTCCTTGTGCCGCTGTTGCCCGTTACCACGCCGCTTGGTCCTGTTGTGGTGGGTGATTCTGTAATGACGTTCGTCTGTACGAGAGGCGGACCAAAGCGCAGCGTGGTTGTTTTGATTCATGTTTTAATAAATAACTTCACATGAACAAACTAACAAAAACAAGAAATGTGAAAACGCAAAACAGTCCTATCCTGTGACAACAAACACAGTGACAGGAACAATCACCCACCAACACACAGTGACACCCAGGCTACCTAAGTATGATTCTCAATCAGAGACAACTAATGACACCTGCCTCTGATTGAGAACCATACTAGGCCGAAACATAGAAATACCCAAATCATAGAAAAACAAACATAGACTGCCCACCCAACTCACGCCCTGACCATACTAACTACATACAAAACAAAGGAAATAGAGGTCAGAACGTGACAGGGCTGAAATAAGAGAAGACACCTATACCATGTCAGATATAAAGTTGAAATGTATTACATTGAGTTTGCATCCCAATATTACACTTATATAAAAATATAGTCAAATTGTATTTGTCACGTACACATGGTTAGCAGATGTCAAGATTATCCCCTTTTTTCCCCTTTTCACCTATAATGACATACCCAAATCTAACTGCCTGTTGCTCGGGACCTGAAGCAAGGATATGCATATTCTTGATACCATTTGAAAGGAAACACTTTGATGTTTGTGGAAATGTGAAATCACTGTCGTTGAATAGATCTAGTAAAAGATAATACAAAGAAAAAAAGATGAATTGTTTTGTTTGTTTTTTTCTCCATCTTTGAAATGCAAGAGAAAGGCCATAGTGAATTATTCTAGCCCATGTGCAGTTTAGACTTTGGCCACTAGATGGCATCAGTGAATGTGCAACATTTTAGACTAATCCAATGAACTATTGCATATCTATTCAAAATTCTGTGTCAAGACTGCCCAAATGTGCCTAATTGGTTTATTCATACATTTTCGAGTTCATAATTGTGCACTCTCCTCAAACAATAGCATGGTATTATTTCACTGTAATAGCTACTGTAAATTGGACAGTGCAGTTTGATTAACAAGAATTTAAACGTTCTGCCCATATCAGATATGTCTTTGTCCTGGGACTTTTTGTTTTGTTTCTTACAACCTCATGTTAATCACATTAGTTCAACACTCCCGAGGTCGGGACACCGATTCTGTAGAGGGTAATGCGAGTGTAGCGAAATGCTTGTGCTTCTAGTTCCAACAGTGCAGTATAAGGACCAATGGAACGGTCTAAAATGTGCAAACTCTGTCCACCCGGGGCACCCGGCCATGCGAAACGAACTTGCCCAATCTCTGTGTGTCTGTGATCCTTCTCCTTCCACGTTGCTGCACGTGCATGAGTTCCAGGAAGTGTAAGGGGGAGTGGTTTACAGTTTGTCAGGGAGCAGGGAAGAGTAAACCCCCGTCCTTCTGCTGGAATATGTCTTAGTTTTAAATAACCACTGGAGACAAACATACAGCAAGTCAGCGAACCCCGAACCTTTAACATGTTGAAGTTACAGCCTTTAGATTGATGTGATTTGAAAGACATGATGTTATCCATTAACTTTAGCTGAGGATGTGAACGGTGAGTATAAGTCCACTTGAACACAGCAAACAGAAACTTGCTGTTTTTTTTATCAACACAAAGACAAAGAGGAAGTCAAATATGTTTCGGTGTGCCTTCCGTAGAAACCAAAATAAAAAGGATTTGTGGGCCCCAGAGAGTCCAAGAAAAATTATACTACAGACATTTCAAACTATAGAAAGGGAAGTGGTCTCAATATCTGTTGCATATGTAACGGATGTGAAACGGCTAGCTTAGTTAGCGGTGCGCGCTAAATAGCGTTTCAGTCGGTGACGTCACTCGCTCTGAGACCTTGAAGTAGTAGTTCCCCTTGCTCTGCAAGGGCCGCGGCTTTTGTGGAGCGATGGGTAACGATGGTTCGAGGGTGACTGTTGTTGATGTGTGCAGAGGGTCCCTGGTTCGCGCCCGGGTATGGGCGAGGGGACGGTCTAAAGATATACTGTTACATATAGAGAATACTCCATATACTGTATGCATTAACATTAGCTATTGCATATGGGCACATAATTGTGGAGCATAACTGACTGTTTCCCTAGTAGACAACCAGTGAAGAGAGACGATTTAATGCTGCAGTGTGACCTTTCCTGATGAACAAAATGGAGTCGTCTGAAGACAGTAAGTTAGACCTGGATATGGTCTGAGATACAGTGCATTCAGAAAGTATTCAGACCCCTTGACTTTTCCACAACTACACACAATACCCCATAATGACAAAGCAAAAAACAGGTTTAGACATTTCTGCAAATTTATTACAAATTAAAAATACAGTACCAAGTCAAAAGTTTGGACACACCTACTTATTCAAGTTGTTTTCTTTATTTGTACTATTTTCTACATTCTAGAATAAAATAGTGAAGACATCAACTATGAAATAACACATATGGAATCATGTAGTAACCAAAAACTGTTAAACAAATAAAAATACATTTTAGATTCTTCAAAGTAGCCACCCTTTGCCTTGATGACAGCTTTGAGGCTGTAACCATGGGGTTCTTGGTCACCTCCATGACCAAGGCCCTTCTCCCCCGATTGCGCAGTTTGGCCGGATGGTCATCTCTAGGAAGAGTCTTGGTGGTTCTAAATTTATTCCATTTAAGAGTGATGGAGGCCACTGAGTTCTTGGGGACCTTCAATGCTATAGAGATTTTTTTTCCCAGATCTGTGCCTTGACACAATCCTATCTCAGAGCTCTACAGACAATTCATTCGACCCTAATGACTTGCTCTGACATGCACTGCCAACTGTGGGACCTTATATAGACAGGTTTGTGCCTTTCCAAATCATGTCCAATCAATTTAACTTACCACAGGTGGACTCCAATCAAGTTATAGAAACATCTCCAGGATGATCAATGGAAACAGGAGGCACCTGAGCTCAATTTTGAGTCTCATAGCAAAGGGTCTGAATACTTATGTAAATAAAGTATTTCAGTTTTTTATTTGTAATACATTTGCAAACATTTCTAAAAAAACCTGTCATTGTGGGGTATTGTGTGTAGATTGATGAGGAAAAACATGTTCATCCATTTTAGAATAAGGCTGTAATGTAACAACATGTGGAAAGTCAAGGGGTCTGAATAGTTTCCAAATGCACTGAACTATACTAATGTACTACAGTAATGCAGTTAGTCAGATCTATTGCAGTCTAACCTGATTTTATTTTATTTATTTATTATTAAACAACTCATAGACCGACATCGGTTCAATTACTTGAATTCCATTTATTTCGTTTTTGTTTTGTTACATCAACACCCTGCTTCTCTACAAAGAAATCGTATCAAGCACTACAGACATCAAATCAAGAACGACCGGTGGGACGCTGTAGGGAGTTGTGGTTTTCAAAAGTATATTACAAAAAATAGAAATATTCACGCTAGTTCAATGCAGAAAACGTGGTAATGAACTACAATGACCAGAATCCATTGCGCCTATTCTTCCCGGCACACTGACCACATGATAGAGGAATGGACAGAGGGATAGTTCTAGTACCATGACTGATAGTTGTAGCAGTCTTGAAAGTATGCTTTATCTACTTTGAAGAAATACTAAAATAGTGATTTTGTCAGACAGCTCTGCATTATGGGCAATGTGGCAACCAAATGATCATGGGCTACCTTTTTTCACTAGACAGGGGAGCTTGGCTCATTGTGGACCAAAGAAACATTGTTAAATGGTTGTCTGGCTGTTACTGCCTGCAGAGATCAGATGAGGACCTTAAAGACATGCTGTGTGTGAATTTTGCAGACAAGCTTTGAGCTGGACGTGTCAAGGTGTGGTTCATACATGCATAATCTATGAGCAGAATTACTGTTTAATCTTAATTATCTGCGAAATCCCTAGGTTGAAAGCGAATGCTGCGCTGCGTAATTTCCCCCCACGTGGGCCAGCCCCCTAGCACTTCGAAATCCAATCAGCGCCTCACCATTTGAGTGACAGCTAGCATGATGCGCGCACAAGATGCGATGATGCGCGCACACAGCAAATTAAAAGAGAAAGCAATGTGGTTTTCGGGGACCACTTTTAGCTCGTGAGGCTACTTTCAGAACTACTGGCTAAAAAGTATACCAAAGTACTGGACAATAAATAGTAATGTGAATAAATGATGGTTAATAAGTGATAAGCAATAATGGGCTCTTATCTTATCAATGTATTCTTTGTTGTTAGAGACAATGGAATGGTTTCAATGATTTGTCAATTGAATGTTCTCAATATTTGTCTTTTGAAATTCAATTACAAAGCTCTAAAATGATTTCAAGGTCATATTTCATATTGCATTTAATGTATGAAACCGAAATTGAAAAAAACGAACCAAAACAGACCTCAAATAGCGCTAATCGCTCAGCCCTGGCTGTTTAATATACCACTCCATGTTTCTACTATGTAATGACATTTAAATCAGTGTGTTTTATGTTTTTCAAGCAAGTCTCATATCTGTGACATTTAAATACAAGCAGTAGCTACAGTACCTACATTACAAGGGGAAACACAGATGTGTCACATGGGGTAAAAAACTGAGTCATCCAGTGGAGGCTTCCGCTCACTACCAGTAATGGAGATGAGAGCAAGTCCAGTGGCAGCCAGAGGGGGGCGATAGAGCATAGCGAAACTACAGTTGGCCGACATTCTGCTTGTTTTCTCATAGACGTCATCATTCGATCTCAATACACTTTTCCGTTCCCAAAACGAGAATTTGTTGCGACATGACGTTGAGTAGACTTGACTCATTGGCAAACTTTTTTTTTTGTTTGTTTTGTTCTTGTTCGTTGTTTAAGAAGATGTGCAAATTCAAGTTCTTGCACACGGATACTTGAGAGGGTAGGCGTTCCCTAACGGAAATATGCGTGCAGAAAAGCTCCAATAAGATCTCGCTAGCTTGTGCTTGGCTCTGCCCACCTCCTTGCTTGTTCTGCCCACTCTGTAACAGTGGTTCCCATTGTGAAAGGCCCGTCTGTCCCATCTTGACTTAGATAGACAAATGTTTGGTTCCATCTGGTGGTCCGCTCTTGAACTGAGCAGAATTCTGATAGAATTCTGATAGTGCAGAGCCTTCCCCACTGTGTTTTCGCAATTCCCAGAACAGCACTGTAGCCACTCATTTAACGAAGATAGCAAGATGGTCAACCAAGATGGCACTTTCAATGAATCTGAATAATATAAAACTTGATATTATATCATTTATATCATAATTAAGTTTATATAGAATGTTTATTTATTGAGGTGGTTGGTTTAGGTGAGAGACTATCATCCAATATGTCCCCTCCACAGGTGCTCAGTTCGTGGACAAGTACATGCCCCAGCTCATTCAGAGGGTCACCATGGTGATGCCTATAGCTGATGAGCTGCTAGCTGAAGACATGATCCATAAAGAGATGTACTCTAACATCAGTGCTGCCAGGACTAATCAGAGCAAAATGAGGGAGCTCTTTAAAGCCCTCCACTCTGGAGGAAACAAAGTGAAATCTACCTTTCTCTCCACACTGAGGGAGAATGAACCTAATCTGGTCCAGGACTTAGGTAAGTGAAGATGTTTGGCAATTTAGATACATGGGCTGGGATTAGGTCAGGCATTCTTGAAAGCCAATGTTTAAATATATATATATATATATATATATATATATTAATATTAAGCAAATTTGAAAGATCTATATTTTATAGACCAAATAATCAACTATCTGCTACAGTATCACACAAGGAGAAAGCGGGCCACCATCTGGTGTTTCCCCTGAAAGAGGTCGGTTTAGATATAGGTACAACTCAGTGGAGGCTGCTGAGGGGAGAACGGAGCATACTAATGGCTGGAATGGAGTCAATGGATTGGTATCAACATGGTTTTCATGTGTTTGATACCATTCGCTCCATTCCATCCATTGTACTCCATTCCTGACATTATTATGAGCCGTCCTCCCCTCAGCAGCCTCCACTGGTACAACTGTCCCAGGGTCCCAGTTAGAGGTCGGAAATTACCAGTAGGAGACATGGATTCAATCCACACTTTATTACTACACAACTAACACACACACACACACACACACACACACACACACACACACACACACACACACACACACACACACACACACACACACACACACACACACACACACATCAAACAAGAGGAAGGGACTAGTGGAAGTGATAGTGTTTTCTGTAGAACAGAAGAAACAGGCAATTACTCCAGAGTACTAGCCATGTAAGGCTATACAAACAGAATGGCAATGATGTAAAATATGCATAGCAGCAATGAGCTAGCATCATAGAGATAGCTAGAGGACTCATCTTTGTATCTGTGCGTTATAACGTCTGTGACAGCACGGGTAGTACCATTCTCCATTTTGAAGTAGTATATATATGTTTTAAATGTTGGAAGCACTCAATGTCGCTGCCAATGCTAATAAAGCCCTTTGGTCACTAGAGGCCTCTATCATTCTCTATGGCTAGCACACAATAGGAAGCTAGTGTGCTAACAGTATTATCTCGTAATAGGCATACAGCACTCTATGGCTAGTAGGCTAACACACTACATAGCAGTAATGATTATACCATATTGTATAAAGGGGCTAGGATAGCATTTGAGGTATAAACATGATACAATTAGCAGCTAGCATGCTAGGCTAGTTGGCCACAGGCTGTGGGTTGGCATACAGTATAAACAGGCAATAGCTGGAGGCTAGCACGCTAAGCTAGGTTACAGGCTAGTAGCCCTCAAGCTATTGGCTGGCATAGGGAGCTGAATAACCCCTATGCACAGTACAGTTAGCAGTTAGTGGGGCTAATGGTTAGAAGTAGCATGCTAGGATGTAAACAATGACGTCAATGGTCGGCCATATTGGTTGTGTAATATACAACTATTGGCTTGTGGCCATCTTGGCCCATAGTAAGTTATGGGGGGACAGAGTGTACCACATGTAGCCACACATAAACTATGCCAAAATGGCCAGATAACCAGGGTATGCTGCATGATATTACAACATGTAAACACCTGAGTAAGCATGTATAAGCACAGTTACATGATGTGGTACTGTGGAATATGCTATTCAAAGCTGTTAGGGCGGCAGGTAGCCTAGTGGTTAGAGTGTAGAGGCGGCAGGTAGCCTAGTGGTTAGAGCGTTGGACTTGCAACCGGAAGCTTGCAAGATTGAATCCCTGAGCTGTCAAGGTAAAAAAAAAAAAATGCCACTCTGCCCTGAACAAGGCGGTTAACTCACTGTTCCTCGGCTTTCATTGAAAATAAGAAGTTGTTCTCAACTGACATACCTAAATAAAGGTACAATTACATAGTAACAATGAGGCTATTACATAGAAATACACAGATGAACCCTAACAAAGTCTACTTACATAGTTAGCCAGATTTTCTACACACCACATAAAGGAGCAACCTCCTAATTAAAACACAGATGACCTTGGGACACATCTTTTAGGAGTCAGTGTTTGAAGAAAAATGTTCCTTAAAGTCACAGAGGGCTATTAAAAGAAACTTCTTCATATCATTTTACAGTGAATATAATTTTTGTTTTGAAGTTTAAGTGTTTAAACTTTGATCAGTTTCTCAGGACGGGCATTTCCTGGCAGAATGCAGATTTGGGAAATGTACAGTATTTAAAATATTTGGAAAATGACAAAAACAAGTCATTGCTCTTACAAAATCCCCCCTATATGTAATTGTATTCATTAATTACAGATTTTTTTTCTCCCATCTATAAAATTAATGTTTCATTACATGACAAGGATTGTCCGAACTGTCAACAATACCTGACGCGCTGATGTTTCTTTGTGGAAACACTGAAATGTGTCAAGTGAAACAATGCCCAACCTAACTGTTGCGTGATAACGTTTTCAATAAATTATAAAGATGCAAAGATTAGCGCTATCTTGTGAGAAGGTTTACGTGATATGTATTTGTCAATCGTTTATATAGAATGCAGTGGCAAACAAAGAGGTGAACCAGGTAGGCCATGTTTTTTTTTCACCTTTTTAATGACTTACATTTCTTATAATGTTATATGATTTCAATAATTATACAACAGAAACACTTTTGTAAAATTATGAATTGACTTTTTGTTATTGTGTCAATGTGTAGAGAACAAAAGCACAATAAGCCTAAAGTACAAGGAATTCATCAGAGGTGAATATGCCACAGTGCAGGAGTACAACTCTCTCCCTGGAGAACATGTGAAGCTAGATGATCGCTACACTGAGCCCCTGATCATCCAGAAACACCGTCAGCAGAGAGAGAGAGAGGAGGAGATCCGCTCCAGAGGACAGAACTTTTATCAAGTCATGGACCAGAGGGACAGCGAGACCTACAAGAGTACCAAAGTGGAGAGGCTGTTTGATCCAGACGAGCACGGAGACATTCAGAGAACAGTGATACTGCAGGGCCACTCTGGAACTGGCAAGTCATTTACCAGTCAGAAGATCATGTCTGACTGGGCCTTTGGAAGACTTTACGAAGACCAATTTGACTTAGTTTTTCACCTGAGGTGCAAAGAACTGAACCAGGCCACTGGGAGAAAAAGTCTGATGGATCTGCTTAACTACGATCAGAGTTCATCATCAATGATCAAGCAGGTCCTTCACCAGTCTCCTGAGAGGGTTCTCTTCCTGGTAGACGGCTTTGATGAGCTCAAATTCTCACTTGATGTACCTAAAGACTCCCTTCCCAGGGACCCATGGACACAATGCTCCCCCGAAGTGACACTGAGTGGCCTGATACGGAAACAGATATTGCACGAGTCCTTCCTGCTTGTTACCACCAGGTCCACAGCGTTGGACAAACTAAAAGAAGTGGTCAAACATCCAGTGAGATACGCTGAGATATTGGGCTTTTCTAAAGAGGGGGTGGAGGAATACTTCAATAGATTCTTCAAGAAGAAGCAACACTCACAGCAAGCCTTTGACTCTGTGAGAAAAAATGAAACCCTTTTCACCGCATGTTTCATTCCAGTCATCTGCTGGATCATTTGCACAGTTTATAGGGAGCAGTTTGATGAAGGCACAGAGATGATACAATCGCTGGAGACCACCACCTCCATCTTTGTTGAATTTGTTGCCACGCTGTTGAAGCACCACTGTCAGGATTTGGGTCAGTCAGCTCTTACTATCCTCCAAGGACTAGGCAAGCTGGCAGAAAAGGGAATGGAAGAGCAGCAAGTCTTATTTGACCATGATAGTGTGTCACAGACAGTGTCAGATCCTTCCAAAGTCCCCTTCTTGTGTAAGTTTCTCCAAAAGAAAAGAGTAAGTCAGACCACTATGTACAGCTTCATGCACCTCAGCTTCCAGGAGTTTTTCACAGCCCTCTCATACATGTTACTGGGTGATGAGGAAGCTCAGGGGAAAGTTAGAGAGCTACTTTCCAAGGTTCGACGTGGAAAAGAAAACAGTCACCTGCTACCCATAGTTCAATTTCTCTTCGGCATCGCAAACAAGGAAGTGGGAAAACGGCTCGAGGATAAAAAATACATCTCTTGTTCTCAAGGAATTTGGACCCAGCTCAAACATTTTATTCTGGAAGTCATTGACAAAGAAAAGGAGGATCGAAACGCCATCGATTATCACATTTCATCCATGTGGCTTTTTGCGTTTCACTGTCTATATGAACTACATGTAGATGATTTTGTAAAGAAAGCCATGAATACATACACAGAATTTAATCTGACTCACATTCCCCTGACAAAAACAGACTGTTGGGTGCTGAAGTACTGCTTTCAGCATTGCGAGCGCATCCAAAGACTCATTCTCAACTGGTGCAAGTTATCTGCAGAGAAGATAAAAATCCTTCTGCCAGCATTGGAAAAATGTCAACATCTCGAGTGAGTATATTTGCATTTCCCTTTCTCACCCTAGAACAAGGCTGATTTTCATACATAAAATAATATATACAGTATATATTTCCCCAAATGTTATTTGAATTAATTATAGTAATAATAACTGGTTGATGCTTAATATAATGTTTCTTTCATAAAAAGGGTTATTTGGACATAGATATTTGTTTTAATTTAAACTCTTGAATTAATTATTTATGTCATTTTTGTCACTTAATTGTTTTTGTAGGTTGCAGGTGGACGACCTGGCCGATGATGATTTAGATGGTCTGTTGACAGCGCTGGGAGAAGGAAAGAGTTTGGAGCTGGAGTAAGAATCACATGATCTTTACTGTAACATCATACCTTATTTGTCATCTATCAAATTCTTGCTGTTAAATATATCTCTACCTGAGTTACAGGGCATTCGGGAAGTATTCAGACCCCTTGACGTTTTCCAAATTTTGTTTACGTTACAGCCTTATTCTAACATTTTTTTAAATGTTTTTTCCCTCATCAATCTACACACAAGTCGAGGGGTTCTGAATACTTTCAGAGTGCACTTACCATATATTAATGAGAGTTACTTAAGCCTACCACATATTTTTTGTTGTTTTTTTAAATAGTGTTTTCTGTGCCTCACGCCAAATTGTACTGTATTTTTCAGTCTGACAGAGAACAACTTCTCGGATGAGAAAGTGCAGGACTTGCTTGTTGCTCTCACTAAACACAAACCCAGAAACATTGACATTGGAGTGAAGTCCATCACCAGCAATACAGCTGACAAATTCATGTTCCTCATCAATAAGGCACATGCAGACTTGGAAAGCATAGGGTAAGTAACTTTTCATTTAGCTTCCAACCAACCTGTAATATAAAACACAATGTTTCCTCGAATAACAATTAGGAAACTAAGATGGAACATACATGGTAAATGCATAATGTCTGTTACAAAAAGGGTTAATTCATTAACATGTAGTTAATGCAGAAGTGAACATAAATACATAATTGATTAAAAACAAAGGCATTTTATATGTCTGTGATAAAAAAGGGTTAAGTCTGAACAGGTTATACTGACAATATATTGGAATTGTAAAATACCCACGACAGTGTTAAAATCTTCACTTTTCTGTTCACAACACCAAAAGAGAAGGTTCCTAATTCTGCACAAAATTGTGTGCAAACAGCAGTTGCAACATCGACTTTTGGACTTCTAAATGAATGACATGTACCCATTGATTCTTGAAGAATATACAGTGGGGCAAAAATGTATTTAGTCAGCCACCAATTGTGCAAGTTCTCCCACTTAAAAAGATGAGAGAGGCCTGTAATTTTGATCATAGGTACACTTCAACTATGACAGACAAAATGAGAGAAAAAAAATCCAGAAAATCACATTGTACGATTTTTGATGAATTTATTAGCAAATTATGGTGGAAAATAAAGTAATTCTTTGAATTTGAGAGTTGTTAAATTTCTCCAGCTCCATCCCTCAGCTTTTTACCAAACCAGGGTGCAGAGTCCGCTTTGTTAATTGTTATCAACTGCTGACTGCCACTTTCACAGTAGGGCTCCCAGTCCCCTGCAAGGTGTTGCACTACACTTGATTAAGTGGTGTTACAACACACCATGTCATGTTTCAAAACAACCCAAGATGATGTGTTTCAGTACTCCAGCAAAGTTAAGGTTTTGTCTCCTTTGTGTTGGTGGCAGCTTAGCTACCACTAGTTTTGGGTGTTAGTTACACAGCGCTTCATTTCAACAGTGTATCAACAGTGTACCACATCTTGTAAATATTTAGACTAGACTTGGAGAGTCAGAAACCCAAGATTTGAGTTAGCAGTAGTTACTTAGGACTAGTAATCTTAACATTAGTACACTAGTAAGTAATCTTAACACCCAATTGACAAAAAAAAAGGGAATTGTGGGAACCCTGTTATTCATTGTCACACTGGACCATTTCAGTCTGTGCGGAGTCACACTGGCACTGGTCTGCAGAAGTTTGACATTTTGGGGGTTGAATTCAACCCGTGATTGGACACAATATAAAACATGGCCATTATAATGTTAATTAAGTAGCCTCTTAACAGTATGATATGTTACTGTTTCAGGCTTCATTGTTGTGAGAATGTTACATTGGAAGCCAATCTACAGAAAAATGGAGTCAATGGGTGAGCTTCTTCTACATTGTCTCAGTAGAAAGGTGCATTTGATTGATGTTGCATGCTGTACAGTTGTAAAAATTATATATATTTTTTTGAGTGTAGATGTCTTGTCGATCAAAATATTAATGTAATAATTCAACCATCTCTTGCCTGTGAAGGACTCTCCAAATTTCTCTTTGGTTAAAAGTGTCTGACATGAAAATGATCTGTGACTGTATCAGGGCATCTGGCTACAGTTTGAGTGAAATAGAGTAAGTACAATTTATCATCTCGAATACTACATATAACACATTTTACAGTGGATATCTTTAATTTATTGTCCATGTTAAGGAAGTGGTTTGGTGAAGCACACTCAAGAGACGAGTAACCTTGTCTAAGACCTGAAGAGTTGCAATGGCTCCCAATGCTTAGTGCTTACTGTAGACTTAAGCTCAGCAGGCTAACACAGTCTTGTGATGCCCAGGAGACCTAGCTTCGATCCCAAATGGCTATATACAGTGTAGTGTAGCAATGTTATTTTATTGTTGTACTCCAGTTCATCTATGACATCGCAATAGGTAACACTCTATTTGACACCTAGCATCATAACACGTTATGACATAGTCATAACAGCTGACATAACTTGACATAACGTGTCATGATATGGTCATAACACTGCCGTGACCCATATATTTAGACCTGTTGTGACATACAGTATATTGCATTGTTTTATGGCTGGTCATGACACCTACATAAGAGTGTCACAACCCACAAAATCTATCACACAAGGCAGACCCATTCTATTACACCACACTATGTTTACGTAATATAACATTTACTGAAATGGACCATATTAAATGATCATTGTAATTGAGCACACATTGATGTCAGACATGTATCTACGCGAATGCTTTGTTGCTGATGCAAGAGCAGATTTTCAGGGGCAGGACAAGACACTGTCTTTGGCTGTGTCTAGACCTAACAGTTAATGCCGTTTTCGTATTCTGATCACGGAATTCAAAACGCATCATGCGTCTACGTTTCAATGTGTCCACCATGTCCACATTGTGTTCCCTTTGGCCGCGCTGTATTCAAATGCCAGTATGCATTCTGCAAATGGTGGAATAGGCTAAATATTATAATAACTCAACAACAACTTGATGGCAGTAGCTAACTAGTGTAGCTAACTGGCCAGCTAGCCTCTGTAGCTAGTCAGCAAGCTAGCAAGCAAAGCTGAAGGGATTGCAAACGGATTAGCATAACTTGTTTTCAAAAATGTCTTTGAGGCCAGAAAACACATTCCCCACACACTAGGAAAGCATTTCCTCCAAAGTTATAATGAAGGTGATTCTCTGTCCCAAAACACAAGTTTTCTGGAGACTTGTGTGCAGAGTGCTGATGACATTGCCCACTGTATGCGCTTTCAATAGCCTGATTGCTTCCAGACTGAGGAGAAATTCACACACAATGCGTTGCTGACCACCTCCTGTCGTTTCAATGTGATCTTCGTAAGTCTCATGTAAGAGTCAGGTGTAAACATTGGTGACTGACATAATGGGCATGTACGTGATAGGCCTTTCTGGTTTATATCCTTGTGATGGTAATAATTCTTATTGACAGTGTCATAAAGTGTATTTTCTTAATCCAGGTAAATTGACAGAGGAAAGTCCAAAAAATTGACTCCAGTCACCCAAGTCATAGACTGTTTTCTCTGCTACCGCATGGCAAGTGGTACCGGAGCGCCAAGTCTAGGACCAAAAGGCTCCTTAACAGCTTCTAACCCCCCAAGCCATAAGACTGCTGAACAACTAATCAAATGTCCACCAAACTATTTACATTGACCCCCCCCTCCCCCCATTTGTTTTGTATACTGCTGCTACTCTCTGTTTATTATCTATGCATAGTCACTTCACCCCTACCTACATGCACAAATTACCTCGACTAACCTGTACCTCCGCACATTGACTAGGTACCCCCTGTATGTAGCCTCCACATGGACTAGGTACCCCCTGTATATAGCCTCCACATGGACTAGGTACCCCCTGTATATAGCCTCCACATGGACTAGGTACCCCCTGTATATAGCCTCCACATGGACTAGGTACCCCCTGTATATAGCCTCATATTTTATTGTTATATTTTTTATAATTTTTTACTTTAGTTAATTTGGTAAATATTTTCTTAACTCTTGCTGGAGCTGCACTGTTAGTTAAAAGGCTTGTAAGTAAGCATTCACGGTCAGGTCTACACATGTTGTATTGGGCGCATATGACAAATAATGCTTCATGACAGTGTATTTTCTACAAGTTATTCAAAATACAATGAAAAAAATAAAACCTGTAAAGAATTCATTAAAACAACAACAAAGGATTTAACTCTAAAATCATATTATTTATTGTTTATTGTCTTTTCCCTGCCAAGCAGTTTCCTTTAGTTTAACATGTTTGTTTCTGCAGCCTCCATCAAGGTCTTCACCTTCCCCCTGGATACAGCAGATGCGTTACTTTCTCTAAAAACATCCAAGTAAAGAAACAGACATCAGAATAGAGTATGCTACAATGCAACGCCGCTAAAGAAAGCTGAAAACTTCATCCCAAATACACTGAGTATACAGCACATTAAGAACGCAAGCTCTTTCCATTTCTATGATCCCTTAATGATGTCACTTCAATCAGTGTAGATGAAGGGGAGGAGACAGACCTCTCTGGGATGTCCCACCTCGACAACAGCCAGTGAAATTGCAGGGCGCCAAATTCAAACAGAAATCTCATAATTAAAATTCCTCAAACATACAAGTATTATACACCATTTTAAAGACAAACTTCTTGTTAATCCAATCACAGTGTCCGATTTCAAAAAGGGTTTACGGCGAAAGCATACCATGCGATTATGTTAGGACAGCGCCTAGCCACAAAAACCACACAGACATTTTCCAGCCAAGGAGAAGACTCACAAAAGTCAGAAATAGCGATTAAATTAATCACTTACCTTTGATGATCTTCATCTGGTGGCACTCCCAGGACTCCATGTTACACAATAAATGTTTGTTTTGTTCAATAAATTCCCTCTATGTCCAAATACCTCCGTTTTGTTCGCGCTCTTAGTTCAGTAATCCAAAGGCACAAAGCGCGCTCACAACATCCAGACAAAAAGTCAAAAAAGTTCCATCAAAGGTCGTAGAAACATGTCAAACAATGTTTATAATCAATCCTTAGGATCTTTTTATCATAAATATTCAATAATATTTCAACCGGACAATACTGTTTTCATTAGAAAGGAAAGAGAACGAACAGCGAGCTCAGGGTCACGCGCGATAAACAACTCATAGCTTTCAGCTGAGCCACTTACTCTGAGTGGTCTTATTCTCTCCCCTTTCACAATAGAAGCCTGATACAACTTCTAAAGACTGTTGACATCTACTGGAAGCATTAGGAAGTGCAATCTGACCCCACAGACACTGGATACTGGATAGGCATTCACTTAAAAAACTACAAACTTTAGAATTCCCACTTCCTGGTTGGATTTTTCTCAGGTTTTCGCCTGCCATATGAGTTCTGTTATACTCACATACATTATTTTAACAGTTTTGGAAACTTTAGAGTGTTTTCTCTCAAAATCTACCAATATATGCATATCCTAGCTTCTGTGCCTGAGTAACAGGCAGTTTACTCTGGGCACGCTTTCATCCAAACTTCCCAATGCTGCCCCCTATCCCAATGAAGTTGTAAAGAAGGATCTTTAAGCCTTGAGACAATTGAGATATGCCTTGTGTATGTGTGCCATTCAGAGGGTGAATGAGCAAGACAAAACATTTAAGTGCCTTTTGAAGTGCCTTTTGAACCGGTTTGTGTCAAGAACTGCAACGCTGCTGGGTTTTTCACGCTTAACAGTTTCACATATGTATCAATAATGGTTCACCACCCAAAGGACATCCAGCCAACTTGACACAACTGTGGGAAGCGTTGGAGTCAACATGCGCTTTCGACACCTTGTAGAGTCCATGCCCTGACGAATTGAGGCTGTCCTTGGGCGAAGGGAGGGGGGGGGGGTTGCAATTCAATATTAGGAAGATGTTCCTAATGTTTGGTATATTATGGCAGTAGCAAACAACACTTTCGCACATTTTCAAATACACTACAATCACGTTTTCTCAACGTTTTCATGACATACTGTAGCTACAGCTAGCTCTCAACTATGCATGTCGCTAGCTAGCTAATAGTTAGCTACCGTGTAGTTTGTGTTTGTTTAGCTAACGTTAGCTACGTAACCCTGTCACTAACCCTGTCGATCAGACCAACAGCGTCATTGCTTTTTGGTATAACAGAAGCACATTCATTTCCAAAGAAACTTGCAGCATAGCGTTGCAGAGGCAGTTGCAGTACTTTATAAATAGTAGAAGAAAGTGAATTTTGAACTGTTGTTACACACATATCAAGTACAACTGTTGGATTACAAGTTGAAATAAGTTTGACTGCAGAATGTATTACGCAGCATTGATGCGATGACACTGGCAGTCTGATCACGGAGCAAAGATGGTGGTGTGCAAAACAACTATGATTTATTGGGGTAACAGTACATCTGATTCACTACATACTGTATACAGTGCTAATTATCCAAACAACTTATAGAACAGGCCTGTGTATTAACCAGCTCTGCAAGCATTAGAACTTCAAAATACGATCATTGATCAGTGAAATTCTATATTTGGTGATCAACTAATGTATTTTGACATTATAACGCTTGCGGAGCTGGTGAATGGGAGTTTGAACTGAGCTTATTGGGCGTTAAAGAGGTCTCTAATGCACAGTTACTGGTTCAGTGCTGAATTAGCTAGCTAATGTTAGCGGTTAGCATGCAACTGTTAGATACACATTTCATGAAAAGTAACCTTCTAAAATAGATATCATTCTTTTGGTTCATACAGTGGGGCAAAAAAGTATTTAGTCAGCCACCAATTGTGCAAGTTCTCCCACTTAAAAAGATGAGAGAGGCCTGTAATTTTCATCATAGGTACACAACTATGACAGACAAAATGAGAAAACAAATCCAGTAAATCACATTGTAGGATTTTTAATGAATTTATTTGCAAATTATGGTGGAAAATACGCATTCTCACGTAGGTATTCCTCTTGTCCAGATGGGTTAGGGCAGTGTGCGGTGTGGTTGCGATTGCGTCGTCTGTGGACCTATTGGGGCGGTAAACAAATTGGAGTGGGTCTAGGGTGTCAGGTAGGGTGAAGGTGATATGGTCCTTGACTAGTCTCTCAAATCACTTCATGATGACGGAAGTGAGTGCTACTGGGCAGTAGTCGTTTAGCTCAGTTACCTTAGCTGTCTTGGGAACAGGAACAATGGTGGCCCTCTTGAAGCATGTGGGAACAGCAGACTGGGATAAGGGTGATTGAATATGTCCGTAAACACACCAGCCAGCTGGTCAGCGCATGCTTTGAGGACGTGCCTGGGGATGCCGTCTGGGCCTGCAGCCTTGCGAGGGTTAACACGTTTAAATGTTTTACTCGCGTCAGGCTGCAGTGAAGGAGAGTCCGCAGGTTTTGGTAGCGGGCCATGTCAGTGGCACTGTATTGTCCTCAAAGCGAGCAAAGAAGTTATTTAGTCTGTCTGGGAGCAAGACATCAATGTCCTCGACGGGGCTGGTTTTCTTTTTGTAATCCGTGATTGACTGTAGACCCTGCCACATACCTCTTGTGTCTGAGCCGTTGAATTGCAACTCTACTTTGTATCTATACTGATGCTTAGCTTGTTTGATTGCCTTGTGGAGGGAATAGCTACACTGTTTGTATTCGGTCAGGTCCCGGTCACCTTGCCCTTGTTAAAAGCAGTGGTTCGCGCTTTCAGTTTCACGCGAATGCTGCCATCAATCCACGGTTTCTGGTTTGGGAATGTTTTAATAGTTGCTGTGGGTACGACATCGCCGATGCACTTTCTAATGAACTCGCTCACCGAATCGGCGTATTCGTCAATGTTGTTGTTGGACGCAATGCGGAACATATCCCAATCCACGTGATCGAAGCAGTCTTGAAGCGTGGAATCAGATTGGTCTGACCAGCGTTGAACAGACCTGAGCGCAGGAGCTTCTTGTTTTAGTTTCTGTCTGTAGGCTGGAAGCAACAAAATGGAGTCGTGGTCAGCTTTTCCGAAAGGAGGGCGGGGGAGGGTCTTATATGCGTCGCCAGGTAGAATAACAAAAATAAGTTAGAATAACAATGATCCAGGGTTTTACCAGCCCTGGTTGTGCAATCGATATGCTGATAGAATTTAGGGAGTCTTGTTTTCAGATTAACCTTGTTAAAATCCCCTTCTACAATGAATGCAGCCTCAGGATATGTGGTTTCCAGTTTACAAAGAGTCAAATAAAGTTCGTTCAGGGCCATCGATTTGTCTGCTTGCGGGGGAATAAATACGGCTGTGATTATAATCGAAGAGAATTCCCTTGGTAGATAATGTGGTCGACATTTGATTGTGAGGAATTCTAAGTCAGGTGAACAGAAGGACTTGAGGTCCTGTATGTTGTTATGATCACACCACGTCTCGTTAATCATATGGCATACCAGAAAGATGCTTGTTTCTGTCGGCGCGATGCGTGAAGAAACCAGCTGGCTGCAACGAGTCCGATATCGTCTCTCGAGTGAGCCATGTTTCCGTGAAGCAAAGAACGTTACAATCTCTGATGTCTCTCTGAAAGGCAACCCTTGCTCGGATTTCATCTACCTTGTTGTCAAGAGACTGGACATTGGCGAGTAGTATGCTCGGGAGCGGTGCGCGATGTGCCCGTCTACGCAGCCTGACCAGAAGACTACTTTGTTTGCCACTTTTACGTCGACGTTGTTTAGGTTCGCCGGCTGGGATCCGATCCATTGTCCTGGGTGGTGGGCAAAACACAGGATCCGCTTCGGGAAAGTCATATTCCTGGTCGTAATGATGGTGAATTGACGTTGCTCTTATATTCAGTAGTTCCTCCCGACTGTATGTAATGAAACCTAAGATTACCTGGGGTACCAATATAAGAAATAACACGCAAAAAAAATTCAAAATACTGCATAGTTTCCTAGGAACGTGAAGCGAGGCGGCCATCTCTGTCGGTGCCGGAAGTTAACTTTGTTTGAGGCATTGTGCCCTGTTTGTTTTCTCGTTTGTTGTTTTAGAGTTTTGTTGGCGTCATTTTATGATAAAAGGAAAATGTACGCTCGCTGTAGCACGCTGCACCTTGGTACGCTTCTTTTGACAGCTGTGACAGCCATCTTGGCTTACATGCAAAGTTAGTTAGCTTAGCTGGGTTACACTCATTTGAAGGAGAAAATATCACAAGTTTTTCCACTCGATCAAAACACTTAATACATCAAAATTACAAGAAAACTCATAATAAAAAATCACAAGAATGGCTTCAGATCAAAGTCTACATTGAGACCAAAGAGAGCAAGGGTCTTTAAATTAAAAATCCAGGCAGCCTCTCATTTTAACAATAAATTGTCGAGGTGTAACTTGTCCTTGTGATAAAAATTATGTGGGTAAAACAAAGCGCAAATTAAAAGTATGAATCTCGAAGCATCGTAGCACTATTAGGTGCAAAAACTTGAGTTACCCAGTTGCGGTAGCTTAGTGGTTAGAGGCGGGTAGATTAGTGGTTAGAGGCGGGTAGCTTAGTGGTTAGAGGCTGGTAGCCAAGTGGTTAGAGGCGGGTAGCCTAGTGGTTAGAGGCGGGTAGCCTAGTGGATAGAGGCGGGTAGCCTAGTGGATAGAGGCAGGTAGCTTAGTGGTTAGAGGCGGGTAGCTTAGTGGTTAGAGGCTGGTAGCCAAGTGGTTAGAGGCGGGTAGCCTAGTGGATAGAGGCAGGTAGCCTAGTGGTTAGAGGCGGGTAGCTTAGTGGCTAGAGGCTGGTAGCTTAGTGGCTAGAGGCGGGTAGCCTTTCGGTCACTAACCGAAAGGTTGCTGGATCGAATCCCCAAGCTGACATGGTAAAAATCTGTCATTCTGCCCCTGAGCAAGGCAGTTAACCTGCTGTTCCCCAGGTGCCGAAAACGTGGATGTCAATTAAGGCAGCCCCCTGCACCTCTCTGATTCCGAGGTTTTGGGTTAAATGCGGAAGACACATTTCAATTGAAGGCATTCAGTTGTACAACTGACTAGGTATCCCCCTTCCCCTAAATAAATATGTTTCTCTTCTCCTGATGATAGCTTGTCTGTGAGCTATGTGGCTGACCTATCAGACACTGACATGGATGACCTGAGTGCAATCATCCACCCTGTAGACAAGTTAAGGTGAGGGAGTTGAGATTATACTTCATAAATATTAGCAAATTTAAAATACCTAACATCTATCATGAACCTTTACATTTGACTTGTGAGTTGCATTACATGTAATTTACAAACCCTTTATATTTGTCGTGCTGAACTATGCTCAACATACTGTATGTTGCCAGACAGTGAATCATCATGCATTGGTACACATTCATGTGTACAAGATTTAATGAAAATGTATCTTGGATTTCAGGCTCAGGTTTCAACACAAAGATTTATATGGACAGGACGCAGTGAGTGAAGGTTTACACTCCCAGATATCACTCAGAGGGATTGAAATAACCCTCTGTGGCGATCCCGTATTCGACTGGAGAAAATTATTTCAGCTAGTTCACACTCTGGAGCAACAGTAAGAACTTCTGTCCTCAATAAAATCTCACATTCAGACACACACACACACACACACACACACACACACACACACACACACACACACACACACACACACACACACACACACACGGCCACGTTTCAATCCAAGGTGCTTTATAGGGTACCTCACTAGACAGCTGACAATGCAGCTTTCACATGAAGGTAATTTGCATTTGAGTGTTTATCATGAAAGAATGGCTGTAAAATGACCTATAGAAGGGCACTGCTCTCTAACGCAATTCGGATTGATTCCGGGCCGTAGTGTATAGGACTCCCGAGTAGCGCAGCGGTTTAAGGCGCTGCATCTCAGTGCTACAGGTGTCACTACAGACCCTGGTTCGATGCCAGGCTGTATCACAACCGGCCGTGATTGGGAGTCCCATAGGGCGGCGCACAATTGCCCCAGCGTCATCCAGGTTAGGGTTTGGCCGGGGTGGGCCGTCATTGTAAAATAAGACTTTGTTCTTAACTGACTTGTCTCGTTAAATAAAGGACAAATAAATAAATAATTGTACATATCTGCACAACAAACATACACATATGACAATATTTGCTTTACCATGATGAGAGTCTGTGTCTGTCTGTTTGTGTCATATGAATGACCTCTACCAGTCCAGAGTGGGATGAGCATGCTGATGAACTGATCTCGCTGCTTCACTCTCAAACCTCTCTGGAGGACATCGGTCTGTTTGTGAGCCGCTTGACAGAGAGGTGTGCTGTCAGTGTAATCCGTCTCAGCCAGGCCTGCCCAAACCTGCGGATGATATCGTGAGTACAACATACTCTCTGTGTCGTCCGTGTCATCTTTGTTCATATTTGTTTCAGTGTAACTGTTCAACTAATGACTCCTCTATTCTCTTTCTCTCTTAGCCTTCATGTAGTTGAGCAAGGTTTGTTATTGGAGGAGGTATTACATCTCTTACGTGCATCAAAGAGGCGCCCAGATTGCCGGGTACTTGTCGCCGGGTATGGATGTACTGTTTTGTATCGTGTCAGTCAGCTGACATAAACCAAATCATCAGCTGATCTCTTCAGATGCGGTGCTAATCATCATTGGTGTGATCCTCTGCAGGTGGAGATGCAGGAAACCTGCTGACCAGTGCACTGGCCGGAAGGACTGGAGTCTCTGTTGTGACGACTCTGTTAGGCTCAATCTACATGGAGAAACATTCACAGAGAATGTGATAAGGCATGGGAAGAAAAGTGACAGGCCTAGTTATCACCCTAAGAGTAATAGATGGTGTGTTGTTGCCTAGTGACCACGATGAAGACAACAGAGATGGTGTGTTGTTGCATAGTGACCACGATGAAGACAACAGAGAGGGTGTGTTGTTGCCTAGTGACCACGATGAAGACAACAGAGATGGTGTGTTGTTGCATAGTGACCACGATGAAGACAACAGAGATGGTGTGTTGTTGCCTAGTGACCACGATGAAGACAACAGAGAGGGTGTGTTGTTGCCTAGTGACCATGATGAAGACAACACAGATGGTGTGTTGTTGCCTAGTGACCACGATGAAGACAACAGAGAGGATGTGTTGTTGCCTAGTGTCCACGATGAAGACACTGGAGAGGGTGTGTTGTTGCATAGTGACAAGACTTTAGCATATAGACTGCTACACCGCCCAAGGTGAATCAATCCCCCATCATCTCCTCCTCTAGCTCTCTGTCTCCCTTCCCTCTCTCTCTGTCTCCCTTTCCTCTCTCTCTGTCACACCCTTACACACGTTTGAATCTGACCTGTGCCAATCATGGTCCATAGGGTTCTGTTAAAAAAATAATAGGGTGCAATTTGGGACCCGTGTCTGTACTGGTTAGCATTTCATATATTTAATCTTACTCTGTCTCTAAAAATGAAATAAGGAGGTTTTATCCTTGTTCTTATGAAAGCTGTGTCTTTTTATTTTTTGTAATACTGTGGAAAAATAATGACATACAATTTGAAAAAATATTGAATAAAAATAAAAATGAAAACACATTTCAGTAATATATTTGTGTTTTTTTCTTAAAGAAGAACCGTTATACAGGAGGAGCATTACTGAATGAGAAGCCCATAGTGACAATAATACAGGAAACAGTCCTATTGGAACAATGACAGAATAGAAAATAACAGGATTGAGAATGAATTATATGGAGGAAATACACTCACTCAGACATGCACATGCTCAGCCACACCCACTACAGGTGGGAGGAGCTATCGAAGAACAGACTCATTCTAATGTCTGGAATGGAATTAATGGAACGGAGTCAAACATGGTCTCCGTAAATTTGATTTGTTTGATACCGTTACATTAATTCTATTCCAGACATTACAATGAGCCTCTCCTGCTATACCTCCTCCCACCCACCTCCACTGGTGTACTCACATACAGTGCCCCAGGTCCCATAGTACTATAGTCAAGCACTACTTTTGACTAGGGCTCTGGTCAACACTATATTGGGAATACAGATGTAGTTTGTAATTTGATCACTCTTTTATTGCTGGGAATTTTCCTGCACAGCAGAAAATGCAAACGTGTAGTGTATTTGAGGTTAAAAAGACTACTAAAGTTTGTAATTTCCACTTTAAAATGTCTGACTTGATTTGCCCCAACGAAAACATTATCAACCCCTACAACAAAAATGTCCATTAATTATAATTCACATTTCCTGTTGCTGCAGGATTATTTTCCTGCTCTAGCAAACTGGCTCAAATTAAGATCCTACATCTATAGGGTTCCATTTGTGTCAATCATGGACGTATTTGGAGCCCTCTGTTAACTCCACAGCGGCATAAAGAATGATTGGACTCAGTCGGCTCATTCTTCATGTCCTATGGCCACATGATGGCTCCATGATTACATCCAAAATGGCATCCTATTCCTTATATAGGGCAACGGTTTTGACCAGGGCCCATAGGATTCTAGACAGAATTATTGCACTTGGTAAGGAATAAGGTACAATTTAGGACATAACCAGTCACTCTCTCTCTCTCTCTCTCAGTCTCTCCATCTTTCGCTTTCCCCATGTTTTCACAGCCCAACGTCCCCTTTCTATACACACACACACACACACACACACACTGATCAAAACACCAGGGTCAGAGGTCACGCATACACACAGTTGTACTGTAAACACAAATGGCTGCTGCATTGGTTTGTCTGCTTTGTTCACTTCTGTTGTTTTGTCTTTTGACTCCCATTAGATTAGAGATTCATAACACAACATAGCCGGGATTCAATCCAAGGTGTGTTGTGAAGCAAAGCATACTTTAAAAAATGTATTAATACGCTCAAACTATACACTCATTTATCGTGAATCCAATCGCTGCGAGCATCTGGGAAAAAATGCCTTTACACCATTGCGCTGCTCTCTAAGGCTCCTGGGTTTGAATCACGGCCTGAGACTGCTACCAAACAACGTATGTAAATCAATCCTGGTCAGAGATAGCAGAGAACAGCTCAGAGCACCTTAGTACTGTCCACTGAGACCTGGGTTAGGCCTGGGTAGGATAGACATCTGTCCCATCTGGTGTGGCCTAATTGTGCATTCATTTTGGCCATGTAAGTGTATCACCACTCCCTTTGTCTGAGGCTAGTCCCAAATGGCACCCTATTCCATAAATAGTGCACTACTATTCACCAGATTCCTATGTGCTCTGGTGGAAAGCAGTGCACTATATAAGGAATAGATTGGCCGTGACCCCCGTTACATAGAAACAGAGGCCTACACAGACAACAAGTAAACGATACAGGACGTGTATAAAAGTTTAAACACCCTAGTGTCACCTTCATTGGTGACATAATAACACCATGAATATAATATGACGACTATAATACTGACTTCATATGTGGAAGGCATTTGATGAAATTATAAAATGGTGGATGAGGAACGAACAAAATTGAAATGAGTTTATGAAGGAAGTTATATATTTTGAACAGAGGGCCAACCTGTCAAAAATACGTTTATTTACAGCTAGCTATAATCTCTAATCTACTCCTATGTTTTCATCTGGAAGAAAATGTGAGATCTGGGAGAAAATGTGAGATCTGGAAGAAAAGGTGAGATCTGGGAGAAAATGTGAGATCTGGGAGAAAAGGTAAGATCTGGGAGAAAATGTGAGATCTGGAAGAAAATGTGAGATCTGGGAGAAAAGGTGAGATCTGGAAGAAAAGGCGAGATCTGGGAGAAAATGTGAGATCTGGAAGAAAAGGTGAGATCTGGGAGAAAAGGTAAGATCTGGGAGAAAATGTGAGATCTGGAAGAAAATGTGAGATCTGGGAGAAAAGGCGAGATCTGGGAGAAAAGGTGAGATCTGGGAGAAAAGATCTGGGAGAAAAGGTGAGATATGGGAGAAAAGGTGAGATATGGGAGAAAAGGTGAGATCTGGAAGAAAATGTATAAAGAAGAAAGTCAACAGGACTCCGGTAGAAACAGAGATCAAAGAGGGAGTTCTGACGGCTCTGATCCGTGGTTGGCAGCAACATTATAGTTACAAACCAAATGGAACCCTATTCCCTATATAGTGGACTACTTTTGACAAGTACTTTTTTTTACTTTTGGGCTCTGATCAAAACACTATATATACAGTTGAAGTTGGAAGTTTACATACACATAGGTTGGAGTCATTAAAACTTGTTTTTCAACCAATCCACACATTTCTTGTTAACAAACTATAGTTTTGGCAAGTCAGTTAGTACATCTGCTTTGTGCATGACACAAGTACTTTTTCCAACAATTGTTTACAGACAGATTATTTCACTTATAATTCACTGTATCACAATTCCAGTGGGTCAGAAGTTTACATAAACATAGTTGACTGTGCCTTTAAACAGCTTGGAAAATTCCAGAAAATGATGTCATGGCTTCTGATAGGATAATTAACATAATTTTAGTCAATTGAAGGTGTACCTGTGGATGTATTTCAAGGCCTACATTCAAACTCAGTGCCTCTTTGCTTGACATCATGGGAAAATCAAAAGAAATCAGCTAAGACCTCAGAAAAAAATTATAGACCTCCACAAATCTGGTTCATCCTTGGGAGCAATTTCCAAACGACTGAAGGTACCACGTTAATACGCAAGTATAAAAACCATGGGACCACACAGCCGTCATACCGCTCAGGAAGGAGATGCGTTCTGTCTCCTAGAGATGAACGTACGTTGGTGCGAAAAGTGAAAATCAATCCCAGAACAACAGCCAAGGACCTTGTGAAGATGCTGTAGGAAACAGGTACAAAAGTATCTACAGTATATCCACAGTAAAACGAGTCCTATAACAACAACCTGAAAGGCCGCTCAGCAAGGAAGAAGCCACTGCTCCAAAACAGCCATAAAAAAAGCCAGACTACGGTTTGCAACTGCGCATGGGGACAAAGATCGTACTTTTTGGAGAAATGTCCTCTGGTCTGATGAAACAAAAATATAACTGTTTGGCCATAATGACCATCGTTATGTTTGGAGGAAAAAGGGGGAGGCTTGCAAGCCGAAGAACACCAGTCAGGAAGTTAAAGCTTGGTCGCAAATGGGTCTTCCAAATGGACAATGACCCCAAAGTTATAGCAAAATGGCTTAAGGACAACAACGTCAAGGTATTGGAGTGGCCATCACAAAGCCCTGAGATCAATCCTATTGAAAATTTGTGGGCAGAACTGAAAAAGCATGTGTGAGCAAGGAGGCCTACAAACCTGACTCAGTTACACCAGCTCTGTCAGGAGGAATGGGCCAAAATTCACCCAACTTATTGTGGGAAGCTAGTGGAAGGCTACCTGAAACGTTTGACCCAAGTTAAAAAATTTAACGGCAAGGCAACCAAGTACTAATTGAGTGTATGTAAACTTCTGACCCACTGGGAATGTGATGAAAGAAATAAAACCTGAAATAAATCCTTCTCTCTACTATTATTCTGACATTTCCCATTCTTAAATAAAAGTGCTGATCCTAACTAACAGGGAATTTAAACTAGGATTAAATGTCAGGAATTGTGAAAAACTGAGTTTAAATGTTTTTGGCTAAGGTGTATGTAAACTTCAACTGTATATATTTATACAAGTCGAAGTTAAGAACAAATTCTTATTTACAATGACGGCCTACCCCGGCCAAACCTGGGCCAATTGTGCGCTGCCCTATGGGACTCCCAATCACAGCCAGATGTGATGCAGACTGGATTCGAACCAAGGGACTGTAGTGACGCCTCTTGCACTGAGATGCAGTGCCTTAGACCGCTACGCCACTCGGGAGCCCATATAAAGAGAATAGGGCACAAAGATCCAATATGTTATGTATGGGTTCTACATGTCATTCTATGCATTAGCGTACCTAAGTGAAATAATGATGGTGAATTGCATGATCAGAGTTTACCCACAGCTACAGAGCCACTGTGTGTAGGCCTTCATATCCACCACTATAGAGCACTGGGCCCAATACCAGATGGGGTAATGCAAAGTACCAAATATTATATCATTCGTACAGGCCACTGGACAGACAGTACCAGCATCGGTCACTCAGCGCCAATTTTAAAAGTGTACCATTGCCAGCATCAAACTACAAGTTTGATGCTTTAGTTTCAAGACTACACCATCATGACTACATCCCAAAAGGCACCCTATTCCCTATATAGTGCACTACTTTTGACAAGAGCTCTATGGTGAGCCAGTGAGCCCGTAGGGCTCTGGTCAAAAGTCGTGCACTATGTAGGGGACAGGGTGCCATTTGGGACGCAGACCTAGTCTACAACAACAACAACATGACCAGAATAGAAACTCAGTGAATGAAACTGGACACAGAAGCCTCAGAACATTGAATTGTACAAGTGAATGTCACCCAAACCTCTGAACCTTTGGTCTGCAAACCCCTTATAAAAATACTAGAAAACTTTTCTGAATGTGTTGTTTTTTTTTGTTGCTTCTTGTTCTTCTATTTAGGTATAAATATGGGGAAAGATTTACTCTACTGTGAAAGTGACAGAGACACATACAATACTATTTGAGGGGGGGGGGGGGGGGGGGGGAATTTGTACAAAATGTAAAGATTCATTTTATTACAAAAGCTCTTTCCCCCGCTTCCCAAACACATCATGACCTCAGATGAGTGAAATGTGGGGTAGATATGTATTGCGATGAGATAGAAAATACAGAGGAGGAGGAAGAAGCATTTGAAGAAGCCTGCTACAGCTCCGTTCTTCTCCTATAGGTTGCTCAACATACTGTAAGTGGTATACTGTATACAAAGCCCTATTTCATTGTCCATACAGTCCACACATACACCTCACTGTTACCATGGAGAGAGGTACCTCACGGTTACCATGGTTAGAGTTACCTCACTGTACCTTCTAGGTGTCAAGCACAAGGTCATTCTTTCTCTAGCTTGTCAGATGTCAAATCGCCATATTGGTGTAATGGCTGTTATTTCATGATGCCTTTGTCTGTGTCCCAAATGACACCCTATTTACTATATAGTGCACTAGTTTTAACCAGAGCCCAATGAGCCTTAGTCAAAAGTAGTGCACTACATAGGGAATATGGTGAAATTTGGGAGACACCCCCATATTTCCCTTTCATTCACTTCTTGAAGCCCTAAGGCCATGCCGGTGGAGCAGTTTGTGGCGGCATGGAGAAGAAGCATGTTAAAAAGAGCTCCACATACGGAGGACAAGCTGTCGCCTTGCCTGAGCACCGCTGGGACGCAACACTGTCTCTGTCAACGTGTAAGAGGGTGTGTGTGTGTTTGTGTTTGTGAATTTAAAGGCATGTAAGTGTGTGTTTCTGTGAATTTGAAGGAGTGTAAGAGGGTGTGTGTGTGTGTGTGTGTTTCTGTGAATTTAAAGGAGTGTAAGAGGGTGTGTGTGTGTTTCTGTGAATTTAAAGGAGTGTAAGAGGGTGTATAATAAGGAGAAAAGTTCAGCAGCTGTATCTGTACACAGTACGTTTATACAAGGTTATACTAAGTTTAAAATGATCTACCCCACTGATATTATATACAGAGATTGTGTGAGAGGAAAGAGAGAGGGGTGGAGAGTCCAATAGAGAAGAGATGGATCTGGACGCTGTCAATTAGCATGTAAGTACTCAAACTCTGCTGAATCCCCACCTAGTTTAAGAAAATAACTTTCAGCCTCTCTTTCTTTTGTCATGTCTCCCCTCTTGGAGCTGAAGATTGAGAGAAACTGTGTCAGATTGTTTGCGTTTGTTTGTGTGTATGTATGCGATAAAGAAAGAATAGAGAGAATAAATGTATCTCTCCAACAAGTGTGTGTGTGTGTTTGTGTGTGTGTCTGTGTTTATATGTATGTACGCATGTATGAAAACAAGCATCACTATGTATTACAGAATCCATCTCTCTCACACGTGTGTCTGCATCCTCTGAGTGTGTCTCTGGTTGTACTCAGTACCAGGAGGAGAGTAGTCAGTAGCAGGAGGAGAGTAGTCAGTAGCAGGAGGAGAGTAGTCAGTACCAGGAGGAGAGTAGTCAGTACTAGGAGGAGAAGTGTAAGAGAAGCGGGTGGTCCCATAATTCCCCAGCACAGTTTCAGGACCCGGACATGGGCCTTGGCCTTGGACTGGTCCTTGCACTGGCCCTGGTCCCACTCCTTGTCCAGTTGGGTAGACCTCATAGGCCGGCCCTCCTTCCAGGGGCGGGGCAAAGCCCACCCGATAGGTAGGGTACTGGGCGGGATAGCCATAGTTGTCATAGGTCAGCTGACTGTTGTTGTCCAATAGTCCGCAGTCTCCGGGGAAGTCGGTGGTCTGTGAGGCAGGATGGGCGGGGTGGGAGGGGTGGGCGGGGTGGTTGGTGTTGGGCGGGACTTGGCTCGGTCCCACCCTGGTGAAGGTGTTGAACTGGGGGTAGTTGGTGTGAGACATCCTGGATGGAGGTCTGGGGTCATAGCACCCTGCCCTTGACCCTGGGACTCCTGGGACCGCTCCTGCAGCCACCGCCCCTCCGGGACCCCCTGCTGGGCCACTGGAGGTAGCACCTGTAGCTCCCCCTGGAGGGTTGGAGGTCCGGAACTCTCCCTGGTACAGCATGGAGCGGGAAGACGGCCTGGCCTCGTCGTGGGTGGTCGCACGGACGTTATAGTAGCCGTTCGTTGGGTCCTAAGGACAAACATGATGAGGGAATAGCGAGTGATTTGACATGGGTTTGAATTTGAGGTGTGGTCAGGGTTGGGGGCAATTCTAATTTAAGGCAGTGCATTCAGAAAGTGATTTACATTTCAAATAAAAAAATGTAGTCATTGAAAATGAATGACATCTTTTCAATTATTTAATTGGAATTTCAGTTTACTTCCTGAATTGACTTCCTCCAATTGGAATTCACCCCAACCCTGTTTGGGCATATTTGAGGCGTGATGTAGTCATGTTGTGTGTTGTATTGTTGTAGGATAGGGATGAGGTGATAGTGAGCTTTTTTCTTATTACATGCAAGAGTGTTCCAATTTGAGGTGTTAGCATATCTGAGGTGTGAGGTAGTTAGTATTAGTATTTTGTGTGATATGTTGTTGCGTATTGTGTTGTATGTACTGTACATATGAGGAGTTTGTTGGTTTGATGTAGGAGGGTATGAAGTGAGTAGCAGAGAGAGAGTTACTCACCTTGAGTTCGTATTCCTCGCGGGTATCGAGCTCACTGCGCAGGTCCTGCTTCAGATCCATATCGTCTTTGAATGGCTGAGTGGAGGGAGAGAGGGAGACAGAGGGTAGAAACTAAACCATCAAACAACAAAACACACAGAGAGAGAGAGAGAGACAGAGAGAGAGGAAGGGAGAGAGAGAGAGAGAGGAGGGAGAGAAGAGGAAAACAGAATATCAGGTTTTTCATTTGATGAAAATGTTGTTTGACAAATGTTTGGTGAGTACAGTTGAAGATGTAACAGGACCATGAAAGCACATGAAGGTGAATTCAAACCAGTGGTTTACTCTGAAACAACAACTAAAGGCTTCAGCACCTTCTAGCTTCTAGAACAATTGTTATAATAGCTGTATTTCAAATGACAACCCATGTGGCCGGTGGCATTAATCCCATCTTATATAGAGCTTTCTCAGTGTAGCCTAGTGCAGGATTTCCTCAGTCTGAGAGAAGTCTAAGGGTTTCTCAAATAGCACCCTATTCCCTTTATAGTGCACTACTCTCAGTTAGAAGTAGTGCGCTATGTAGTGCATCCACTTGGAACACAACCTCAGTCTGTGAAGTCTAAGGCAACAGAGAACAGATGCCCCCCCTTCATGCTTCATTTGATTGTTTTACCATGAAGTCTGTTGCTATATGTTTTTAAAGAACAAAAAAAAAGGAACTGCAACACTAGAGGTTCAGGTTGGTTCTATTGGTTCTAAGCTATTGCACTTTAAATAACGTTTGATTTGATTTAACTCATAGCGGTGGGTGTTGGGTACTCACGGAATACATGGCTTTGACCATGCGCGTTGCCGTGGAAACACTGCCCGATTCCTCCTCCAGACTATGTGTCTCCTTGTTGACTGTCTCCACCTTGATGTCCGGCTTCCCCAGAGTGACCCCACGACGACCTGGAACCAGAACAAGACAGATGACTCATGAAGCGCCTAACAGAGTGCTTATGAAGACTTTATGTATGCTATATGAAGCCTTTATAAGCTGTTGTTCATTTAAAGTGGGACAGACATCTGAATAACAGTACTTTTGGATCAACGTTTAGATCTACAGTACAACAAAAGAGAGAGAAAACAAGTCATTCTTATTCAGTTTTAAATAAGCGATCATGAATAAACACGTGACTATTTATGGTTACACAGTACATTGTGAATAACTGTATGAATGACAGTCAAACACAGCCACACCCACATGCATCCACACACAGCCACACCCACATGATTCCACACATAGCCACACCCACATGTATCCACACACAGCCACACCCACATGCATCCACACACAGCCACACCCACATGCATCCACACACAGCCACACCCACATGCATCCACACACAGCCACACCCACATGCATCCCAAATGGCACCCTATCCCCTGTCCCCTATCCCCTGTCTCCTGTCTCCTGTCCCCTGTCCCCTATCCCCTGTCCCCTATCCCCTGTCCCCTATCCTCTGTCCCCTATCCCCTTTCCCCTATCCCCTGTCCCCTGCCCCCTGTCCCCTATCCCCAGTCCCCTGTTCCCTGTCCCCTTTCCCCTTTCCCCTTTCCCCTATCCCCTGTCCCCTATCCTCTTTCCCCTATCCCCTGTCCCCTGCCCCCTGTCCCCTATCCCCTGTCCCCTGTCCCCTGTCCCCTATCCCCTGTCCCCTATCCCCTGTCCCCTGTCCCCTATTCCCCATAAATGTATAGGGCATGACTTTTGACCAGAGCCCTGTGGGGGGAATAGGGAGCCAGTTGGAACACGACCCACAAACATGTTGCATGCAAAGGGAGGGAGTCGTATCTGGTTGGTACACGACTCACTGCCTTTCCGTTGGCGGTAGAGGTAGAAGGCTAGAGCCAGGAGAAAGATCAGGAGCAGGATGGAGGATCCAACTGTTCCACCAGCTATAATCCCCACTGGTACTATCTCTGTACAGACAGACAAGAGAGACAGAGAGACATGGTTATACTTTTCAGGGAAGTTAGGAACAAATATACACAGGCACTTAGGAAAGCTAAGGGTAGCTTTTTCAAACAGAAATTTGCATCCTGTAGTACAAACTCAAAAAAGTTCTCGGACACTGTAAAGTCCATGGAGAATAAGAGCACCTCATCCCAGCTGCCCACTGCTCTGAGGCTAGGAAACACTGTTACCACGGATAAATCCATTATAATTGAGAATTTCAATAAGAATTTCTCTACTGCTGGCCATGCTTTCCACCTGGCTACCCCTACCCCGGTCAACTGCCCGGCACCCTCCACAGCAACCTGCCCAAGCCCCCACCATTTCTCCTTCACCCAAATCCAGATAGCTGATGTTCTGAAAGAGCTGCAAAAATCTGGACCCCTACAAATCAGCCGGGCTAGACAATCTGGACCCTCTCTTTATAAAATTATCTGCCGAAATTGTTGCAACCCCTGTTACTAGCCTGTTCAACCTCTCTTTCGTATTGTATGAGATTCCCAAAGATTGGAAAGCTGCCGTGGTCATACAGCCCCATACACTACCCACCACTGCGACCTGTACGCTCTCGTTGGTTGGCCCTCGCTTCATACTCGTCACCAAGCCCACTGGCTACAGGTTATCTACAAGTCTCTGCTAGGTAAAGCCCTGCCTTATCTCAGCTCACTGGTCACCATAGCAGCACCCACTCATAGCACGCGCTCCAGCAGGTATATCTCACTGGTCACCCCCGAAGCTAATTCCTCATTTGGTCGTCTTTCCTTCCAGTTCTCTGCTGCCAATGACTGGAACGAACTGCAAAAATCACTGAAGCTGGAGATTCCCATCTCCCTCACTAGCTTTAAGCACCAGCTGTCAGAGCAGCTCACAGATCACTGTACATAGCCCATCTGTAAACTGCCCGTCTAGCTACCTCATCCCCATACTGTATTTATTTATCTTGCTCCTTTGCACCCCAGTATCCCTAACTGCACATTCATCTTCTGCACATCTACCATCCCAGTGTTTAATTGCTATATTGTAGTTACTTCGCCACTATGGCCTATTTATTACCTTAACTCCCTTATCTTGCCTCATTTGCACTCACTGTATGTAGGCTTTTTGTTTTCTTTTGTACTACTGTATTATTGACTGTATGTTTTGTTCATTCCATGTCTCACTCTGTGTTGTTGTATGTGTCGAACTGCTTTGCTTTATCTTGGCCAGGTCACAGTGGCAAATGAGAACTTGTTCTCAACTAGCTTACCTGGTTAAATAAAGGTTAAATAAAAAAATGTTAAAAAATGAAAATACCAAAACTTTCCCAAACTATTAAATACTGAAATCTTGGCCAGTAATCTAAAACGTTTCAGAGAGGTATGTGCCACCCCCCTTTCAAGAATCAATGGCTATATCATTCTTCAGTTATAAAGAAGAATGTACCAAGATTGCCCCTTTAATTAAGACATACCTTTCTCCTCCAGGGTGATGATCATGGTCCCGGGTCCGAAGGAGTTCCAGGCGGTGCAGTTGTATGGAGAGTGGAAGTCAGACTCCATGACGTTGTTGATGGTGAGGGTGGAGAGAACAGCTCCTCCCTGGGAGTGAGGTTTACTCTGCTCCACCGTGTACCTCTCCAACAGAGTCCCCTTCTCCTTCTCCCACACGTTCTCCTTCCACGCCCACACCTGGAGGGAGACACACACACACACACACAATTAGGGAGTCAAATGGAGAATAGAAAAGTGCAGAGTCCTGGTTGAGCATTTGTCACATATGACTTGACTATGGGAAGCGGGTTCAATCCCCTCGTCTACCGTTCCCTTCTGATTTCCTTACCGTCTGAAGAAAGTGCCAAAACACAATAACAAAAAATCTTTATACTGTATACAGAGGCACACACACACACACACACACACAGAGACACACACACCGGGCTGAGGCAGGTGTACACGAGCAATAAAGAGTCTAGCAGGTTTTTCTACTTTAAATCTGTTGAAGTAGTTATACTATTAAATATTGAGTATGAATATATGAAATATGCAGCGGCCCACATGTTGTGCTAATGTACCTTTTAACCCCCCCCCAAAAAAGAAAAAGGCAAATTGGCTGGAGAAGGGGGAGGAAAAAGAAACTAAAGATTTTAACTCATCCCCTCCGCTCCCCTTCCCTCCTACTCCCCCACCCCACCCCGGTCTACTTTCTGACACTCACACAGCACCCTACTTCATATTTCATAGGTCTTGTGTCTCTGCGTTAAGCTAAAACCATAACGTCGTATCACATTATACGCTCCGGGTACTCACTGGCTCAATCCCAATAGCATCCTATAGTGCACTACCTTTGATTGGACCTCTGGTCAAAAGTAGTGCACTATAAAGGGGAAAGGGTGTCATTTGGGACATAGGCACTAAAAATGGAGTGGAGACTTTTTTTTTTTTTTTTCAACCACAGATTAGTTTCATGTCTCTCTGCCGTTGTCGTGGATAATTGACGCTGAAAGGTACAGGATTTTACTCGACGATCTCCCCTCCCCTCTCACACCTGATCCGTCAACCTCATGTCATCCCCCTCTCACACTATCCATCAACCTCACGTCGTCCCTCTCTCACACTCGATCTGTTAACCTCATGTCATCCCCCTCTCACACTATCCATCAACCTCATGTCATCCCCTCTCTCACAATATCCATCAACCTCATGTCATCCCCTCTCTCACAATATCCATCAACCTCATGTCATCCCCTCTCTCACAATATCCATCAACCTCATGTCATCCCCTCTCTCACAATATCCATCAACCTCATGTCATCCCCTCTCTCACAATATCCATCAACCTCATGTCATCCCCTCTCACACAATATCCATCAACCTCATGTCATCCCCTCTCACACAACCCCTTGACATCAGTACAGTTCTCATTCATTCACTCTGTCTTGTCTTTGATCTGAATGTACTTACAAAGCCTTACAATTCACAAGCAATTATAACATATACAAAGCATTTATAAGCATTTATAAAGGGATATACATTAAAGTTATTATAAAGTGTTACAGATATTTCCCAGAATATTTCCCAGAATTCACTTCACTCACAATCTTGTCAGGTGGAGGGGTGCTGGCAATGTAGCACTTGACCTCCCCTCTCTCCCCTCTCATTGCGTACTGGACTGGTTCGCTGGAGATGATGGGAGGGCCTGGGGGAGGGGGGGGGAGAGACAGATAGGATGTAATTTCAGCTATATACACTCCAGTCATGACAGAACGTCTGATAATGAGTGGAAATTGAGCGGTGGATGGGGTAATTAGTCGTTTAAATCTTCGTCATGGTTCTCATTATTAGTATCTTTCTTTAACACGCTCGTCCTTTTACACCGTTGAAGCTAGAAACGTCATTCAAACGTTCAATTGTTCAGACTATTCAGGCTTGTATACAATTATTTTATTTTTATAATATATTTGATACTTTTTCAACTATTAAGCTTTTTGTCCTTCATCCACGTTCATGGGATTTCCTCTGGATTCTATAGGGCCCATTGTGACATCATCACTCCCAACATGATATTCTACTCACTGTAAATAATGTCACTTTTGACACATAGCAGTAAATTTTGACCACTTTCCCAAGAAGGTTAGAGGGTATAAAATCTCCCCCTGCTTCTCTGCTACTCTAACCTGAAAATCGTAACAAAAAATATCTGATACCAATATCATCTAATAATAATAATAATAATAATAATAATCTAATAATGCACCTTTTTTAGTAACCACATACATATTTCAAACAACTGAAATTTGTACAATTTTTGCAGCACTTTAGACAAAAACCTGGGTGTGAACTACACGATTTAGCTGTCCCAGACACATTTTGGAGATCAGAGACAAAATCCCCATGTTGTTGCCTACTCGAGTTGTGTGGCTGTCACCAACACCTGTTTCATGTGAGCCGGTCAGAGACGCAATCCGAGGGCTACTGATCCCATCTTTGAGCAGTCTCAGACACACTGATGCTTTCAAACATGTTTGTCATTTGAGAGATATGCAACAACAAGTTTTGAGACCGGTGATCAGCAATAGCCAATGAGAGCACGCCGGAGAAGAAACCGGTGAGATGATGGCGTTGTTTCACGTCACCCATGAGAGATGACTACTACTAGTATGTGTTTGTACAGTACTTGCCTTTGACCAAAGCGTCAAATCGTTACAGCTCTGAAGTTCACAAGAAATCGTATTGATTTCAAAATGTTAGCTAGATATTTCAACTCTGTAGGGCAAGTGTGAATTACTGACTGAAAAACGTTTATGAGACTGCTTTGAGCCACAGCTTGTTCTAGCTACGATAACAATCTAATCACATAATTGTTTTGTGAGACAGAGTGGTATGGAGAATCCTCACCACCAAGTGATGGATCTTATAGTGTGTGACCCTCTGTGCCAGATCGTTTACTGTGCTCATCTCTACGTTGGCAAGACAATAAACTACAGGAAAGATGGTCGTTTTAAATCAAAATCCAAATCAAATTTTACTTGTCACATGTGCCAAATACAACGGGTGTAGGTAAACATTACCATGGAATGCTTACTTAATAATCAACAATACAAGAGCTTTAAAAAGTAAGAAAAATGTCGATAGTAATGTGAGTGTCTCAGCAATGTTAGGATTTTTTAAATTGTGCAGTGTACATCTGGCGTTAGAGGGTATAAAAATCTTTGTCTACTTCTCTACTATTTAAATCTGGAATCAGAACAGAATGATCTGCTACCAATAAAAAATGACAGCTGTTTGTCAGAGTTTAAAGTGATGAAAAGCCGCTAGCTAACGCCAGCTAACAGCTCTCTCATGTCTCGTCACCGAGCAGCCCAAACGCAGCCATTGCTATGGAAACCAATGCATTTCAACGAAAAAAGGGCCACAGACTAGAAGGGTAAAAAATAAAGAATTCTAGACCTACGTCCTCTTTCGCCGTTTAAGCTTTCATCTTTCAACGTTGAGATGTTCAGACTGACCATAACTAGATCTTAAATTGCTTGCTTAAAGACTTTTTGATTCTATATATACATTCTGAACTATAATCATGAATAAATTTCATAAATTAACATGGGTTTGAATGAGAACCACGGAATACAGAACTATTCAAAATGGTCCTGCTCCTTAGCCAATTAAGCTACAAAACAAAGTTTAAAACATTCAGCCTATCCTAACTTCAAAATTCTTAAAAATCTGTACCAGCTATAACTACGTAGATGTGTATAAATTAGCATAAAATAACTAACCAACAGTAACTGTTGAACCGTTCAAGCTAGATACACCAAACCAACGTTCACATGTTCAGGCCTTCCTATCCACTGCCACAAAAACAAATGTAAAGAGTTATAGAAAGTCCCACCATGTTTATTCACAGTAAATGACCATCTAGTTGTAACATAGCAGTAGTATCAGGGCCTGTATTCATTTAGGGGGGGAATTCTGACTTGAGTTAAACTCGGGGGAATGATTCCCTTATTATGCACTTTTCTCTCTCTACTGTATTCTGACATTGAACTTAAGCATGAGAATAGCATGATATTCATCAGTTATTCGTTTGGGGTGGAGATTGAATAACGACTGAATTGTCCCCTTAGCATCTCAGAGTAGTAGCGCTGATCTAGGATAATTGTTGCCTTTTTAGATTACAATAAATTGACAAAGGGGCCCTGATCCCAGATCAGCACTTCTACTCTGAGACCCTTTTTGAATGTGGGCCGGTTGACGGGGACGGCCGATGTCCTTCACAAAAAAAATATTTTACTAAAAGAACTAAAACGGTTTCTTCCAAACGTTGATATTCATTTTCAATATATAAATAGAAAAAAGGCTTCAAAATGGCAAAGAGTTAAAATGGGAAAAACAAGGACTAAAAGATTATTAGAATCAAATAATAATCCTCACTGGTCTATCGTTGCTTACCACTCTCATTCCCCGGTACACTCCCATAAACATTTAAACAGGTGTAGCTCATTAGCTCAATTAGTGGGCGAGACCTACAATTACCTCTTTAGCCAATAGCAACTCAGACAAAAAAGTCAATTGCTAGACACTTAACTGTTTCATGTAAAATGGTGGAATGAGATCTCTATGTCATGATACTTCATAGTCCTGCGGTAGACAGCTTCTCACTGCAGACAACGAGCATCTGCCCTCTGCGCCATAGAATACACTGTTTCTTCAAAATGTTTTCATTTATTTTCAATTAAATATATTAATACGAAAAAAGGCTTCAAAATGGCAGAGTTAAAAATGTAAAAAGCACGGACTAAAAGATTACCAGAGCCCTATACATAAATAAACAGATAGCAAAACTTGTGGGAAATTATTAGTCTTTTAAATGAGGATGTGTTCACATGGTCCCAGGGCCCAGAAGTAGTAACAGTAGAATCAAAAGGATATTCATGTTAGAAGTGACACTGTGCTGTGTGTGTGTGTGTGTGTGTGTGTGTGTGTGTGTGTGTGTGTGTGTGTGTGTGTGTGTGTGTGTGTGTGTGTGTGTGTGTGTGTGTGTGTGTGTGTGTGTGTGTGTGTGTGTGTGTGCGTGTGTGTGTGTGTGTGTGTGTGTGCGCGTGTGTGCGTGTGTGCGTGCGTGCGTGCGCGTGCGTGTGTGTGTGTGTGCATGTGTACTGTACACAGCTGTGCTGTAACTGACCGTTGACTGTAAGAGTGACCTCAGTCTCTCCCACTCCGATCCTGGGGACGATGGCCTTACACACGTACTGCCCCGCATCCACCTGGCTCACTGACTTCAGGACCAGCTCCTCGTTGTTACTGAGGACCTGAGAGCAGTACACACACACCCACACACACACACACACATGAGGGAGGGAGGTTTGATGGAAGCGAGTTGTAAAAGGAAAGAGAGAGATATTTAATTCATAAAACATGTTGATTTTCACAGCCGCAGGCTCCATTAAAGTTCCTGTAGTTGTTCTTAATTCGCTATAATGCATTAATAAAATATTTATGGAACAGGTTAGGAGTTCAACATTAGGAGGGTTTAAAACCCAACTGGGCAGGGGAGGGGGGGCGGGGTAGTCTTAGGGTTGGAGTGAGTATGAAGTACAGGAGGGACAAGGTTCAACGCTGAGTAACGGCAATATTGACTTAAAAATATGATGATTACCAGCACCTAAATGTAAAGAGTACCGGCATCCAAAATAAGTTACATCCAGCACCTATTTCACTCCAATTCAAGCACTTGTAGCATGGATAAGGGCTTCAGGAAATGGGGTTTCTGGGAGAGCAGCAGAGTAGGGGTCAATTCCACTTCAATTCCAGTAAATTCAGGAAGTATACCGAAATTCCAATTTCTCCCAAAAAATGATCATAGACAAGCATTGAGAAAAATAATTTCAGTTCACTTCCTGAATTGACTTTATTGAAAAGGAATTGACCCAAAGTGAGGATCTATAGCAGAGGTCCAGTCAGTTCTCACCATGCTAGAGCCCTTCTTGGTCCAGGTGAGTGTAAGAGGAGGGTTCCCGGTCCACTTGCAGTTGAGTTTGGCGTCAGAGTCAATGTCCACCGTAATCGGCGTGGGCGCCCCCTTCAGGATAGGACCATCTGACAGACAGACAGATACAGTAGTTAGACAGGTATATAGACAGACCAATGTATGTATATAGTAGAGACAGATGGACAGACAAGTATAGTAGACAGACAGACAGACAGACAGACAGACAGACAGACAGACAGACAGACAGACAGACAGACAGACAGACAGACAGACATAGTAGATGCAGTGCTTTCAGAAGGTATTCAGACCCCTTGACTTTTTCCACATTTTGTGACATTACAGTCTTATTCTAAAATGTATTAAATATTTAGCTTTGGTATAAAATCTACACACAATACCCCAAAGTGAAAACAGGTTTTTAGAAAATGTTGTACATTTATTAACGATAAAAAACAGAAATAGCTTATTTACATAAGTATTCAGACCCTTTCCTATGATACTCGAAATTGAGCTGAGGTAGATCCTGTTTCCATTGATCATCCTTGAGATGTTTCTACAACTTGATTGGAGTCCTGTGGTAAATTAAAAATATAATTGATTGGACATGATTCGGAAAGGCACACACTTGCTAATATAAGGTCCCACAGTTGACAATGCACGTCAGAGAAAAACCACAGCATGACGTCGAAGGAATTGTCCGTAGAGCTCAGAGACAAGATTGTGTCGAGGCACAGATTTAGGGAAGGGTACCAAAACATTTCTGCAGCACTGTAGGTCCCCAAAAACACAGTGGCCTCCATCATTCTTAAATGGAAGAAGTTCGGAACCACCAAGACTCTTTCTAGAGCTGGCTGCTAGGCAAAACTGAGCAATCGGGGGAGAAGGGCCTTGGTCAGGGAGGTGACCAAGAACCAGATGGTCACTCTGACAGAGCTCTAGAGTTCCTCTGTGGAGATGGGAGAACCTTCCAGAAGAACAACCAACTGCAGCATTCTACCAATCAGGCCTTTATGGCAGAGTGGCCAGACGGAAGCCACTCCTAAGTAAAAGGCACATGACAGCCCGCTTGAAGTTTGCCAAAGGGCACCTAAAGGACTCACAGACCATGAGAAACAAGGAAAACCTGCTCCTCTCTGGTCTGAAACCAAGATTGAACTCTTTGACCTCAATGCAAAGCATCACGTCTGGAGGAAACTTGGCACCATCCCTACGGTGAAGTATGGTGGTGGCAGCATCAGGGAAAGTATAGCAAGATCCTTGATGAAAACCTGCTCCAGAGTGCTCAGGACCTCAGACCGGGGCGAAGGTTCCCCTTCCAACAGGACAATGACCCTAAGCACACAAAGACAACGCAGGAGTGGCTTTGGGACAAGTCTCTGAATGTCCTTGAGTGGCCCAGCCAGAGCCCGAACATCTCTGGAGAGACCTGAAAATATCTGTGCAGCGCCGCTCCCCATCCAACCTGACAGAGCTTGAAGATCTGCAGAGAAGAATGGGAGAAACTCCCCAAATACAGATGTTCCAAGCTTGTAGTGTCAAACCCAAGAAGACTCCATGCTGTAATCACTGTCAAAGGTGCTTCAACAAAGTACTGAGTAAAGGGTCTGAATACTTATGTAAATGTTATATTTTCGTGGATTTTTATTCATACATTTGCAAAAATGTCTAACAACCTGTTTTTGCTTTGTCATTATGAGGTATTGTGTGTGAGGGGGGAAAAAAATATTTAAAAATTATCAGTTTCAGAATAAGGCTGTAACGTAACAAAATGTGGATAAAGTCAACGGGTCTGAAAACTTTCTGAATACACCGTAGATCTGTTGAGCATAAAGAACATCATAATGCTCGAGCTGACGGTTCCATGGGAGGATGAGAGGATTGAGGAAGTACCAGGCACTGTACAGACAAGGGAATGGAAGGCCAGTGGAGGTTGGGGCAAGAGGTTTCCCAGGTCAGTTTCTGTGGAGGGCACAAAGTATCCTCAGAGTAAAAGGAGCACAGAGGAAGAAGATCGCACAGCTGGGCAGGAGGTAGAGAGAGCATCACATTGGCTGTGGCTGAAGTGGGGGGAGCAGGGGTTAAGCCACCTGGCTCAGTTCGGGCCTAATCAACACAATCATCACACCCTTTGGAAGGTGTAGTGAGAATCGTCGAAACACCTCATGAAGAGGGGACCTCACCTGAGGATGAGCCAGGAGCAGCACAACTGCAGGTAAAATGATTGATACTGTACAGTGGAGGCTGCTGAGGGGAGGACGGCTCATAATAATGGCTGGAACAGAGTGAATGGAACGGCATCAAACACATGGAAACCATGGAAACCGTGTGTTTGATGTAATCAATCAAATTTATTTTATATAGCCCTTCGTACATCAGCTGATATCTCAAAGTGCTGTACAGAAACCCAGCCTAAAACCCCAAACAGCAAGCAATGCAGGTGAAGAAGCACAGTGGCTAGGAAAAACTCCCTAGAAAGGCCAAAACCTAGGAAGAAACCTAGAGAGGAACCAGGCTATGTGGGGTGGCCAGTCCTCTTCTGGCTGTGCCGGGTGGAGATTATAACAAAACATGGTCAAGATGTTCAAATGTTCATAAATGACCAGCATGGTCGAATAATAATAAGGCAGAATAGTTGAAACTGGAGCAGCAGCACAGTCAGGTGGACTGGGGACAGCAAGGAGTCATCATGTCAGGTATTCCTGGGGCATGGTCCTAGGGCTCAGGTCCTCCGAGAGAGAGAAAGAAAGAGAGAATTAGAGAGAGCATATGTGGGATGGCCAGTCCTCTTCTGGCTGTGCCGGGTGGAGATTATAACAGAACATGGCCAAGATGTTCAAATGTTCATAAATGATCAGCATGGTCGAATAATAATAAGGCAGAACAGTTGAAACTGGAGCAGCAGCACAGCCAGGTGGACTGGGGACAGCAAGGAGTCATCGTGTCAGGTAGTCCTGGGGCATGGTCCTAGGGCTCAGGTCCTCCGAGAGAGAGAAAGAGAGAAGGAGAGAATTAGAGAACGCACACTTAGATTCACACAGGACACCGAATAGGACAGGAGAAGTACTCCAGATATAACAAACTGACCCTAGCCCCCCGACACATAAACTACTGCAGCATAAATACTGGAGGCTGAGACAGGAGGGGTCAGGAGACACTGTGGCCCACTCCGAGGACGGATGTATTGGATACCATTCCACCTGTCCCGCTCTAGCCATTACCACGAGCCCGTCCTCCCCAATTAAGGTGCCACCAACCTCCTGTGATGCGGTAGTAGGAAGACACAGGAAGACAGGTATACAGGCAGACGAACTGACGGACGGACAGAAAGACAGACACAGTAGACACAGACACAGACACAGTCTCAGTCTCCTGCCTGTTTATCTGGAGGTATGGAACTAGAAATGTCATGTCTGGGTGATGTTGGTCTTCACATGTAAATGTATGAGCTGTGGAAATGAATTTCCTCTTCGGAGGACAATCAAATCTATCTAATGGTCAGACTCACAGTGTACGTTGACCAGGATGCTGAGGTTGGTGTGTCCCACAGCGTTAAAGACTGAGCAGGAGACAGGCTCGGTGTGGAAGGAATGGTCTGCTGTAGTCACAAACACACTGTCTCTCATCCCCTCCAGGAGAACACCACCCTTCGCCCACCTGAGAGAGACACACACACAGGTGGAACAGCCTCATCAACACATACTGATCTTATATGTTCACATATCATAGACACACACTATCAGACACACTATCAGACACACTAACAGACACACTAACAGACACACTATCAGACACACTAACAGACACACTATCAGACACACCAACAGACAGACTATCAGACACACTATCAGACACACTATCACAGGTAGTATTCACTAGACGCACATTAACAGACACACTAACAGGCCCATTAACAGACACACTAACAGGCCCATTAACAGACACACTATCAGACACACTAACAGACACAATAACAGACACACTATCAGACACACTAACAGACACACTATCAGACACACCAACAGACAGACTATCAGACACACCAACAGACAGACTATCAGACACACTATCAGACACACTATCAGACACACTATCAGACACACTATCACAGGTAGTATTCACTAGACGCACATTAACAGACACACTAACAGGCCCATTAACAGACACACTAACAGGCCCATTAACAGACACACTAACAGGCCCATTAACAGACACACTAACAGGCCCATTAACAGACACACTAACAGGCCCATTAACAGACACACTAACAGGCCCATTAACAGACACACTAACAGGCCCATTAACAGACACACTAACAGGCCCATTAACAGACCCATTAACAGACACACTAACAGGCCCATAAAGAGACACACTAACAGGCCCATTAACAGACACACTAACAGACACACTAACAGACACACTATCACAGGTAGTATTCACTAGACGCACATTAACAGACACACTAACAGGCCCATTAACAGACACACTAACAGGCCCATTAACAGACACACTAACAGGCCCATTAACAGACACACTAACAGGCCCATTAACAGACACACTAACAGGCCCATAAAGAGACACACTAACAGGCCCATTAACAGACACACTAACAGACACACTAACAGACACACTATCACAGGTAGTATTCACTAGACGCACATTAACAGACACACTAACAGGCCCATTAACAGACACACTAACAGGCCCATTAACAGACACACTAACAGACACACTATCACAGGTAGTATTCACTAGACGCACATTAACAGACACACTAACAGGCCCATTAACAGGCCCACTAACAGACACACTATCACAGGTAGTATTCACTAGACGCACATTAACAGACACACTAACAGGCCCATTAACAGACACACTAACAGGCCCATTAACAGACACACTAACAGGCCCATTAACAGACACACTAACAGGCCCATTAACAGACACACTAACAGACACACTAACAGACACACTATCACAGGTAGTATTCACTAGACGCACATTAACAGACACACTAACAGGCCCATTAACAGACACACTAACAGACACACTAACAGACACACTAACAGACACACTATCACAGGTAGTATTCACTAGACGCACATTAACAGACACACTAACAGGCCCATAAACAGACACACTAACAGGCCCATTAACAGACACACGAACAGGCCCATTAACAGACACACTAACAGGCCCATTAACAGACACACTAACAGACACACTAACAGGCCCATTAACAGACACACTAACAGACACACTAACAGGCCCATTATCAGACACACTATCACAGGTAGTATTCACTAGACGCACATTAACAGACACACTAACAGGCCCATTAACAGACACACTAACAGGCCCATTAACAGACACACTAACAGACACACTAACAGACACACTATCACAGGTAGTATTCACTAGACGCACATTAACAGACACACTAACAGGCCCATAAACAGACACACTAACAGGCCCACTAACAGACACACTAACAGACACACTATCACAGGTAGTATTCACTAGACGCACATTAACAGACACACTAACAGGCCCATAAACAGACACACTAACAGGCCCATTAACAGACACACTAACAGACACACTAACAGACCCATTAACAGACACACTAACAGACACACTAACAGACCCATTAACAGACACACTAACAGACACACTAACAGGCCCATTAACAGACACACTAACAGGCCCATTAACAGACACACTAACAGGCCCATTAACAGACACACTAACAGGCCCATTAACAGACACATTAACAGACACACTAACAGACACACTAACAGGCCCATTAACAGACACACTAACAGACACACTAACAGGCCCATTAACAGACACACTAACAGGCCCATTAACAGACACACTAACAGGCCCATTAACAGACACACTAACAGGCCCATTAACAGACACACTAACAGGCCCATTAACAGACACACTAACAGGCCCATTAACAGACACACTAACAGACACACTATCACAGGTAGTATTCACTAGACACCAAGTAGAAGAAAACTAACAAACAGGGAAATGCTTGTTTTTGGTATTCTGTTACAAAGTATTTTGTTATGTTTTGCTGCTACAGTGCACACTAATGAATACCACCCATCAAACACACTATCTCCCCTATCTTGCCTATGCCGCTCTGTACCATCACTCATTCATATATCTTTATGTACATATTCTTTATCCCCTTACACTTGTGTCTGTCTATAAGGTAGTAGTTTTGGAATTGTTAGCTAGATTACTTGTTTGTTATTACTGCATTGTCGGAACTAGAAGCACAAGCATTTCGCTACACTCGCATTAACATCTGCTAACCATGTGTATGTGACAAATAAAATTTGATTTGATTTGATTTGATTTGAATACCCCCCATCAAACACACTACTGAATACCACCCAGCAAACACACTACTGAATACCACCTTTCAAACACACTACTGAATACCACCTTTCAAATACACTACTGAATACCACCCATTAAACACACAATTGAATACCACCTTTCAAACACACTACTGAATACCACCCATCAAACACATTACTGAATACCCCCCATCAAACACACTACTGAATACCACCCAGCAAACACACTACTGAATACCACCCATTAAACACACAATTGAATACCACCCATCAAACACATTACTGAATACCACCCAGCAAACACACTACTGAATACCACCTTTCAAACACACTACTGAATACCACCCAGCAAACACACCCCTGAACACCACCCAGAAAACACACTTATCCAACAGACTCCCACTGACCGGATGCCCATGATGGGGGGGTTGGCGGTGGCCTGGCAGGAGAAGGTGACTCTCTCTCCCTCCAAAACAGACTGTGGCTCCATGGAGAGATTCACCTTGGGGGGGTCTGCAGGAGGGAGGGAGGGAGGGAGGGAGGGAGGGAGGGAGGGAGGGAGGGAAGGAAAGAAAGAAAGGAAGGAAGGAAGGAAGGAAGGAAGGAAGGAAGGAAGGAAGGAAGGAAGGGAGGGAGGGAGGGAGGGAGGAAGAGGGAGGGATTAAATAAACCTGAAACACAGTCACACACTCATACCTTAAAACTATTAACATACACACCCTCCAACCACCCACCACACACACACACACACACACACACACACACTCACACAAACACACTTACGGTGGACGTTGAGTGTGACGGTGGTGCGTTTTCCCATGGGGACAGCCCGGTTGCTGGCCACACAGGTAAAGTTGCGTCCCGTGTCTTTGTCCTCTGGGATGATGGGTAGAAAGCTCCGGGTCGTCACTCTCTTTCTGTCTGGGAGAACCTCCTGGGGTGGAGAGAGGGAGATAGAGAGAGGGGGAGAGGGAGAGAGAGAGGGGAGAGGAGGAAAGAGAGAGGGGGAGGATGAGGTAGAGAGAGGGGGAGAGAGAGGGGGGGTAGAGAGAGAGAGGGGGAGGATGGGGTAGAGAGAGGGAGGGATGGGGAGAGAGGGGGAGGGAGATAGAGAGGGGGGAGAGGGAGAGAGAAAGGGGGGAGCGGGAGAAAGCGAGGGGGAGGATGGGGTAGACAGAGGGGGAGGATGGGGTAGACAGAGGCGGAGGATGGGGTAGACAGAGGGGGAGGATGGGGTAGACAGAGGGGGAGAGGGAGAAAAGGGAGAGAGAGAGGGGAGAGAAGGAGAGAGCGAGGGGGAGGATGGGGTAGACAGAGGGGGAGGATGGGGTAGACAGAGGGGGAGGATGGGGTAGACAGAGGGGGAGGATGGGGTAGACAGATGGAGAGGATGGGGTAGACAGAGGGGGAGGATGGGGTAGACAGAGGGGGAGGATGGGGTAGACAGAGGGGGAGGATGAGGTAGACAGAGGGGGAGGATGGGGTAGACAGAGGGGGAGAGGGAGAAAAGGGAGAGAGAGGGGGAGGATGGGGTAGACAGAGGGGGAGGATGGGGTAGACAGAGGGGGAGGATGGGGTAGACAGAGGGGGAGGATGGGGTAGACAGAGGGGGAGGATGAGGTAGACAGAGGGGGAGGATGGGGTAGACAGAGGGGGAGAGGGAGAAAAGGGAGAGAGAGGGGGAGGATGGGGTAGACAGAGGGGGAGGATGGGGTAGACAGAGGGGGAGGATGGGGTAGACAGAGGGGGAGAGGGAGAAAAGGGAGAGAGAGGGGGAGGATGGGGTAGACAGAGGGGGAGGATGGGGTAGACAGAGGGGGAGGATGGGGTAGACAGAGGGGGAGGATGAGGTAGACAGAGGGGGAGGATGGGGTAGACAGAGGGGGAGGATGGGGTAGACAGAGGGGGAGGATGGGGTAGACAGAGGGGGAGGATGAGGTAGACAGAGGGGGAGGATGAGGTAGACAGAGGGGGAGGATGGGGTAGACAGAGGGGGAGGACGGGGTGGAGCCAGCAAAAGGTGTATTTAGTGATAAAACATAAAATATGTCAACGTGCAGCGGTCTGCATATCTGTGTGTGACTCACGGTGGTACTAAAGGCTCCCTCCAGGGCCACCCCATCCCGCTGCCACTCGATGAGGGCCAGTGGCTTGGCCCCGCGGGACACACAGCTCAGGTTGTACGAGGCATTGGCTCTCAGCAGGATCTCTGGAAAGCCCTCGATCACTGGGTCATCAGGAGGAACTGTAGGACAACACAATAAAACACACACACCGCGTATACACTACAACACACGCAGAGAGATGAACACACACTCTGCATATACACTACAACAGACATACTGTACAGTCACACACTGCACTGGACACACACACTGACACACACACACTCACAGACTGCACTAGATACACACACTCCACATAATAATACACAGTCACACACTGGACCCACACTCACTCTTGACACACACAGCCAAACACTGCAGTGGACACACACAGTCACACACTGCAGTGGACACACACAGATACTCACTGAGGATGGTGAGTTTGGCTCTCCGGGAGCGCAGGGCAGCCTCCGTGGCCTGGCACTCATACAGGGAGTCATCAGACAGAGCAGCAGTAGAGATCTCCAGGTTGTACTGGCCCACGTCTATCACCCGCAGCACACGGTACCTGGGCCAGGCTAGGACAGAGAGAGACAGAGAGAGAGATACTGTAACCCTACAGCACACGGTACCTGGGCCAAGCTAGGACAGAGAGAGACAGAGAGAGAGATACTGTAACCCTACAGCACACGGTACCTGGGCCAGGCTAGGACAGAGAGAGACAGAGAGAGAGATACTGTAACCCTGTAGCACACGGTACCTGGGCCAGGCTAGGACAGAGAGAGACAGAGAGAGAGAGATACTGTAACCCTGTAGCACACGGTACCTGGGCCAGGCTAGGACAAAGAAAGAGAGAGATACTGTAACCCTGCAGCACACGGTACCTGGGCCAGGCTAGGACAAAGAGAGACAGAGAGAGAGATACTGTAACCCTGTAGCACACGGTACCTGGGCCAGGCTAGGACAAAGAGAGAGAGAGATACTGTACCCCTGCAGCACACGGTACCTGGGCCAGGCTAGGACAAAGAGAGAGAGAGATACTGTAACCCTGCAGCACACAGTACCTGGGCCAGGCTAGGACAAAGAGAGACAGAGAGAGAGATACTGTAACCCTGTAGCATGCGGTACCTGGGCCAGGCTAGGACAGAGAGAGACAAAAAGAGAGATACTGTACCCCTGCAGCACACGGTACCTGGGCCAGGCTAGGACAGAGAGAGACAGAGAGAGAGATACTGTACCCCTGCTGCACACGGTACCTGGGCCAGGCTAGGACAGAGAGAGACAGAGAGAGAGATACTGTAACCCTGTAGCACACGGTACCTGGGCCAGGCTAGGACAGAGAGAGACAGAGAGAGAGATACTGTACCCCTGCAGCACACGGTACCTGGGCCAGGCTAGGACAAAGAGAGACAGAGAGAGAGGTACTGTACCCCTGCAGCACACGGTACCTGGGCCAGGCTAGTACAGAGAGAGACAGAGAGAGAGGTACTGTACCCCTGCAGCACACAGTACCTGGGCCAGGCTAGGACAGAGAGAGAGATACTGTAACCCTGCAGCACACGGTACCTGGGCCAGGCTAGGACAGAGAGAGACAAAAAGAGAGATACTGTACCCCTGCAGCACACGGTACCTGGGCCAGGCTAGGACAGAGAGAGACAGAGAGAGAGGTACTGTAACCCTGTAGCATGCGGTACCTGGGCCAGGCTAGGACAGAGAGAGACAAAAAGAGAGATACTGTACCCCTGCAGCACACGGTACCTGGGCCAGGCTAGGACAGAGAGAGACAGAGAGAGAGATACTGTACCCCTGCAGCACACGGTACCTGGGCCAGGCTAGGACAGAGAGAGACAGAGAATTGAGAGAGATACTGTACCCCTGCAGCACACGGTACCTGGGCCAGGCTAGGACAGAGAGAGACAGAGAGAGAGATACTGTACCCCTGCAGCACACGGTACCTGGGCCAGGCTAGGACAGAGAGAGACAGAGAATTGAAAGAGATACTGTACCCCTGCAGCACACGGTACCTGGGCCAGGCTAGGACAGAGAGAGAGATACTGTACCCCTGCAGCACACGGTACCTGGGCCAGGCTAGGACAGAGAGAGACAGAGAGAGAGATACTGTAACCCTGTAGCACACGGTACCTGGGCCAGGCTAGGACAGAGAGAGAGAGAGAGATACTGTAACCCTACAGCACACAGTACCTGGGCCAGGCTAGGACAGAGAGAGAGATACTGTACCCCTGCAGCACACGGTACCTGGGCCAGGCTAGGACAGAGAGAGAGATACTGTACCCCTGCAGCACACGGTACCTGGGCCAGGCTAGGACAGAGAGAGACAGAGAGAGAGATACTGTAACCCTACAGCACACGGTACCTGGGCCAGGCTAGGACAGAGAGAGACAGAGAGAGAGATACTG